>NW_003852403.1:31726258-31728745 GCF_000181295.1 Otolemur garnettii
CAAGGGTACAAGTGAATCTTTCTAAAAGCAGAGTATGAATGTCTTAATAACTAAGAAAATGACATAAAGGCTACATTAACCAGTTTGATGAGACTATTTCAAATTGTATATGAAAATACCACACTGTACCCCATGATTGCATTAATGTACACAGCTATGATTTAATAAAAAAATAAAAAGAGAGAGAGAGAGAGAAACCCAAATTAATTCAAGGTGGGTGGGAGAGAACGAGGAAGCAAGGAGAGGGTAGGAGGCAGGAGGGTGGGGGTTATGGTGTATGTAACCCTTGGAGGTGGGATGCAATTATAAGAGGGGCTCTACCTAACAAATGCAATCAGTGTAACCTAATTCTTTGTACCCTCAATGAAACTGAAACAATAAAAGATAAATAAATAAATACTGTTTCCTCCTAAAAGGAATTTAGGATCATTGAAGAAATGGTTGATTTAGGCCTGGGTCATAAAATGCACAAGATGACTCTAAACAGACTTAACACATCTGACAAAAACAAAGTTGTTAATGACTACTAGATCCATGTCAAAGGAACACAGAATGATACTTGAAGAGGCTTTCACTAAGCAAAGTTGGGACAGTTTGGGCATTAATAAAAATGAGAACTAAAATAATGAATTAAAACACATGAAACATTTAATTCCATAAATTCTCTTGGTAGAAGGATTTCAGGTAATAAATAAAGAATTAGAATAGCTGAACTAATAAAGACCAAATAGATCTAGAGAGACATGGAACTCAACTGCTGTTAACATCACAGACAGTCAGAAATTTCATGCTTCTTCATAGAAAGAATGAATACGGCTATGAAGTCATTTCATCATTAAGAAAAAAAATCAAACGAGAATCTTAATGCAATTTATAGAAATTCCAGACATAACTTAGACGAACATGTCAAAATATGCAACACATTTTAAGATAATTGAACCTGGACTGAAACTTTCATGATTTTAATAATTTTATGATTTTTTTTAGGTGTGACATTGGTATTGTGATTATGGTGGGAATAAATATGGGGAATACAGAGTTACACACCAAAAAATTTACTAATGAAATGATACAATATCTGGGGTTTGTTTCAGAACAAGTATGAGAAACAGGGGGAAAAGGTCAAGAATTGGCCATTACTGGTTAATGGTGTTGATGGGGGGTGGTGGGACATGAGATTTCACTGGTTCCTTTTTTTGTTTTTGTGTATGTTTGAAAGTCTCTGAAATTAGAATTTTTTTGTGCTTTTGTTTGCTTTCTTTCTGTCAGCAGCACTTTCAGAAGTGTTGGAGAACAACTTCAACACCCAAATCTTTGCAGATTAAAAAACAACAACAACATATTTGATAGTGCCAGAGAATTACTCCAACATCAAAAATAAAAGCTTTGATTAACCCAAGCATCAACAGGAAAGCTTCACAGTCCAGGCCCATTCACTCTCTGTTCATCAGTCCATTGGATCCAATTATATCAAGCCCATCATTTTCCAAATGTAAATATTACTTGTTCTAAATATCAAGTTAAAAAAAGTCACCAATATCAAATAGCTTCATTGAGTATAAGCATGAATATTTTTCCTGATATTTACCAAACGTCAACATTTTTAAGTATCTAATTAAAATTTATTAGGGATATGTTTGTGTAATAAATTGGCATGGGAATTCAGAAAGGGAAAAATCAATAGTCTTAGGGTGACTAAGTTTTTTACATTGAGACTAAATCTTGTTGGCAGTAAATCCATTTTTATTAGAATAAAAATAATTTGTCTTTATTATATTAAATAACAGAGGAAACGTTTTATGAAATCACGTCTTTTGCAGTAACATGGAAGGAACTGAAGGCCATAGTGAAATAACACAGAAAGAGAATGTCCAGTACTGACTGTTCTCCCGTGTAAGTGGTAGCCCAGTGACGTGTGCTCAGGGGAGGGTGTGTGAGATGAAAAATTCCTTAATAGGTGCAATGTACACAATTTGGGTGATGGTTACACTAAAAGCCCAGACGTCACTACTACGCATTACATCCATGTAACAAAACTGCACTTGTCCCCCCTAAATTTATAAAGAGGAAGAAAGTAAAAGAGAGATAAAAACATGCTGTTGGATAGGATTGCTTAAATATGACTCCTGGTAATGCAAGACAGAGTATCTCAAAATTAACCAGAATGCCTTTGATGAATTTTTTTATTCAAGCATAAATCATCATCATCATTATCATCACCTTTGTCAACATTATATCTCAGTAGTTCTGAAATCCCTGGACTTTTTTATCAGAGTGAATTAACTTAAGATGGGGTGGGGGGGATTAAAACTAGTGCTATTATAGAAAACAGAGATACAAGATAAGAAGATAGACTAGTTTTACAATCAGCATTTATTTCTTGTGATTTCACAGAGTTCAAAATGCAATTTGGCCATCAGAATGGGAGAAGATTTTTGCAGGTTATGTCTCCGACAAAGGTTTAATAACCAGAATCCATAGAGAACT
>NW_003852403.1:31729671-31796782 GCF_000181295.1 Otolemur garnettii
AAAAAAAAAACAAAAACAAAATGCAATTTGGATTGAAGATCACTAATTCTTTCAGGGTCAGACAGAATGGCGTTTCCAGATAGCCCACAGTTTGTTCAATCATTAAGTTCTGGCTGATTCTACTGTGATAACCATTTAATTTGTCTTATGTCCCACAAAGACCTGTAATAATAAACTCATTGTTAATTTTTCTTAAGTGAAATAAGGCACTCGGGTGCCTTCCTGTTTGCTAAGACTTGGCATGACTAAAATATTACCAACATGTATAACCAAAATACACAAACTTAGAATTATTCAAAGAGAATCCTGTATATCAAATTTGACTACTCTGTTTTACCAATGGGTCTTGAAAACTTATTGGAATATCTAGCAGAAATGCAGATTGATTCTTACATCCTTGTTCAAAAAATGGGAAGTTAATTCCTTAAGTAACAGATTTAGTGACAGGATTAAGGATGCAGAATGAGGGGAATAAATTGATGGTTAAATGAATGAATGAATGAATGAATGAATTCAGTGAAATGGGAGATACATACAAACTGATGATAACAAGGTGTCAGGACCCAAGGATTATGATCAATCTACTTGTATCATCACAGAAATGACATGAATTATTACTTGAATATTTATTTAAATGTGTAGTTCAAACCCAGGAGATCAGGGACTTTGAAAGCAGAGAATGTCTCCTACCAGTCTTCATATTCCTAACAAAGTATCCCATAAATATTTATGAAATAAACTAATTCTCAAGTGTAACCTTATCTAATCAAAATTATCATCACTAGAGGCTACATTAAGTGTTCCTATTCTTTTGCTATGGAAATATAATTGTTTTCTTTTATTTTTATCTTTTTTGTTGACTAGAAAAAAATAATATACAAAAATTCTAAGTATAGGTCTCATAGTTAGACTTTCTCTCTTTAAATCCTAGTTCTTTTATACAACAATACCTGCATAAGTTGAGGCATGCGGGTATTGTTGTATAAAAATCTTGATCTTTAATCTCAAGAGTTCCTGAGATTTAAATATATGAGATGTAGAACAAGGTAACTGACAGAACAGTTCCTCAATAAACACTAGCTATTCTTATCACTGATTTAGTGAAAGTTAGGACTCCAAATATGCCCTGTCTGGACTTTGTTAATTTAAAAATTAAGCCTCTCCCTCCAGGAAAACAGAATTGCTTTTTCTGATTGATTTTTAGCTGTTTTCTTTTTTTATTGTCTTCATGCCAGGTTTTGTGGTGGTGTTTTTCCCTCTCTGGTTTTAATCAGCAATTTAGGTCAATTGTTACTAAAGAAGAGGATTCCTGAGGAGGGAAGTTAAAGCAAAGAAACGCCTTTGGGAAAACAAGTTGAGGGGAAGATATGGTGTGCCTGTCTACATTTTTATAAAAAGCAGAAGTACGTATAAAAGATGGTGGGAGGTGAGTAGAGTGGGCCAATATAGCTTTGGAGTTTGCCTGGGAGAATACCCATTTTCTCCCTCTGCAACAAACCAAACCAAAATAAACAAACAACAATAAAAGCAAACAAACAAACAAAAACAAACAAAAAAAAACAGGCGACTAGACAAGGCAAGAGACTGCCAAGATGAGAACTGTTTTAGGTCCAAAATCCTAGACTAAAAAATCCATCTGCCAGGAGTTTGTTCAATTCCAATCTTACTTACTTACTTCCTGTGGACAAACCACCAGGCCTCTCAATGACCCGGGGCATTTGCAAAACCAAGAAAGGGGGACTCAGGGCGATTAATGTGGTGATAGTCACGATGTTCTCCACTCATTTACCCTTGAGAGCAGAACTCAAGCTGCTGGAAAACCTAAGCACAGCCCATTATAAAATGCTTTCCTCTTCCCACAATAATTAAAAAAAAAATCTTGGGAGTCATTTACAACTGTTTTATTTACCCGTCTGGCAGTCCTGTATAGGATCTTCCCTCTGCTTGTCTAATTCTTTCATTATATTTGTTTTTTAATCCACACCCCCATCTATACGTTGACCATATATGGCATGTACCTGCCTAATGTGACAAGCAACATTGTACAAATTCAGCAACAAAAAGGATGAACATCTGAAAAAGTACAAAAGGAAGATGTGAATATTTAGAGAAAAGAAAATATTTTTTTCCCTATTCATGTCGTTTATTCTGACTAAATATAAAAAGGAGTGTATACCTCTACTGCTGATTTGGTAAGAACAATGTCAGAGAAGTTTTCAAGTTTAAAAGCTACGTGGGCAATTTGAACCATTCATTGAAGAGCATCCCAAAACCTCTCTCCTAAACTTGAAGGACTTGGTAACTTAAAAAAAAAAAAAAAAATCAAATCTCAGCCCTAAGCTCCAGGGAGACCCTCAACAGATGGTTTTGATATTTTTCTGCATGCATTTTGTTTTTTCTTCTTCCTTAAGGAAAAACACAATTCAGAGCTGCAAAAAATCAAATGACAGTCACTAGAGTGGTTAGGGCTGGTTAATCCTTGATACTTATTTTCTGATTTACCTTTTTTTTTCACTACCGCAACCAGTTAACATTAACCTTGTATGTACAAACTCCAAAAAGACAGAAGAGAAAGGAGAAAATAGAATAAAAAAATTTTTTTTTAAGGATCAGGTATTAAAAGAATTATAAATCAGCTTTCCTCTGGTAGTTTCAGAATCTTGACACCATGAAACCTAAGGTATTGTCATCAAGGTCTACCTCTGGTTTAATAATTTATGTTCTAGTTATCGCTGAATACATATAATGATATTAGAAGCAGGGTAGCTAAATGCATGGAAATCAGATTCCACTTCCCCCTCTCCCCACATGGAAAGTTGGGAGACTCATTGTTCGTCCCCGAGAGTGTTGTAGAAATGGCAATGATGATGTCGAGGGCAATGACAGCAACGAATGGGCCACTCAGCTGTACTGAGCAACTGCTGTGTGTCAGGGATTCGGCTTTTGGTGCATTACTCCGTTTATTTAATCTTTACAAAAATTCCATGAAGAAGGCACTAGAATAGTTATTTTGTAGATTTGGAGGCCATGGCTGAAAGAGGCCACTGACCTCAGATCATGCAGCCAGGAAGAGGTCAGAAATAAAGGAAATTAATACTCTTGAGCAGAAAAATGATTAATTTAGATACTACCGAAGATTCATAAGCTTTATCAAACTAGTCAATTGCTTTGTTATAGAACTAGCATTTCATGATTAAATTGTAATAAAAGAATTTATATACAATTCTTTATTTTAACTTTGACTTAGAATTCCATAACATAAGCAAGTTTGTTTCTCGTAAGTAACTTATATGTTCCTTTAACTAGAAAACAAAAGATAAGAACTTTTCATGTTTTAAAAGTAGGCTTCAGGCTTCAGGAAGCTTAGAGTAACTTTCACTTTTAAAGAGTGCTCTGTCTCACTTGTTTTTTTTTCACATGTCTTATTTTATAGATGAGTTAAAAATAGCCTCAATCATCACCTCTCCTAGTCTAAAATATCTTCAAATTATTTCAAAATACAACCAATAAAAAAAATCCAAAGCAATTCCTTAGAAAGCACTACAGTATTTAGGGTCAATCCACAGTCTTCTTCCTTAATTCTACAGGCTAGAGAGACAGTGGCTGTTCTTTGGGAGAACTTGCCATTTGCTTTAAAGAGGTATGCCCTGTCTGTCCCTATGAGACAGTTACGGTATTTCTTTTTATTTTATTAAACATGGCCATACCTTTTTATTTTTAATCTTAGTTGACCTTCTTCTTTCTATTCCTATGAAACTGGAGAATAATGCTTTTAATATGTCATTATTTCAAGTTAACTAACTGAACTGAAAAATAACTACTTGCTTTCTGTTCACCCCATGACTCTGTTCCAGAGACGGGTTTCCTGCACATGTTAGTCCCACCTTAACTCTTCTGCTTTATACTCCGTATTATAGCAAAGAACTTCTTGGTTATCTGTATGTTTTCCAAAGGTGGCCACAAAGTAAAATACATGAAAATCAGAGACAGCTTGAGAAAGAAGGGTCTCTCCAGGTATTATCTCTCCGGGTTTCAGGACTGATGCATTTGGCACAGTAATGATGTAATGAATGCACAACAGAATTCAACCACGTATCAAATATTCACATATTAACCATGTATCTTTCCTTGTAACTGCTTAATACAGTTGTCAAGGTACTTTTCTGCTCATTTACTCACCATAAAACTCTACACACCATATGCTGACTTGATTTGGAGACTCAACACTGTGGGGATTCCTTTGACAATGTCCTTATGACTATGATTTTAAAGAAAAAAAGACTTCTATTATTATACTAGGAAAAGTAGAAATTCTAAAATGGAGCATGTACATGTAAAGAATAATAGAACCTTATTAGTCAATTTTTTAAAAACCTCACAGAAAAAGAGATCCAGCAAGGCCAAAGGTTACACTATTTCTATTGTGAAATTTCCAACTTTGTAAAAAGTTTATTAGAACTAGCCAGCAGAATTATCAACCATAACTCTAAATTGTTCCAATCATTTAATTACTTACAGACCCGCAATGCTTATCTCCAGGCATGTTAGTGAGCTCTCCTCTGGTTATACTTCTCAGCCACACACACTTCAGCCACTTTTATTATTTCGTATTTGCATAGACCAAGATGGATAATCACTTTTTTATTGAGGAGGTTTTCAGAAGAAAAGCCTGAAATACGAACCACCATATCCAACTATTATAAAACACCCGGCCATTAAACTGAGTACTATGTGTAGTCAATCTAATGTGTTGTATATTAGGATTTAGTAATGGAAGCCTTAGTTTGTTTATTCAAGTCTTTCCTGAAAAAGAATAGGACTCAAGGAAAATTATTAAGTAAATCACACTGTTCTCCCTATTTGCTACAAGGGATTTCATATAGGCCAAAATAAAAGAAAAATTGCAAATTTATTTGTAAAAAGTAACAGACTAAAGCAACAAGCAAAATGAGCCAGGAATGGAACAAAGAGAACTTTGGGTTCTGGCTGGGCAGGTGGTCAAATGAAAAGTCTCTTCTATTTGCCCGGCACAGCCTTCCCAAATCTTACCCTAGGGCCTGAAGTTTATCATCCATTCTCATGATAGCTTAGAACAAGTAGTTAATTTAATAATTATGGTGTACTATTCTGTTCCAGGCTTGTTTGATGCTGTTATCACAGACATAGTTGTGTTCTCCTGGAGATGTACACATCAGCCAGCTTATTCTTGGGCTCTCAATTCTAATTACTGAGTACTATAAGTAAATAAAACATGAAGTAAATTGTATGATGAACAGGCCTCAAATATTTTTTTTTAATTCTGTTAATTTATAGAATTGATTATGGAGTCAGTGGTTTTGCTTTAGAATAAAGCTGACTCCTGGAGAAGCCAAAGGGAGAAGCCAAGGTCTCCACAATCCAGGGCAGTGTTGATTTCTCTCTTCTAAAATCAAGTGTAAAATACACTCATAAGCCAAGAAGAAGTATTAGATTGAACATAATCAAACATGCAAATTCATGTATTTAAACCCTTTTCCTTCTATTAACAACTTAAAGCGGCCTACAGTTAAAAAATAAATAAAAAGATGAAAATAAGTCTAAGCAACCAAACAGAAGTTTCCCATTCATTCATGACTTAATGAATTTTGCATAAATGTTAACCGTTACTATGGATTCCCTGATTTTATTTCAAGATACTTCTTTTCCTTGATGATGAATTTGTTTCAGTAGCCTTACAGGAATTCATTTTTGCGTTGCTATTAACTATGCAAAAGATTAGAAGCTAAAGGTATTCCATTTTTATTCTCTTTGTTGTGATCTTGGACTAGTTATTTAACATTGTTTAGCTAAATTGTTTCCTTGTCTCTAAAGCATCTAGAGAGGCCAGATTGAGCAACTGGCAAGCGATAAACCAAGTGATTAATTTAGACCCATGATTACCATTGAGTTAATGAATAGGAGTCACAGGCATTCTACATTGAGTTTCTTGGAAGAGAGAAATCATGTGTTAAGGCAATTCACATTAATTCATACATTGCTCATGCCAATTGCACCAAAATGACCATCTGTCTAGGACATTTTTTATCTAATTATAATTTGGCATCATGGTTGGTTTTTTCTGACCAACACCCAAGTACTGGTCAACAGGTGCCTTTTATGTTACATTCTCAACAAGTGAGTTTTGACCATTGGCATTTTAGGAGGAGAAAAAAAAAAATCTGTCCCTAAATCTTGATTTAATTCAATATTTTCTTTTTAATCTGAGACAATTTTATCATGATTACAGAGTTTTTTCCTCTTATTTTGAATACATGTTTTAACACAGAAGGTGACTCTTTTATTGGCTTATATTCCCATATTGAATTTTCATTCCACTTTCATATTGTGGCATACTATCTAATGTCTTTTTTGTTGTTGTTAAAATAATTAAGGTCATTGCATTTCCTTTCCAGCCTATTTCAACCTAATTTCATCTAATTCATGTTTTCATGACTTCTATTAATTGCTTCAATTGAGGCATAATATTCCCTGCACAGAACCCGGAAGCAGGACAAGTTACTATGTTCTGCGCACTTTAAAATACCAGGTATTCTGATAGCCTCCTGCACATTGCTTTGTATCCTCCTCTGGAAATCCCAAGGATTTAATTTATCATGACTAGTGCAAAGGCAATTCTTAATAATCGTCAATACCTCCAGAATTCACACAGCTTCTTAGCAAGTATCTAGGCAGAATGCCTATTTTTTACCAACTCCTTAGAGAAGGCTTCCAAGTACTTTAAGGAAACCCAGTGCAGGATTTGAAATAAAAACACACTGATAAGATCAGACCAGATAATGTCTCTTCCCTGGTCTAAATTCTGAAGGGCACCCTAACCATATAATCAACTTTCAAAGCAGTAGACTGATACTCAAGGCTCCCCTTGGCTTGGCCCCAGTTACATATTCCAGATACAGCCAACTATTAAACATTTTAAGACATACCAAGTCACACAATATAACTCTAGATATGCTTAAAGGCAGTTCCCGAGTTATAAACATCCAACTTAGGATGGATTCAACTCCCACTTAGGAACAGAGGCTTTTACAGAATGTTACTTACACACAAATTCACCTTAAGAACAAACCTCCAGAACCTATCTTGTTTATAACCCAGGGACTGACTTCCTGTATACTTTTCCCTCTCTTTGGCCAATCTTCTCTTCCTTTTCTATCAAAATCCTATTCATACTTTATAGTGTCATTATTGTCACTTCAGTGAAGATTTGCTAATACCGGGTTACACATCTTTCATTCTGCCTTAGTTGTAATTTCATGTTCCCCTTCTCCATTCTAAACAATATGTGGCCAACCACAGAAATCTTTGCATTCTCTATAAAAGCATTTTTATCAAATCAAGACATAAGGATGATACTTTCTCAAAAGAGAGGCTTCAGAGCACTTCTAAATTACCAACCTCATTAGCAATGAAAACATTCCATCTGTTCTCGTTGGAAAATCTATGATTGAAAGGGCATCAGTTGACAATCAGTAGGCCAAGGAAGCTTACAGATAAATTTTGTTTGATCTCCCCACTGTTCAAAAAAAACTAAGCCAACACTTATAAGCCAGGAGATCTCATACTAAAAATCCAGATTTGAATTTTTTGGAAAAGAAGAAATACTAAGACACACTGGGCCCAACTTCCCCAATAATAACCATGTGCTGGAGCTGAGTACAATGTCTGATTAGACAGGGCTTTCTCCATTTTGCCACCGACCACACCAATCTTTTCTATCAACATAGTGAAACTGCCAATTGTCATTTATTATCATGTTTCCACTTTCACTCTTTTATACTTAAATAATTATTTCCTTGTAACAACGGATGTTAAAAGTAAGAAAACAAAAGCTTAATCAGGGGATGGTGCCCATAGCTCACCCAGGCTAGAGGGTTTGAATCCAGGCCAGGCCAGCTAAACAACAATGACAACTGCAACAACAACAACAAAAAATAGCTGGGTATTGCAGCGGGTGCCTGTAGTCCCAGCTACTTGAGAGGCTAAGGCAAGAGAATTGCTTAAGCCCAAGAGTTGGAGGTTGCTGTGAGCTGTGACTTCATAGCACTCTACCCAGGGCAATCACTCGAGACTCTGTCTTTCAAAAAAAAAAAAAAGCGCTTAACCTGGAATGCCATGTGCTTTTTTTCTTGACTCATTATTTCAAGTTATCCGAGATGATTTATATGAGCTTTTTACTTTGCAGCGCCTGATTGTTATTTCCCCTTTCCTCAGGACATTCAGCTAAACTATTTAGAGGGGAGAGAATTTGTCCAAAAAGATTAAGTCTATCAACATGACCAGGTTAACAATACTATGATACTAATCTATTTTTTTTCTTTCAAATAGAAAATAAGAAGTCAACAAAACAAACCTGGAAGGATTCCCAGGGAATTAATCTTCTAAACATGTGAATGGTTGCCTCTAGAGTCACTTTAGACCTTTCTGCTAAAAATTAAGTCAACTCCTGCGATACCACTGACTGGCGACAACTGGAATCTCAGAACCTAATTTAAAGGTATTCTGCTAGTCACAATTATTTAGTGATTGTGTCCAAAAAACAACTTTCCAAATTCAGAGTTTAAAAAACTAAATGTAAAGACTTACATGAGCTTAAAAATAACATCTATTACATTGGACATAATCTCCACAAGAAAGAATTCTATAGAGGCTGGCAATAGGTGGAAAATACTAACAGCTTCAAGCATTATCCCTACAATGGAACAAGAAAATTACTTCTTTTCTTTTTCTGTCTTTCTTTTTTTTTTTTTTTTTTTAGACAAAGCCTTACTCTGTCACCTGAGCTAGAAAGCCATACCTCAGCCTAGCTCACAGCAACCTTAAACTCCTGGACTCAAGTAAATCCTCCTGCCCCAGCCTCCCAAGTAACTGAGACTACAAGTGTCTACCAACACATCAGCTATTTTTTTCTATTTTGGGTAGACACGGGGTCTCACTTTGCTCAGGATGGGTCTCAAATTCCTGAGCTCAAGCTTTTCTCTTGCCTTGGCCTCCCAGAGTGCTAGGATTACAGGCGTGAGCCATCGCTCCTGGCCAAAAACTACTATTTATAAAGGGAAACATTTACTCTTTCTGTCATTAGGGACTCACCATGTTCTGAATTAATTTCACAAGCAAGGAGTGCCACGGGTCAGTGGGCACAGTTCTACCACGGCACCATCGGAGGCCCTAACAAAAGCAACCAGCCCCAACTCGGCCATTAAAGAGAGCACAGTTTTAGCTACAAGCATACCTTTGTGCTCAATTTTACTCAATCTAAAACATTTGATTCACAAAGTAATTAGAAAACACTGTGAAGGAAAATATCCACTCGGTAGGGGAGGACAGAGAGATTAACCTCGCTGTAACAATTTGAAGGAATGATCATGCAAGAAGGAAAAGGTGACCTTGGCTTTCTGAGCCTTCCTGCCCTGAAGTCGTCTGTACTTCACTGACAGGCATGCATGGCGCATGCTCGCCAAAGCACTGGACAAAAGTCAGCCTATTGTTCAAAGTCCTTTTTACATAATCCTAAAGATCAAGTCGCTTCTGAGTTTCCGGCTGATAGAATATTTGAATGACAGCACTTTTCCCATAGTATCTTTTTTTTTTGCAGTTTTTGGCCAGGGCTGGCCAAAACTTGAACCCACCACCTCTGGCATATGGGACGGGCACCTTACTCCTTTGAGCCACAGGCACTGCCCCCCGCCAATAGTACCTTTAAACAAACAAACAAACTCGTATCACACATCCTGTAAAATCATATGTAGTCAATATTTGCAACAAACTTTTTTTCCTAATCTGCTTGATTTTATTTAAATAGTAAGACAATCTGAAATTCTGATGCAAATTAGAGAGAAGCTTGTCATACTTGCTTTTCTGTCCTTAGAGCAATTATTTTCAAGCTTTTGGCCAAGAACCACACTGGAAACTATACTGTACATAATGACTGCATAGGCACAAGATTTAATGAAATAATACTTACTGATTCCTCTACCCTCCTATATTTTCAATTACGTTCCTTTCTATTTCATAAAAACAAAGTACTAGTTGTTACCCACTAAATTGATTCTGTGCCTCACTAAAATGTCATAACTTGCAATTTTGAAAAACTTGAAAGCTTTTTGCTTTCAAAGGCATTTACCAGCATGGTCTATTTAGTCACTAACTGTAAAAAAGAAATATACAAGTTTTAAAGATGGTGAATAAAAATACGAATGACAAAAATATATACCAGAACTATTTGTTTCCCTAGTGCTGGGAGAAAATACATCTACTCATTTACCATTGAAAATAGGACCACAGGAATATTGTGACTTTTAGCTCTCGTTTCAGAAGTCTTTCTTGGTACTCTGCAAAGCACTTGCAATTCTAAGACTCAGAAAAATGCTGAGTTATAAATTACTATTATTATTCCTTTTAACTATTTATATTCCTATATATTCCTAACTATTTAACTATTATATTCCTATTAAATTAGAAGTAGGAAATTTCCAGGTCTGACTTCCAAAGCATGAGCTATTAACTACTACTGTGGTCTGACTTCCAGTTGCAATTGCTGAATCCTACCACTGCCAGCAAATAACAAAATGAGCAAATATCCTTCAAAATTGGTAATCATTTCACAGCATCAATAAGTGGCATCTGTTATTAGGCTACACACTATTTGTCAGCCTTTAGAATTTCATAAAGACCAAAACTTATCAGGACAGTCTCTTTAGTCTTTAATCAGAAGAGATATCATATGAAACCCTGACCTTCACCCCTAAAGGAAGGTGAAGCACTTTCTGTACGTCCACACTCTGCTAAAAAACCTGTGTGCACTGTCTTCACTTTATAGATAAGGAAGGAACAGGCTACATAACTTGCCCAAGTTTTCCCCCACATCATTTTTCCCCATGTATCCCATTCCCTAGGAAACTGAACTATTTTGAGTTTCCCAAACCCACAATGTTCTTTTGTGTATCCACAACTTTGTACAAGTTTTTCTTTCTCTTTGCCATATATCATTTCTTCTCTTTTCTAATTGGCTTACAGGTAGTCCCTGAGTTACAAACATCCCACTAACTCGCACTTACAAAGAGAGACTATTACAGGTAATAGGTAAATGTACCTGTTCCAACTTACATACAAATTCAACTGAAGAACAAACCTACAGAACCTATCTCGTTTGTAACCCGGGGACTGCCTACTTGAACGCTCCCACAGGAAGTCACCCTACCTCTTTTTTCCAATGTGCCCACATCCCCTGCTTCCTTTCTTTCCTCTATGATGTTATATTTTCATTGTCAGTTGACTTGTTGACAAATGGCTTGAGAGGGATATCGTGTCTTTCCTTTTCCATAGTTTTATTACGTGGCATGATGGTAGATTTTCACTGAAAGTTGACTTGGATGAATGAATGAACAAATTAATAATGACCCCAAATCCCCTGAAAACTAAGAGTGCCCATTGCCTTACCAGATTCAAGCAGTTTCAAACTTCTGCATAGTTACTGAAGAAAAAGGGAAAATAGTGTGGATGGGACAGTAGTGAGCAGAGCTGCCTTCCAAAACAGGAACAGGGATGAACACCTTCCCCTCAGGGTGATTTTCCGAGAGTAATGCAGCACTCACCAGGCTATCCTCAGGATGATCACCAATACCAAGCTTTGCTGAGCTGGTAGTAAATAATGTAGAATGAAAAATTGTAAAAAATAAAAGAATGTCAACATTGGCCCCCAAAAGGGGTGACTGTGGCTATATAAAAGAGCAAAAGCAGAAGAAATAGAAAACTCTGTAAATCAATGCAGCTTATTATTATTTGCAGGTTTTTATGGGTTGCTTGGATAAAAATTAAAATGAAAAGACACAGAAGTTTAAAGAGAAAATTCCCACGTATAGATTTCAAAGAATAGTTTTAACTATTATTTAAAAAAATAAGAAAAAGAACTGTGTTTCTCCAGTACTATGCAAATAGGATTTTTAAGACAATATTGGCTCTTTCTTGAATACAATACCCTTGTCCTGTGTCATGGAGCTCCTAATCATCAGAATGACAAATATGTTTTCTGAAACAAAATTATGCATTTCACACTTCGTGCTCAATGTCAAGTTATTTTTAATTGTAAAAGCCTGCTGAAGAATGAGCGAATATCAGTCATCCAGTTTTCACAGGGATTTCTGCTGCCTTGTGATATGCATGACGAGTGGATACCAAGGCATGCCCATAACTGTGGTGAATGTTTCTGCTGTGGATGTCAATATAATGTTAAGCTACTTTCCTTTGTGACAACTTTGATCGTATAAGATGCCTGTAAATATGAAGTCAAGAAATAGTATTTGACTTCAGCAATGGTGTGCATCAAGTGAAATGAAATCACCATTGTAGTTTTAATGTTAGTGTTAAGTAGGTTCTCGATCAAGTTTCAAAGAAAATAGATTGCAAGGTAGATTGAATGACAAATTCCATAAGAATCCAGATGGAGAGAAATGCAACATACAGTGATATTGGTCTGGCAGAAAAGCTACAGTCCAGCCCATAAGTTACCCTCTCATTGATTGTGCCTCTCTGTGTTGGGTTGAGTCTTTTGGAGGTTTGTTTCATAATAGTAAGTAGAAAAATACAATGAAAAATTGATCCACACAGCCTATTTTTTAAAAAATAATAATTTTAATTAATTTAATTAATTTTAATACATTTAATATTTTTATTAAAATATCATAAAACTTAATTTAAAATACATGATGCAATGATGACTTGATTTAAAATAGATGATGCAATGATGACTTTTAGTAAATTTACAGTAATGGCCACCATCAAAATATTGAATTTTAGAATATTTCCATTAACTGAGATCTCTGTTGTGGTCATTTTTAGTCAATCCTTATTCCAGTCCCAGGAAACCACTAACCTTTGTTCTTTCTCTATGGTTGCATCTTTCTGGATATTTTATGCAAATGGAATTATACAATCTTCAGTCTTTTCCATCCAGTTACTTGCCTTTAGCAAAATGTTCATAGGCTAACCTATTTTGCTGCCTGTGTCAGTAAATCATTACTTTTCATTGCTCAATAAGTATTTATAAGAATATATGACATTTTGTTTATTCATTTATCAGTTTATAAACATCTGAATTAACTCTGCTTTTTGGCTACTATAAACCATGCTGCTATGAGCATTTCTGCACAAGGGTGACTTATGTTTTCATTTTACTTAAACAGATACCTAGAATTTCTGGCTGACATGGTAAAAGTATATTCAACTTTTTAAGAAACTACCACTTTTTCTCAAAGTAGCTATATTGCTATATAATCTCACCAGCAATGTCTGAAGGTTTCCTTTTCTCCACATCCTCTCCAACACTTATTATTGTTGTCTTTTTATTATAATCATTTTAATCTACATTCTTAAATGACTTATTCCTTAGTATTATCCTATATTCTAATTTCTGTAATGTATGATACTCTCCCTAGTATCCTATTAAGCAAACACCCTCCCTTTCCCAATTATTGATTTAAAGGATAGAGTGTAATAACAACAAAAAAGAGGTTAAAAAGCAATAAAATTAAAAGGCTTTCTTCTCAATACAGTGGAATCTCTACAAGTTGACCATCTGAGGGAGTGTTGGAAACTGTTCATATAGGGAGATGGTCAACATAAGGAACTTCCATTGAATACATGTCTGTTCTAGGAAAATTAGTTCAACTTAAGGAGGTAGTCAATGTAGGGAGGTGGTTACCTAAGGAGGCTCTACGGTGTTTTTATACAGCTAAAAGTATATCTACTGGTTATTGAGAATTCTGATTTTTAGAATTGACACATAGGAAATAAACATGTTTATAATGTACAGTGTAAGGTTTTAAGGTATGTATAAGGATCAAACTCAGGTAATTAGATCTATCACTTCATATATTGATCATTTCTTTGTGGTGATAATGTTCAAAATCTTCTATCTTAAAATAGACAACACATTATCATTTTCTGTCGTCACCCTACTGTGTAACAAAACACTGAAACTTATTCTTCCCATCTCATTAGCTTTGTACTCACTAACCAACCTCTCCTGGTCCTCCCACAAGTAGTTCTGATAACCCCCTATCCTACTCTTGACTTCTACGAAATCAACAATTTTTAGATTCCACATATGAGTGAAATCATGTGATGTTAATGTTTAACATATTGTAAATAGTTTCCATGACCAGTAATTTTCTTTGGATATATAGCTTAACAACTGTGTAACAAGTCTGTTGTGAAGATGAACCCTAATTTAACCACTTATCTTGTTTAATATTTTCTGGTTATTCACCTATGTGAATGATGCTATAAAGGATATCTTTGTGCCCGCAACTGTGTCTGAAATCTCCTTTGAAAAGAGACACTGGATATGTCAGACTTCTTCCAGAAAAAGACAATAATTAGAGGCACTAAGAATATTCTGCTGAAAAAGAAAAGACTGAAAAGATATGCCAGATAGAAAGAGTTGGAGCAATGACGTGAAGAGGAATTGGATGTTAAGCTTGAGAGATAAGAAGTAAAACAATGATATCCACCAAAAAGAAGGCAGGTTTCTGTTTATTATTGAGACCAAGAACAATGACAACAACCAAAAAGTAACCAGAATAAATGAAAGCATCTACAGAAAACAAAACGTAATCGAGAAGCTTCCTTACTCCTCAGCTTAATGGCAGTTGGTAAAAAGTGGGGTCTATTCTCAAACCTTAAATCCTGAGGGAGCTCTTTCCCCAGCTTCGTTTCCCATGAGGAATGGTTCTAGCAAGCAGGCGTTCCTCAATCATTATCGCTCGCCTTTAGGCATGCTTTACTCTTCTCTTCATAGCTGTGATTCTCTTATGACAGAATAGAACTCCAAACTTATGACACGTTTTAAAAGATTAGATGCTCCAATACATGAATCAAAGGTGTGGCTTAACAAAGTAATCGAGTCACTTTTCTGTCATTTTATGCTGGATTAAGAAAAAAGAGAAGAGTGATTGACTTGCAATACAGCTCTTAAAAATTTCTGGATTAGTGATTGTTCCTTGGGCTCACAGTTTATGGAGTGATGTCCAGGATATATTTTTTTAAGAGAGAAAAGAGCATGCATAAGAACAATAGGAATTATACACAATTCTTGTGTTGCTTTCTCAAGGGAGCAAAAAAACCCATCAGAACCAACTGTCAGTGCCCCCCGGCTTCAGGGATGTGAGAATGAGGGTAAACTCCACAGAGGCAAAGATGTGAGAGAGAAGAAGAGGCTGAGGAAATGTGCTTTTGAGAATTGAACATGAGCAACTCTTGATGAAATATTTCCACTTGTCTATTCTTTCAACTTTCTTTAGCAAAAGGTTGGTCTATATGAAGCACTGTTCCAATAGCAGTTTCACAGAGTGACTTCCTAAGAACTAGGATGCTATCATAAAGATGAAAATTAATATAAACTATAGCTAGTTAAGTTGCCCCTTTAGGTACTTAATTACTAAAAGCTTTCTTCTAAACTGAAATTGCTTCAGCTATACTATCTTTAAAGCACACCCCTTCTCCACATAGATTTATGAGAAACTGGATATTAATGTGACCTGCTGGAACTCTACGAGTATGGAGATATTTGTAAATGTTCATACACAAGCCTGACAACAAAATTGTCTCCATTTGTTATGATTTATTGTTGGTTTTTAGCTGAGAGGAAATTGAGTAATTGTCCTTGTCATTTACAGAGCTAATCATGTGACTCCATCTCTGTCTCAGGCATTAGTTTTACTTTGAAAGCAACATTTTGTTTTCTAATAATGAACAAATAGGATTCCAGCACTATGAATGAAATAGGACAATAAATTACACTGCAACCTTGCAGTTTGAGAAAGCGAAGCCCCTGGTAAATAATGTCCTCAAAAATATCTGATTGGCTTTCTGAAACCAGTCAGACGGCCAGCAAACACTTTTCTCCTCTCCGCCCTTGGACAATTTCAGTCACATATTCTGTTTTTGAGTATGCACTATATACTCTTTTTTTTGTTGTTGTTGAGACAAAGTCTCACTTTATCACCCTCAGTAGAGTGCTGTGGCATCACAGCTCACAGCAACCTCCAACTCCTGGGCCTAGGCGATTGTCTTGCCTCAGCTTCCTGAGTAGCTGGGACTACAGGTGACCGCCAGAATGCCTGGCTATTTTTTCTTTTTTCTTTTTTTTAGATTTTCCAGCTATTTTTTCATTGTAGTTTGGCCAGGGCTGGGTTTGAACCCACCACCCTGACTATATGGGGCCAGTGCCCCACCTGCTGAGCCACAGGAACCACCTCTCTTTTATTTTTGACACAGAGTCTCACTATGTCACCCTCAGTAGAGTGCAGCGGTGTCACAGCATCATAGCTGACAGCAACCTCCAACTCTTGGGCTTAAGTGATTCTTTTGCCTGAGCCTCCCAAGTAGCTGGGACTACAGGCACCCTGGAAACCCAAAACTTTTGATGACTAGTCATGCTCAAATAGCTTCCAGAGAGTATTTGTGGTCTTCCAAATTGAGAGAAGTCATCTAGGAACCACTATGGATATAAAGGTATATCTTTGATATCTGGTCCAGATTCACAACTACCCCCAAATCAAAATTCTAGGTAGAATATTTTTTCTGGGCAGATAAAGACTTTGTATTCCCTGAAGACAGAGGAACCAGGCTTCCAGTTTCCTCCTTGTCACTGATTCAGGCTTTTCCTATTGCCATCAATCTTGGGAGCAAACTCATTTTCGTTCCCAAGCCTATATGACACAGTCTATGTCTAAGAGGGACATGGTAGGCATGATATGTGCGAATGGAGCTTCTGTATATAGGTGCACATTTTAAGGGTGAAAGTACTGACTTACACTTTAACACAGAGTCAAATGTCATCTGATGTGGCAAATGTAAATTACTTAGGAAATAAGGAAACCCAAGCAATACAAAGTGTAGAGAAATGAGAAGAAATATGTAGGCTGACGGCAAGGGGACAGGGATAACCTGGAAAGTTGCATTTCTGCATTTCAAATGTTTCAGCCACCTTTCATTCTAGTTTATAAGCCAGAAGGCAAATCAAGAGTCCAAACTGAACTTAGAAATCTGTGGTTAATAATGAATGTAGGGACTCAGTTACAACTCAGAGTTGGACTTTACCTTACCAATGCAAGTAATGGAACCTAATCGTATATACCCTCATATTAAGTAATAATAATAATAAAAAGCACCATTGTATCTTTCCAACAAGCTACAAAAGAAAAAACAAGCTTACCAAATCTTAAGAACTATAAACACGTACATACTTCAGAAGTGAGAGTTATTCACTGGTGAAACTTAGGAATAAAGTAAAATCAAATAGATATAGAGAACATTCAAAATACCACATAATGAACAGTATCTGAGAGCAGAAATGAAATTGATAGAATTCTAAAATAGAGTAAGTACAATAATATTCTAGTTCAGTTGATCAAGAGAAAAAAAAAAAGAGAGAGAGAATGAGCGAGTACATGCTTTGGTTTTTCCCAGATCTTATAGGGAAGTTCTGCATCTCTGAAGGAATAAAAAACTTGGCAAGGTACTAGCACTGAGTCTGAGTGATAGAAACAATATGGCTTGAGAGACCAAAGTGGCCAGTGCTGTGCTCTTCTGGCTAATTCCTTCTGATATCCCTCAAATTTACAAATGCCATGTTGAGACAATGCATCAAGGGAGAATATGGAATATATATAAAAGTGTGAAAAAGACACAGGCATAAAAGATGTTCTGAAAAGTGGTATCAAGAAAACCAAAACTGAGACCAAGAAGTTTGAGAATTGAAGATCTATAACTTCAAAATTCTCTGACTTCTGATCTCACCTTGCCAACAGAGATAAAGTAATTTACCTTAAGGTGCAATCATCCTGATAATATCTGAATACCCTTTTAAGAACAAGCTAATGAAGCATTAGAGGGCTTCAAGCCAATGCCATGGACATCTCATGGAAGAATTTCAACCAGCATCAAAAAAAAAAAAGGTAGGCATCTGTTTAGCATAATGGTTAAGAGCACAATTTTTGGAACTGGGGTGGATCCCTGATACATAGTGTCAGATTAGGACATAGCATCCTTTTCCTAGTTTAGTTACGGAAGTGGGAAAGAGCCTGATCCAATCTCCTATTCATGCTTGTAGTGTGGCCCTGAATATGTTATAACTTCTCTGAGCTCCATCTTTCTCATAGATAAAACCAGGGTCATCATAGTACCCAACTCATGGATTCATTGTGAGGATTATGTGAATTATATGTAACTCAGCTCTAAGGCAGTGCCTGGAATTAGTAAATACTTAATTTGTAGAAACTATAAAAATGTTCAAATTAAAGCCACAAAGAAATGACACTGTCCCTAGAAATTATGGCCTGAAAAACATGGCTCAAAGTAGGAGAGATGATGGCTGTATCACACATTTTTTCCATTATCTAAGACTGTACCCAAAATAAGCCCTGGTGAATTCTTCCTCATGTCCCCAAGTCAGGAATAAGAGGGTAGTTTTGAGACTTTGTGCCGTCAGCATCTAGGGCAAAGGGAGAGCTCAATGATCACAGACTTTATACAAATTTTATTTTATTTTGATTCTCATGATGAAAGCCATTATGTGTGTTATGATCCAAAGGCTGATCCAGGAGATATGAATTTCCCTATAGTCCTAGTCATCTACTTGAATCAGATTAAATGTGTTTGTGTTTGTTGAGGTGTAAAGGAGAAAAGAGCATTTATCAGATATGACAATCACTCAGATAAATACTCTGCTTATTTGTCAACTTACAGGAGCTGTACAAAGACTTCAGCTAGTTACAAGAGTGTTTGAGTATGAAATTCAGCCTAAAAGAAACTGCCAGAGTTAAAGGGAAAGGTATAGATAGAACTCATAAATGGGAAGCAGACTCAACTGATGCTTCTGTAGCTATACCTTACTAGATGACAATTTGATTCCTTTCTTCCCTCTCCTTGGAAACATCCTAAACAAGGGACTAATAATGACCCACTTACCCTTATCTATGAATGTGCTTTAGGACAGACCTGATAGCAATTGGCAAATTACCTATTATTTGTAAAATCCTTTGGAGCTTGATTGAAGAGAGTATGTAAATGTCTGTCTTTCTTCCTGTTCAGAAGGGTTTGGCTGTCCTGTCTGGGATGATAATGCAATCACTGGTGGAAAACACAAATTCCCTAATTAACATTAGGGCCCTGGGAAACTTTCTCTGTAAAAGGCAAACCCAGGCGGAACTCTACAAGCTATCAAACCAAGAGGGTTTGGCTTGATTGATTTGATTGGATCTTAGTTAAGGGTCTTATTTCATCTTTCCTATTTAGCAGGGAGTCTTCAGAGCAAAGTCTCCTGATTGTTGTTCAGAGAATCTTCCTCAGCTGGTCTTTAATCAAAATGATGTGAAAAGACTCAGTCAAGTTCAAACCTCTTCATAGAACAGATGAGGGCACATTCATATCAAGGCATTAGTCAAAGATTCCTAAGACTGAGCAATATTAACTGTCTGCTTTTTCATATATGTACAGGGTGGCCATAAAGTTCATGTGCAATTTTAAATTGCACTATATATATAAAAATTTGCACTATATATATAGCATACATATGTGTAAACATATATGTGTATATGTAGAAAATATATATATTTTCTAGTTCACTTGGGACATTGACCTCCTTCGCTCCTCTCTGTTCTCCAAACTTTCAATTATTTATTTTTTTCCATTTACACAAATTATTAATCAAGCCAATTCCTCTCTCTTCTCTTTCCCCTCACTATTTCTGGGGTTCTTATCACATCTAGACTGTTTTATTGTCCTCTAGTCTCCCACAGGATTTAAAATGCCTGAATGATTTAAAATGCAAAGCATTTTAATCAATGCCACCCCCTGGCTTACAACATCCATTAGTTCTCTATTGTCCATAAATTCAAAGTTCTATCCACGTATTAGTCCAAATTCTCTTGTGCTTCAGTTTCTTTGTGAAGAAGGGATTATACTAACACCTAATCATAGGATAGTTATTAGTACTAAAGTGAGCTAATATGTGTAAAATGCTTAAAATAGGAGATGGAATATATAAAGTTACAAGTCAATGATGATGATGACTGGGATGACAACTATTTCTCTTCCAGAGGTGGCTCTGGCTGTCCCCATGCTCTGCTACTGTTTTGTTTTGTTTTTGGAGAGAGTCCTATTCTGTTGTCCTGGTAGGAGGGCAGTGGTGTCATCATAGCTCACCGCAACCTCAAATTCCTGGGCTCAAGCTGTCCTCCTTTGTTGACCTCCCAGAGTGGCAGAATTACATGGGTGAGCCACTGCCCCAGCCTCTGCCTTTTTCTTTAAGTCATTGTAGACATTTTGTTATAAAGCATTTGAATCAGCAGGGCTAGCTTATATGACCTATAAATATCCATTCCTGGACCTTGGATGTCTATTCCCAGGGTTACTACAGGACTCAAAAAGACCCATATTCTTAGGGAAGTCCAGGCCAGCAATGGCACAAAACCCAAACAGAACACACTTTCTGCTCTTTGGCTGCTTGTCATTAGCCTCCAGGTTTCTTTAACCTTTGGAGTGAAGCTGAAGTCTCAGTTTTGAGCAGTGATCAGCACTATACTCTGATAAAGCTGCTGTACCCAGAAACTCTGAAGCAAAAAATAGACTTGCTCTTGGGACATATACAATTGCAATGAAGAGAAAAGGTCACTGATTCAACTGTAGAAAATCCTGGGGTATCAGAAGCAGCTAGAATAATGATTCTCTTCTCTGATGTTGAAGAATTATGCTTCTGTTGCCTCACACTCAAGTTGCCTGGATGAAGATTTAACCTCTTGCATTTTAGCTGGATTCTCTTTGACCAGGTAAGCATAAGCACTGATTTGCTTGAGAAAAAGAGAAAATAGGCAGGATACAGAGGAACTGGGACTTTTTTCGGTTCCACAGTTTTCAAAATACAGTCATGTTTCATTTAACAATAAAGATATATTTTGAGAAATTTGTTTTTTAAGCAATTGTTTCATTGTGTTAACATCATAGAGTGTACTGACACAAATCTAGATGGTATAGCCTGCCACATATCTAGTCTTTATGGTATAGACTATTTCTCCAAGGCTACAAACCGGTACAGTATACTGAACACTGTAAGCAACTATAACACAATGTGAAGTATTTAGCTAAACCTAGAAAAGGTACAGTAAAACTATGGAATGAAAAATAAAAATGGCACACCTATATAAGATACTACTTTGGGGAAAGCACTCCCCAAACCGTGCTTTGCTTTAAACATCACAATAATCCAGAGGATCTGTGTTACTAAATGTGGGTTTTATTTTTCCCACAAACAGAGCAGCAGACAACTGGGTATCCTTTAATTCAATTCCAACCTTATCTACCCAGAGATAGTGTCAGATCTCACAGGGTAAAGGCTTGGTTCCTAAGGATGTTCCTCTCAGACACCAGACACAAGTCTGACCCTTCAGAACTTCTGAGAGTCTGGCTCCTCTTTGGGTTTGATTAATTTGCTAGAGTGGTTTACAGAAGTCAGGGAAACACATTTACCAGTTTATCATAACAGATATTATAAAGGATACAGTTGAACGTATGTGTAAAGGAAGGTATGGGGAAGGGGTATAGTGCTGCCATGCCCTCCTTGGGGATGCCACCCTCCTGAATGCTCTTTGTCTTTAGCTATCCAGAAGCTCTCCAAACCCAGTCTTGGGTTTTTATGGAGGTTACGTTATATAGGCACAGTAAATAATTGATGTGTGATTGGATAAAATGTGATAGACATGTGATTGGACAAAATGTGCATGATCTAAACTCAGCCAGGCTGTCTCCTTAGCTTCTTTCTGGACTTTGTGTAGCAATCTTTCCTCCTGGGTATGGGGCAAGATCCTCTCTGGATTGAGGATCTTTTTATCCAAAATAAGATAAGAGTTCTGCCCTGGGCAGGTGAAAGAGGAATAAGAGAAGGTCAGAGAGAGAGCCATTCTGTCTCCTGAGGTCTTCTCCTGAGGCCTAAAGTGCCCCAACATTATAACAAGGACTATGGGAGTTACAAAACTTCATAAGAACAATGGGGATCACCATTGTATATGCAGCCTGTCATTAACAGGAACATTGTCATACAACACATGACTAGTTATGAAACTTCATAAGAACTATGGGAATCACCATTTGCATATGAAGTCTGCCATTAACAGGAACATTGTCATTCAACAGATGACTGTATTTGGGCCAACCTATCATAAGATGACATTAAAATGAAATCAGAACTGTATTTAATGGATAGCAAGTATGGGTGAAGGTGGGTTTTACAAAACTCAAAGTGCAAATATATTCTCAGCAAAATACTTGAAAATGTCTTAAATTATGTATTAATTGAGGCAATCTTTAGAAAACATTATTTAGAAAAAGATCCCAAACCAATGATATTATAATAGAGGTAAAAGTCTGAAAAAGGGCAATAAAATGTTTTATAAGGTGTCTTATTTATAAGGATATTTATAGGTCAGAAGGAATGCAGATTTTAATTTTCAATAGGGAGGAGAGTTTTTAAAGAGACACCTTATAGGCCAGTAGTCAAAGGGGCAGAAAAATGTTCTTTGCTGTTTGTTTTCTAGTACCTTAATCCAATTCTGTCCACAGCACATGGTTGGACAGAATTGTCCAGAAAAGGGTTACAAGTTGCTGGATTAGAGATAAGGTCCACTGAAACCACGAATTATAGTTAAATGATAATAGCTGGAAGCCACACTGGTCACACAGATCAAAGTGCACTGAAAAATCCCCTTTAAAAGCCCTTTTTTACTGTTTAAAGGCAAGGTGGTGGTCTTTTGAGATGTTAAAATGCCAACCTCCCTCCTTTGCTGGCAAATTAATAAACTTCCCTTTCCTTGTCCTCAAACCAGTTGTCTTCATTCTCTGTTCTTACTGATTCAACCTGGAGTTGAGTACTGAACTTTTGGTAACAATATTTTAATAGCTGAATACCCTCAACACAAAGAAATATTAGAGATAATCACTAATTATACAAATAGGTTGATTCCAAAACCTTTTTTTTTCTTTATTCATTATCTGAATTTAGAAAGAATTCTCCACACGCCTTCCTTACTCAATTAAAATAACGGAACAAAATACAAAGGCTAAACACACACTGCTATCAAGGCAAAATGTAGTCTTAATTTCAACAGGAAATTGTAGGCATTTATCTCTTTTCCCTTGCACCTCATGGGCAGAAGGCAGGGATCCAACTGCCTCAAGGCCACCAGGGCTTCTTGTGACTGTAATGGACTATCATTCATCAGACAGGAGATAGGGAGGTAGACCAACATGGGGTGACAGGACACAGAGACAAGGTGTTGGACCTCAGGGCTGAAGCCCCCAGGCAGAGATCACCAATTGAGAATTTTGAGAATTGTCATGAGCTTTTGTTTTCTCTTACCTAGGTACTACTGATAGCCCTTCAGGCAAACAGGACAAGGGCCAGAGTTTCCTTTTTTTGTTTATTTATTTATTTATTCAATTAAATCTTAGCTGTGTACATTAATGCAATCAAGGGGTACAATGTGCTGGTTTATATACAATTTGAAATATTTTCATGGAACTGGTTAACATAGCCTTCATGGCATTTTCTTAGTTATTATGTTAAGACATTTATATTCTACACTTAGTAAACTTCACATGTACCCTTGCAAGGTGCACCCTGGGTGTGGTCCCACCAATTACTCCCCCCTCTCCTCCCCTCCCTATCTCCTATCCCCTTCTTGGGCTATACTTTGGTTATAGTTTTCATATGAAAGTTATAAATTGGTTTCATATTAGGGCTGAGTACGTTGGATTCTTTTTCTTCCATTCTTGAGATACTTTGCTATTAAGAATATGTTCCAGTTCCATCCATGTAAACATGAAGGAGGTAAAGTCTCCATCTTGATGGGTTTCTTTCTGTCACTCGGACTGGAGTAGGATCAGAGCTCACTGCAGCTTGAACTCTTGAGTAGTTAGGACTATAGCCCTATACCCTTCTGAGTAGTTAGGACTACAGTCGTGTACCACCATGCCCCACTAATTTTTTATTTTATTTCTTGTTCAGGGTCTCCCTGTGTTGCTAAAGATTGTCTGGAACTCCTGGTCTCAGACAATCCTTGGATATTCCCATCTTGGCCTCCCAAAGTGCTGGGATTTATATATCTGAACCTGTATGTGCAGCCTTCTTATTTTATAACCTACATGCTATCTTCAAATTTTCCTCTAAGCCCTCAAAGTCTCCAATATTAACTATCTGGCCTTTACAGAAAAGGTTTGATTAAATTTATCAAGGACAGTAAAAAATGAACTACCTCTCCTCCATGCATAACTGAGAATAAGGAAAAGCAGTTTAAGTATGAGCCCAAAGTTAGTGGAGCAGAAACTCCTTCTGTGACTAAAGCATCTCTGTGAGAGTCTACTAATTTGATATGCATATTTAAAGACCATTTTTACCATAAAGGATGCTTGCGGCAAAATTGGTTTCAGATCACTTTCAGGATTACTGGGCTTTTCATTAGCAAACATAAAAGAAAATACCACACCTAAGAGGGTTCTCTTAAGAGGGCTGCAACACTCCATCCTCCCAGGGTAATCTGGGCCCATTCAATTATAGCAAGGTAATGCAACAACCAAGAAAATTAGCAGTCAGCACATTAATACAGGTAGCCTACCACTTCCTACCAATTTGCAATTTTAGTCACAACCACCCTCTTTAGATTGCTCTCATCTGAATGCAGGGTCTCATTCTAGGAACAATTATTTCCCTAGGAACACAAGCAGAAAGAACCTACTTGGATTTAGTTATTTAAGAAATGATGGTAGAAAATATGCTTTTACAGAAAATAAAATATCTCCCTTTAGCTAGTTATTAAGACTACTTTTTTTTTTCAAATGAAATACTAAAAAGACATCTTTGATTTGCATTCTAAACTCTAAATAAGTGTTTTTATTCTCTTTTATCTAGATGACTCCTCTAGCCTCTGATTTACCCTTTCTTGGTGAGGCTAATTGTGTCACTAATTGGAACACTTATGCTGACCTTCTTATATCAAAATATAAATGCAAAAATACCATTAATTCTTTACCAGTATGACTTGTGTAATTACTTTGTCTTTGATTGGGACCTTCACTACTGTGTTAGTCAGAATAAAATAAAGTAAAATAAGCATAACACATACTTTTACATATTTCTACAGCAAAAGACAACACCTAAAAACAAAGGAGGTTGCATAACAAACCTCTCAGAATCGCACCTTCTTCGGTCCTCAGAAGGAGATACAAGTTTGAATATCAGGTTTGCATTAATAAAAGATACTTGAAATAGGCTATCTTTATGCAATGGTTAGTTATCTAAGCAGTCTGGAAAACAGAAGAAAAATACCTGTACGTTAAAAATGAGAAGAAAGGCATGGTGGCTCCTAGCACTCTGGGAGGCTGAGGCAGGTGGATCGCTAGAGCTCAGGAGTTCAAGACCAGCCTGAACAACAGTGAGATCCTGTCTCTATTAAAAATAGAAAAACTAGCTGAGTGTTGTGGCACGTACCTGTAGTCCCAGCTACTTGGGAGGCTGAGACAAGAGGATCACATGAGCCCAAGAATTTGAGGTTGCTGTGAGCTATGACTCCACAGCACTCTACCAAATGCAACAAATTGAGACTCTGTCTCCCAATAATAATAATAAAATGAAGATTAAAAATGAGAAGAAAAGAATAGATGTGGGAAATACTGAATAAGCCCAGTAATGAATTAATCTACCATTTATGCAATAATTACTACTGAAGTAGGTTTGGCCAAAGGAAATTATAATATTACAAATAAACTAACAACAACATGCACAAATACATGTTAACAGTGGTCAAATTTTTAAAGCACTTAACCACATGCCAGGTATTGTGCTAGGTGCTTCAATTAGCTCATCTAGTCCTGCCAACCTGCCAAGCAGTTTCTATTCACATTTTACAAATGAGGAAATAGGGGTACAAGATATCGAGTAACTTATTCGTCCCAGAAAACAATACTGGCAAGGAGATGAGCAATGCATTGAATTCACGTATTCTGACACTGAGGTAAGCATTTTAGCCAATCCCCTAAATGTTCCCCCCTAATTGTATCTCTGGATTTCTTTCTTTCCTTTCTTTCTTTCTTTTTTTTTTTTTTTTTTTTTGAGACAGAGTCTCAAGCTGCCACCCTGGGTAGAGAGTGGTGGCATCACAGGTTACAGCAACCTCCAACTCTTCAGCTTAAGTGATTCTCTTGCCTCAGTCTCCCATGTAGTTGGGACTATAGGCACCCGGCACAATGCCTGGCTATCTGGATTTCTATGTATCATAAATCTATGAGTGGAAGGATGAAGAGATGGAGTCTGAAGAAAAGTAACAAAATATACTTTGAGTGTCAATCAAAAGTTGACCCTACTACTGAAGTGTCTAACTTCTGAAGGCACTTAGCTATTACTTTGCAAGATAGTACTTGATGAAATGGGTACAGTCTCTTGTGCCCGAGCAGTATATATAAAGTTCCTTAGCGTGGGAGGAAATGTGAGCCAGCATAAAATATTGTGTTTGTTTCTCTACCTCCTGGTCAATGTGCATACTCTTCCCAATTTAGTGAGGGCCCAGCAAGCAAATGTGCCCTCTCTCCTAGAATAAGAGAGAAAGTACCCCTATTGCAGTCTGATGTGTGTAACAGAAGAACAAAGGTATGTGCTCTGAAATACTTTTGGATAAGGTCCTCCTCTGTGCTATAAGACAGTTTAATTTCTTACTATTTTTAAATTGCTTCTGCTTTCCTTTTAGGTTGTAATCTGTATGGTAAAGAACCTGTATTCTGTGAATCAGACATAGTTTGGATCCTTCAAGAACACCAGGTCTAATGGGACAAGAAAGAATATATAGACAATTATTAGTGATTTATTGCAATAAATGGGATGAAAAACACTTCAAAAGGCTAAAAAACAACTTTTGAAACATCTTAGATAGTTCAAAAAATAAGACCAAAAATACTCCTCCTCCTTCTGTATGAAGGAATCAGAGAATGTTTCAGATGGGAGCAGCAAGTTGAGATGTTATTCTAAAACTGTAGGAACTTGGCTTGGCGCCTGTGGCTCAAGTGGCTAAGGCACCAGCCACATACACCTAAGGTGGCAGGTTCGAATTCAGCCCGGGCCCACCAAAAACAACAATAATGGCTGCAACCAAAAAATAGCCAGGCATTGTGGCAGGCACCTGTGGTCCCAGCTACTTGGGAGGCTGAGGCAGGAGACTCACTTGAGCCTAGGAGTTGGAAGTTGCTGTGAGCTGTGAGGCCACAGCATCTACCCAGGGGGATAGCTTGAGGCTCTGTCTCCAAAAAAAAAATAAAAAATAAAAAAAGTAGGAACTTGGAAACCAATCAGTCCCTGCTGAGAGAAGTACAGCCCCTTGAGAAATTGAACACATTCAATACCAATGGGAAATAATGTATAGGAAAGTGGTGTGGGAGGGAGAAAGGGTGGTTGAGGGGGGTAAAAAAAGGCAGGGACTAGATCTGTGTTAATCCTATATAGATATGATGGCTCTCACGTTACAGACAGAAAATAAAAGGTGTAACGTTCTATAAGGGACATAGAACTAGGGCTAGCACCCAGATCTCGTGACTCCTAATGCAGTATTCTTTCCACGCACCATCCCAACACGACAGTCTTGCTGGTAATTGAGGATAGCTCCTCACAACAAGAGGGAGTGGAGGTCCAGGAAAACTCTGTCCCCTCCTCCAGGAGATCTTCTATGACCTCACCTTCTCCTCAAGTCACTCCACGTCATTGCATTCCCTGGGCACAATCTGAAATTACCTCCAATTTGCATTTACTAGTGTCATGATGCCTTTCTCTGCTTGTTCATGCTTGTATCCCAGCACCTCTGTTACTCTAAGAGCTAGTAAAATAAATAAAAGGAACTCATATATTTGTTGAATGAATGAACTGAAAAGATTGACTGAGGAGGCTTTCCTGCACAGCTGACTTCGAACAAGTCAGTTTGTATCTTACTAGCAAATGGATAGAGGTAAGGCGGTCAATGGCTGTGGAATTGAATTCTGAACTTTGCAGGGAAGGACAGCACTTTCTCTATCCTCTTCACCTGCCTTTCTCCTTCCCTGGCTGTCTGATCTGAACTTTACTTTGAGCTTTGGTACACTTTCTTTTGGGTAAAGAACTCACCAGACAGAAAGTTTGAAACTAACTAAACTAGTTAATTACCCAGTCCTGCACATCTCTAAAATTGCATGCTTCCCCAGGGCCTTGTCAGTCTAATGATTTTAACATCTGAATTCTTTCAGCCCAAGAGTTAAAAGTGATCCATAAAGTAATTTTTTTTTTTTTTTTTTTTTGGCAAGGAGACCAACATTTTCTAAAAATTGTACCTGGGAAAAAGAATTAAAATGATTTCAAAAAGAATTAAATGATTTACATACATTTTCTCTCTTATTCCCTAATCTACTCTATCATAGACTTTAAACGAAGTCACTTAGTAACAGAAAAATTAATTTTTTTTTCCTGACCTATTTTCAGGAAAAATAAAAATAATCAGAAAAAAATATATATCCAGGAAGACATAGGTAAAAAGAAAACAGTTTACAGTGTCTACAGGTAAACATGAGGTTATGGCCAATAACTTGAAGGGTTTCTAAGTCATTTGTTTTTCTACCCAGCATAGCCTACATCGCCTAATGTTTACTGTAAACAAATCCCCTTGAGTGTAAGCAGCAATAGTTTCATTTACCAGTTTAGACAGAAATGATATGATCACAGAAACCTAAGGTTATTCACATCTCCAGTATATTCTCATATTTGTGTTGTGCAAACCCCTCAGGCTAACCTATTATACAAAGATTGCTTACTGTGGAACTTGAATCGTAACAAGGATTCCAAATTCACCTTCCATTTTAAACTCTGAAAGTGAAATGTGTTGACTATAATTCCAATTTACAAGGTCCAAAGAGACATGAGACCTGAAATGCCAGGCATTACCGAAGAGAGGTTAAAAAATAATCTGTGACAAATGATGGCAATGAGTTGAAATGTTTTGTAATGTGAACTGTCAGTTATCAAACATTTTAATTCACAACTCAGATCACCATCTACAACCTGATTTCAGCCTCTGCTCAAGTTGTAACCCTGTTCTCTTATTTCCAAATCAGATTAGATTATCTAAACCCCCGCATTCCAGGCAAAATAGCTCAACTTTAAAGAAAAAAAAAATTCAATAAGCCACTTTATTTCTAGAATAATGGTGATAAAAAATGACACATGGTTAAAAGGAAAACAGAAACTTCCTGGATGGAGCAGACTAAGAGAGTCACATGGGCGGTTTGATTTGGCTTATTCTAAATGAGACAAGGCAGGAGAGGGCTGGGGAAGCGGCAGTGTGATAGGGATCTGGATGCCTCAGAGATGCCTGGCAGCCTTACCTGCAGCGTGGGACCAAAACAATTTCAGGTACTCATGTGCCTCTCCCTGCTTATTTACAGACAAAAATCCTCAATGAGCAAGAAAAACAACATGCAGAGAAAAAATTAGTCTTTGACATGCTATCCTGTCATTTCTTTTTTTTAATTGCACAAAGAACTTCTATTTATTTTTTATTTCAGTTTCAATTAAAATCATAACTATACATTTATGGGGTACAATGTGATGATTTGATATACCATGTGGACTTTTAAAATCAGTAAGATGAATACTACAATAGGGAAGTAGCTCTTCCCTATACACATTCAATAAATAATTATCTGTCGAATATTGTTATGGGTGTATGTACACTGGACACCCCTCAAAAGAAGTCTCTGATTTTTTTGTAGTTTGTACTGTAGAGAAAAGGTAGCAATTAAACACATTAACAACTGACTATAACAGTATCATCATTTTAAATCTTTAGCCACTCGTCCCTCTCCTTCCCTAACATATTCATGTACAGTTTTATTTTTCAAACGACTTCATTTTGTTTCCTCGATGATAATATTTATTTAGTTTTGGATCAATCACTTATTGGGGCAGAAATGGAGATTTACTTATTCATTCAATAAATATATGGGGAGGAGCTAATCTGTCTCAAGCATTACCTAAGAAGTGGGGGACACAACCATGAACAAGTCACACAAAAATAGTGCAGAATTGCCTTGTTTACTCCCATATTGATTGTAATGAAATTTGATTAGATCAGGACAATACATAATAGCTAGAAATCTGTACCTTTCCTTTTTCCTTTCTTCTTTCCTCCCCTCTTTTACTGCCTCTCTCCTCCCTCCTCTCCTCTTTCCCCCAGTCTTTCCTCCTTCTCCTCCTTCTCCTCTATCATGAACTAAGAGTTTTCCTAATCATCTCTATATTCCTAAGTCTTCACTAAAGGCTTGAGATCTAGTAATTGAACAGTAAGTGAGAAATTGCATTGTATGAAGCATAAGCATAAAATATTGACTGTATTTCCAAGTTTTAATAGAAAAAAAGCATAAAAAATAAAATATTGACTACATAAGCATAAAATATTGATTGTATTTCCAAGTTTTAATAGAAAAAAGAATCTTTAAAAAATCTCATGAATAAGTTTAAAACATTTATTTATATGTTTAAGTGATAATATTTTGGATATATTGTATTAAATAGTAGATTACTAAATTAATTTCATCTGCCTCTTTTACTTAGGTACTTGAAAATTTTACATTTCTAAGTGTCTACAATTTTAATTCTGTTGGACAGCAACCCTCCACAGAGATGGGTGGTCAGAAGATGCTCAAATACCTCATAGTGACAGTTAATAACAGAAGCAAAGTGTCCCAACTTTTAGCTTTATGTTTTTGCAAAATTTGAATAAAATTCTTAGCAATGAGAATTATGGTATCACCCATGATATCAAGAACCAGTGTTGTAAAACTAACCCTATCCACAATCATGAGCTTATAAGACACCTATGGTTTCACAGTTTTAGAGTTTGAATGACCCATCTAAGACAGAGGTATGAATACCCTGGAAATGGGAAGAGGTTAAAGCATGAAGACAAACTAAGTAAATCATGGAACACAAAAGAGGAGACTATCCTTAAACAATTATATAACTTGAAAGGTAAAGAAAAGCTCAAATTTGAGTTTATTCAACATTATGAAAATCTGTTTAAGAATAATAGTTATGTTCCTAAATAAATCCGTTGGCATGTTCTGGTGATTTGAGACCATGTGGTGCTTATACATTGCAGACTTCTATAAAGCATGCAGAGAGAAGAACACACATATGCAAACGTGTAAACATACATATTATGAAAGTGAAATTACAAGGGGAAAAAAGCTTGCTGAAAATAAAACAGCATTTTGTAGTCATGGCAACCTCAACTTTTTAAAAAGAAACATTAAGGCAAAAAAGAGCTCATCAAGAGCTACATCAAGTTGTTATAGCAACCAAAATATGGCTCTACAGAAACAAGTTTGCATTAAAATAGCCAGAGGGTTATAATGGTAAAAGACTAATATAAAAATATATCTTTGGAGCCCAGAGGTTTAATTTTTCCTTGTTTTAATCAGGACTCATATCCTCTGCTTCATTAGAACAAAATATTTTCTCAGACCGTCCTCCTAAAAAACACACAGCTATGATGGCCACCAGGAAAGACACAGTTTTGTACAAGCTGACAAAAATCTGTAAGGCCAAAATTAGTTTATCAGTATTAAAAATTTGATCCTGTGAGTGATGAAAACAGTTACATCAGAAGCAGCGTAAAAAGGAGTCAAATGAAGCTAACTTAGGAAAGACTTAGGAAGAGTAGCTCTCCAGCAGGGTTTCTCAACTTGGGGGCTACAGCCTGACACTTTCAGTTGGTGAATTCTTTGTTCCATCCTGTGCATTCCAGGATATACAGCAGCATCCTTGGCTGCTACCCCCTATATTCACATAACACCTAACCCCAGGTGGGACAACCAAAAATGTCTCCAGACATTGCCCATTGTTTCCTGGGGAGACAGGTGCGTGGCCAAATCACCCCTGCTGATAATCCTTGTTTCATCCATACTATCCTAAAATTCATAGAAAGTCAACAAATTTGGAAAAAAATTAGCTAGCGAGTCAATCCTGCTCTCCCTTGAAGCCAAACTCTTTTATGTCTCTGGATCTATACTTTACCCAGTTTTATCATTGCTGATCAAACATCTTATTCTTGACTTAGGCTCCAAAGGACCCGGGCACACGATGACATCTGTCTTGCAGAAACCCCCTCTCTCCTCCTGTTTCAGCAGCACACTCAGATGCCTCTTCTGCTCCTCCAAACCTTCAAAGCAGGATACTTGACAGGGGCCCATTCCTTGTGCCCTCACCTCTTTTACTTTTCACAGTTGTTTCCTGCTCATCCCAAGATTTTATTTGGGGAAAAAAAAAAAAAAAAAAAAAAAACCTATCCCAAACATCTACCTTTCCTTCAAGTCAACTACCAACTACCTCAAGCAATACTTGTTGTTTGATTTGAATGTCACTGAAGTGCCATTGAGTACTTAAAGCTCCATCCATATAGAGTAAACATCATATAGGTCAAGGGCCCATATGTATTTCACAGAAACCCAATAAGTTAAGAAAAAAAAAAAAAGGAAGAGGACATTGCTCAAATTCTATTGAGTAACTAATCTAATAAGTCTTGGTCAATATGATAAGAATGGTAAAAGATGAAGATATAGTTTTCTGCCGAAGGCAGTTTTCAGTCTAGTTTCTAGATACCAGTAGAAGGTAACTCCATATGCTAAGTTCCTTGAGATTGGGGACTGGTTTTGCACCTTTGGAGGCTACCATGCTACTTGACCCAAAGTAAACATTAAGATGACTTAATGCTAACTCCTCTGGTTTAAGGATTTGCAGGAATTTCAGCTCAAATCTTAAGGTTTTATTTTTTCTTTAAGTTTTTGACTGGGGCTGGGTTTGAATCCACCACTTCCAACATATGGGGCCGGTGCCCTACTCCTTTGAGCCACAGGCGCTGCCTAAAATCTTAATGTTTTTTTAGAAGTTCTAAATTCAAATTATTAATATTAGCACGACATACGGCTATTAAACTTTTATGAGTGTATCTCCTTGCTCTTTTCATCACTTTTATGTTACTATTTCTTTTTCATATATCTAAATAATTTTACAAAGCAAATTTTAGAGGAATCTACTTTTTAAGAATTTCTATCATATCTTTCTCCTGTTTTCTATAAGATCCTATTATTTTGAGGAACATCAGAGTGATTCATTGGGTTTATATAGATTTTTTATATATATATATATTTTTCATGTTATTTTCCAACACAATTTTCACACTTCTATTACTCTCCTGAAGGTCACACATATTGCTCCAGACCCTTGTACCTTCTCCTGTGTCCATTATTGATTTTCTTGCCAGAAGACCCTGGCAAAGTTGGCAATAGCCTGAGTGGAAAGCTACTGAAAAGCATGCAAAGAATTTTTCTGTTCTTTTCTCCTGGAAAAACTAACAAAAGAACAACACACCAACCAGAAGCTTGACTGAATGGCATTTAAAAACCAAGTTATGAAGAAATATGATATACGCCAAGGGATTGGTCAAAATATTATACTTGTAAGTATTTCATTTTTTAGTCAAAACAGATCATTCCCTCCCATTCCAAGGGCCATTCTCAATAGCACTTAGCAAAATAGGTCCTTCAGAACTGGAAGCTGTCAAAGGTGAAGTCAGAACCCTCTGGGATTGGTTAATATACATGATCAGATCAAGAAATCATACAAACACTCTCTATTTTTGAGAAATATGATCGATGCTTTACTAAAAACGAATTAAAGGGCAATTCCTAAATGTAGAATATAGGGTTAAATACTTTAGATTGTATCCTTACTAATAAAATCATGACTTTTTTTTTAAAACTCTAGAAGGTTAGCTTAGGTTCCTAGCCAAGAAGAAAACATATACTAGCTAGGATCAAATGAATTTGAAAGGAAATTGAAAAATCATACTTTTCCTAAGCCAAGATAAGTCCCATTAAAGAAAGCTGATTCACTTGAAGCTTGATACAGGAACAACAAATGCTCTTTTTGCCACCAGACAAAGTAAGTCATCAGTCCAACCGTGTAAACAGTCATGTTTTTTTCAGACATTATACACACCAAAACAGAGAAATTCTTGCTAGTCCCTGGTGCTGCCATTAGAACAGGCCTGACTGCTTTACCCATTATTTCAGCTTGAATAGGACTTGTAGTCTCCTCTGGAAAAGGGCATTTGAGAAGCAGTTTACAAAAACAGCTGGTGGTGTTTACTTTTATTTTATCCTTTCCTTAGCTTTCAAAGCATCATATTGATTATTGCCTTAAATGGTATTTCTAGCTTATTAAATGAAAAGATAACTGTTCAAAACAGTCAAGTGGGAGGGAAAAAGTACTATATTAGACACACCCCAAATAGCTTAAAAATACCCCATATCTATTCAACAATAAATTGGACAAATTATAAAATGGGCTCCTGAGGACAATAACTGCAGTGTGTCATTTAAGCAAAAGATATGAGGGTGACATCAGAGGCAAAGCTTTCCAGAATCACTGAAAATTGTGTTCATTTATTCTTATACCCATTTTTCTGAGGTCTTCAATCATATACTACTATATAACTACATGTATATGTATATACAGTTTCTGTGATTGAAGACTTCATAATTGGCAAATGAACAAAAATCAGGCAAATAATCATGTAAGTACTAATAAGTATGTGTTTTCATAAAAATATGAAGTAGGGGAATTTGACTTGGTCTTGGACATCAGGAAAAATTTACTTGGGGAAGCGATGAATGAGCTGAAATCAGATTAAAGTAAGATGAGGGAGATCCTTTATGAAAAAACAGCCTGCCAAAGTTAATTTAGATCACTAAGGGAGTATGGGATCTATAGAATTTCATTACCACACATGCAGGAGCACATTTCATAACTTTAAATCATTTAAAAATGAAAAGGCACTTAAAAATAAGATCATCCAATATTGTATTTTATTCTTATTTTTCCAATCCAAGTTTTATGATTCCACAGCCCATTCCCTTTTGGTTGAGTATAACAAAAGGCCAAGGTAGTCCTATAGTCACTAAAGTCTAAAACAATGTTTGATCATTTAAGCGATCAAATACTGCCCCATTTCCTGATCAGGAGAAAGTCATCTGATTGATTCTAACAGCATGGCATGCCACCCTTTCTAGGCCAGAGTGGTGTAGAAATGTCTGTGTAATAAAAAACTAGGTTGGATGATGGGGCAGTGTGTGTCAGGCTAAAGGCAAAAAGTTTATTTGGTGAAATTTGAGGCAACATGTTTTAGCGGCATATGCAGAAATGGATATATGTATAGTGCTAAAATATTATATTCATTGTAGTTTTACAGATTTCACTGAACTGTACATTGATAATATGAGATAGCATATTAAATACTATGTATAACACAAAAATGTCATGCAATATCAACACACTATTTATTAAATATACTTAACTGGCTCTAGACATTATAGCTACCTAAAGAACAAGTTTAAAGGTCTTAGACTTAAATGTCTTTAGTGATGAAACTGCCTTCTTTTTGGTGCCATATTTTCCTGCCAACAATACCACTCTAACTTACTTTGTCTAATCTGAATCTAAATGAATTAATAGATTCTGATACTTTTACCTTGATAAGAAGAATTTTTCAAAAAGGGCTCCCAACTGAAATAATTTAAAAAATAGCCATATTTATTCATTTATTCATTCATTCATTCCTTCATCAGTTTGAGAGCCACTCATACACTCAACACTACCTAGTTTCATGTTAGTCTTTGCCATGATTGGCAAGATGGTGAGGTAAACCAGCTGGTGGAATCTAGTGTTAGACTAGTTAGCATAAATTTAGTGTTGACATTCCTTTCCTGTTTGCTGACTTGCCTGTGTACTTACTTTAGAGAACACAGATTTTGCCATAATTCCTGACATACACTCCCATTTTGCCTCTGGAAGCATGGCTTCAGCCTGACATTCCAAAGGATTGCTTGATTCCCAAGGAACTATCATAATTTTTGCCCATTGCATCCTCTAAATATTTTACCCTATCTCTTGTGTCCCTTTGAGAAATCACAGAAAAGTGAGAAGCACTATTATCCTCTGAACCAGACAGATTCATATAGAACCTTACAGCATATCATCTAGCCACTTGCTAATCAACATGCCACATGCTAATCCACAAAGCAGTAGTATCAATATCTAGGCAATTGCAGAGTCTTAAATACCATTCCAGACCCATGATAGTAGGCCACTAATGGATCCCCAAAATATATCCATGTCATACTCCCTGGAAATTGTGAATGTTACCTTATATGTTAAGTTTTTATGGAAGTAATCAATGATTTTGAGATTATACTGGCTTATCTAGGTACCCTAAATCCAATAACTCAGGTGCTTAAAAGTGAGAGACAGAGGAGATTATACACACAGAAGAGGAGAAAGCAATATAAAGACTGCCCCAAAGATGGGAGTGATGTGGCTATAAGCAATAGAATGCTGGTCACCACCAGAAGCTGGAAGTGGCAAGGATTGTCTTTCTCTAGCCTCCAGAGGGAGGGAAACCCTGATGACATCTTGACTTTAATGCATTGAAACAGGAATTGGACTAGTAGCCTCAAGAACTGAGCGAAAATCACTTTCTGATGCTTTACATCACCCATTTTGTGGGAATTTATTATAGTAGCTATAGGAAACTAATATATAGGTCACTACAAAAGTTTTGAGATGGAGTGTATTCACTTCCAAGAAACATAGTTGACAGCATCCTTTCTGACTCACCCATTCAAGTTTCAACTTGCTTAGCTTATCATTGTTGCCAGGAGGGCTTCATTTTGTTTCTGTCCACATGGAGTTTATATTTCTTGAGTTTTGTGTATCTCAAAAATTTTGGAATGATCCACATGCACTGTGGAATTATCTAAGGAGGCATAAAGTTTGTGTTGGACAAACTTTATGACCACTCAATATCTACATTAACAAGACCCATCGGAGTTTGATAATTATAGTGATATTTGAGAAGCCAAGACCTAACTATGCCAGGACTCTCAAGGAAGCCCAAGTTTGTTACCTTTTCAGACCATTTACTCTTTTACTCTTTTTTTTTTCTTAAATACACAACCCCACTTCTTTAGACCATTTAAATCTGGAGAGTCACCCTCTTTCTCAAATATCAGTTGATAACTGCGTTGATTTTCTAGCCCAATTCTATTGGGTCACTCTTAGTTCTAGTTCCCATCTGACCAACCATCACTTGGATGCAAACATGGATTGCAACTGATTACATTTAAGACATATGGAAGTAAAAACTACTAATCCATTTTAAGTTATCAATTGGAGTTAAAATTATGTCTACTTTTCCCCTTAATATAGAGTATTATCTTCTTAAAGAAACTACTCTAGAAGAACTCTCCAAGTGTCTGATATACTCTCTGAAAGTTGTACTACGTGTAAGTAGAATTGTGACATTATTTATTTTTTTTTTTTTTTGAGGCAGAGGCTCAATCTGTTGCCCTGGGTAGAGTGCTGTGGCATCACAGCTCACAGCAACTTCCAACTCCTGGGCTCAAGCGAGTCTCCTGCCTCAGCCTCCCAAGCAGCTGGGACCACAGGCACCCACCACAATGCCTGGCTATTTTTTGGTTGCAGCCGTCGTTGTTTGGTGGGCCCAGGCTGGATTCAAACCCACCATCTTAGGTGTATGTGGCTGGTGCCTTAACCACTTGAGCCACAGGTACCAAGCCAGAATTGTGACATTATTTTGGTTGAATTATTCTTTGACTGTCTTAAGATAAAGCAATGATTTTCTGAAAAAGCAAAGGCACAATATGCTAATCTGAGTGTGCATAAGTTGACATCAATACCTGTTTTTATTTTTATTTTATTAGAGACAGAGTGTCACTTTGTCACCCTCAGTTGAGTGCTGTGACATCACAGCTCACAGCAACCTCCAGCTCTTGGGCTTAGATAATGCTCTTGCCTCAGCCTCCCAAGTAGCTGGGACTATAGGCACCTGCCATAATACCTGGCAATTTTTTTGTTGCAGTTTGGCCAGGGCTGGGTTCAAACCTGCCACCCTCAGTATATTGGGCCAGTGCCCTACTCACTGAGCCCCTGGCGCCACTCAATACCTGTCTTTAATATTGATAGAGATGACTTAAACTTCACAAGGTTTAAATGAGAAGCAAAGCTATTATACTTTAGAACATCTCAAAAATAACTAACCCCATTTCCAGTAGCTGTGTTTAAAATAGGAGGCTCTAACTATTTGAAAATTACTGGTCAGTACTCGGGAGGATCATTAGAAACATTCTATATGTTTCCTTCATGAGGTATAACATATAAATTGATCAGAATATTTCATCAGAAATTGGTCAAGGTTAAGAAAGCGTCCTCTTTTCACAAGAAAAACAAAGGCAGAGAGCCCCAGAATGTACACTGAATAGTCAGTCATATATATTTAGACTAAAACTCAGAGCGAGAAGGCAGAGAGGAAGAATACTGGATCCACTGGTGAATGCAGTGTCTTCTATTCTTGCCTACTCCTAGAGATAAAGGCCAGGAAGTCCCCTCATATGCCTGATCAATAATCACGGCAGGCAGGAGATGAGCCTCTCATCAGCTTTGTCAATGGGTAAGTATTGATTGTATGACTATGATACAGTTAATAGATTGGAGCTATAAAAGTTGACACTAGCACTGAGGAAATACACAATTTCTGGTCTCAAATATTCTAGCCCAAGAACTAAAATTTTTATAAAGCCCCAGAAACAAAAATAATACTAGCAGGTCTTGCTTGTGCATTGTAGCAGGAGCAAACATGTGTTTCCTTAATTGCAGCAACTCACCCAACCATTCAAAGGCAAAGCTCTGAAGGCTTTACTTCCTGTTTCAGCTTATCTTTCAATCTTTTCAGCAATTCTGAATAAAAGGCAGGCTCTTTTGATTTCCTCAAACCTTATTTTATTTCATCTCTAACCTTCAATCAAAAGAGAAAAGATCTCTATTCAGTTTTTGCCAGTTTGAGTCCTTTCCCCAAAGCCTAAAGCTACAGAAATATATTTATTTAAAGAGTAGCCTCCTGATAGCACTGTCCAGCAACACATACTATACTAATTAAAATTAGCAGGCCAAATTAGAAGCTACATTTGAATGTGATTTCTTTTCTTTAATGGGGGAATAGAGGTTGTCAGGTTGCTGTTTTAGAATTTGCTTATGATCTTAAAAGGGGCTGGTTATGTGGGAGATGAAAGCATACACCTGACCCAATGCAACGCAACCTGATATAATTTTCTGAGCATATTTAATTACTTGGCTTTCTAATAACAAAATCAGAAATGTGTTTTCATAAATGGAGATTCTGGATCTCTTTTTATTTGTGATTAAAAATCAGGCTACAGATGTAACTAAGTTTCTAAATAAATATTCAAATAGCAATCAAAAATTATCTTAGATCAATTTTAACCACAAGATACTTTCCTTCATTCTAACTTGGACATTATATCGCTGCACAGTCTTAGTGACTAGCTGCCAATGTTATCTCCTTAACTAGACTGAACACTTTCTGTAGTGCTGGTGACAATCGACTCTATCTTCCCCAGTGCTAACAAAGTAGCTGATTCAAACCAAATACTTAGTATTTACTGATCAAACAGATATCTATGAAAAGAAATCCCCCCAGATCAAAAGTTTATTCACTCAAATGTGCTATTTAAAAGTACTTTTCTTTTGTTCAACGACAGAATTGATCTTGAGTTCCTTGATATATTTTATTAGGTGAGGTGGTTTTTTTTTAATTCTATTATTTCAGGCTAATGTGATGGTACATATGATTAGGTAACATTGTTTGTGTTTGTTAGGAAAACTCTGAATTGTATTTGAGTCCTTTGTCTAGGAGGTGTGCCGTACACCGCTACATTATACTGCCCCTACTGTTAGGTGGGACTTTACCGAGTCCCTTCCCACTCCTCCCGGCCCCCTTCTCGAATTTAGTTGTGTTTTTATCTCTCATGTGGGACTGTGGTTATTCATCTACTAGTTCCAATTACTACTGAGTACATGGGATGCTTATTTTTCCATTCTTGAGATACATGACTAAGGAGGTGCTGAGAGAAAGGAACACTGCTGGTGGGATTGCAAACTCATACAGCCCCTTTGGAAAGAAGTATGGAGACTCCTCAGAGAGCTAAAAGTAGACTTTCCATTTAATCCTGCAGTCGCGTAATAGCTCCCTACTCAGAAGAAAAAAAAATCATTTTACCATAAAGACATTTGCACTCTAATGTTTACAGCAGCTCAATACACAATCACCAAGGTGTGGAAACAGCCCAAGTGCTCACCAAACCATGACTGGATTAATAAACTGTGGTATATGTACACCGTGCATACACGTACACTATTCAGACACTAAAAAAGATGAAGACTTTACAGCTTTTGTACTGACCTGGATAGAGGTGATGTGGTTTGATTTGTGGTAATGTAGAAGTATCCCACAAATACAGACCAATTAGTTACCACCTGGTTTTACATCTTACACAGGGTAGTAGTTTTCTTCTCTAAATGTTTTTTCTCAGACCTTAAACATGAAAAAAAAATTTTCCTCTCTCTTACACACACACACACACACACACACACACTTTTCCTTACTAATGTCTACCTATTTTTCAATCCAGATCACACAGTTTTTTTCCTACTGTCCCTTCTATGCACTTGGACAATACCCCTTCTGTGTTCACCTTTGTTAAATGATTTGTCATTCTGAATTTTAAATCAATATCCACTATACTCTTTAATGTTCGGTTATTTTAGGCGTAACAATTGCCTATTTCCAGATTCCTGGCAGTTTCAAATGTTTGACACAATGAAGTGTTCAAAAATGTTTTGAAGACATGAATAAAAGCACCTCATTTTCCTTCCCTTTCTCTAAGTCTTACTGAGGTGACCGTACCACCCCACCCCTTCATACCTAAACGCTGGCTTACAGAAGAGGAGCAGAAGAGGGGCACAATGCTTAGAGAGCTCACAGGCTGCAAAAGTCCACCCCAAGATTTGTACATGTGGCCAAGACTTCTAAGCCTTTGTGTCTGGTGACACAGCTTTAGACTTCAGCTTGGCACCCACAGTGTTGACAGACATAATGGCTGAGCAGTATTATAGTGGGGAGAATTGATTTTACTAATGCATGAAAAAAGGGCGGCATTTGTATGCTAAGCAATTGGTTTTTGGCAAGGAAATCTTTGTGTAGAAATCTTTGTGTTCTGGTGACAGAACAATTTTCTTCACTGGAGTAAAATATTCTTTTCACAGTCGGAATGTGTTGGGAATATATGAAAGTAAAGAGAACATTAATATTCTCTTTATATGACTTGTGACACCATAATAGACAGCACACAGAGGTGAAAGAAAATTAGCCAGAGGGTCCCAGCATTTTGATTCCAGGTTTCCATATGCTACCCATTCTCCACGTGAAAATGGCGGTAGGGGATAATCTCCCATGCCTCAGTTTCCTCACTGTGAAATGAGAAGACACAGGAGGAAAACTGATGATTTTCTCTCTCTTACCAAAATCTGGATCTACAACTTTGACCTCCTCTGGGTGTGCTTGTGACAGATGCTGACAATAAAATAATCTTCAGAGTCAGTCATAATCATGTTGGTCTGATCCCCATCGATCAGAAAAATGAATCACAAAAACACAGAGCTCTTAAGGGCCTGGCTGATGTTTCTAACCTGCCCTCTCTCACCAGTCAGGAGGCTGTACCTACATCAATCCTCACTGCTGTTCTCTCCATCACAATAATAGATTACTTTTATTTCAATTAATTCAAAGTACATCTCACAACTCTATAACATTCTTGCCTGTAGGAAATTAATTTCTTGAATTCAAATATAGTAACTTTTAAGTTTTGCAATTTTTATCTTCTTATGGTGAATAATGCCACTTTCTCCATTTTCCCATTTAATCTTCATTTCGATTTCCTGACTCCCTTACAAGTTTTACGCTTGAAAATATACAAGTATTTCAAAAGGGAAAAGTCAAGGGAAGGTGCATGGCCGAGTAAATGCCTGTTATATGCATTGATCACAGTGAATAAATCAGTTTGTGTTCTCTTCATTAGATGCTGTAACAAAAGGTATTTCCCCCAGATTAATATAACTTTTTGCTATAAAAGCTGACTTGCATCAGGTAGGTATTTTTCCCCCTCATTTGTATTGTTTTACAGCTTTTATCAGCAGACAATAGCAAACGTGATAAGTACCCAGCAGCTAGTTGAGGGCACACTAGTCCACAAATATTCAGTTAGCAACTTACCGACAAAACGTCATTCCTCTGTATCCTGTCTAGTGACAAGGAATGATTCTCATCTAGTTATACTCCTATTCAGTTCATAACTGAAACATAACCAACCCTGCTGAAAAACCCAGTTACATCAAATTGTTATTTAGAATCTATCTAAAACTATTTGTATATTTTTAAATCATTCATCGTATCATTAAGAGCAAAAGGAAGTAACTGTATGCTTGGACTACCATCAAAAGATGATGGTTGTAACTGAGAGAAGTCTCTTGGCCTCTTGACTAAAAGCTCAAGCTATATTTGTTTATTGTAATTGTGGTTCAGAGGGCACATTCTAATTGCCTTCTTTATAACCAGCCAGAGCTTATCCCTGCAATCCCAATCCTCACTTAATTTTCTAATCATAGATTGGCATATTTCAGCCAAATAGGAAAACATATGTTCATTTTGAAATTTGATTATAGAACAAGAATTTCTGTTTGTTTTGTTCCAAGAAGAAATCACCCATAAATCTTATAAGTAGGTCTCGAAATACTTTGGCTATAAACACCCCAATTTAAACTGAGTAATACAGCTGTGGACTAGCTTGTTGGTAAGAATCTCTTGAACAGATGGGTAGGGTGCCTATTCCTAGTCCCTACCTCAGAATTCCAATCATTATATCTAGGGAAGAGGCTCAGGAAATGGCATTTTAAACTGCAAATGATTTTTATATTTAAATTTTTAAATCTCTGTTCTAGAATAAAAGAGTATAGGTGCTTTTACTCAGAGGGACAGATAAAACCGACAAGATCAAGTCAAAGGAGTGGGCTATAGTGTTTTCCAAGAAGCAGCAAAACCGTGTCTGATGCAAAAAAAGAAAAATAAATAAGCACTGAATGCCTAGAACAAAGACTAAGATGCATTAGGATTAAAACAATGTTTGGCTGGTTTAACAGATGAGCATGTTCTAACCTCTGATAAATCTGTCAAGGACAATCCCTCCAGGATATGGCCAGTGAACTCTGCACTGGCTTCAATCAGCACCTCTGATGGAGAAATTATGGCTAGAGAACAGTTTTACTCCCTTATAAGGGAACAGTGTAAACATTCTAGGTCTCCTTAAATCCACGTGTATACAGTATGGAAGGCCACTAACAGGGTGTGTGTATATTCTTAGATGTCCATTATCATTCAGATAATATGCAAAAATCATTCCCTGAAAATTCCCATTTTCCAGTAAGAAGATTGAGGCTCAGACATGATATGAAACTTGTCCAGATCAAATCTGCAGTCACTGGAACCAGGATTAGGAGAGCAACTTATTTGAAAAGTAACTTGCTGCCAATTGATTGGTATTTAAAGGGAAAGGAAGTTATGGATGTGTAAATGTATTGTATGAAAGTATCCCTACTACCCTAAACTGGATGATATTTGATCCTAAAGTAATGCCATACAAATATTATAATTTTTGAATATTAATATTGCAGTTCAGTGGCAGAAAGAAGCAACTTCAAATAGTTCCTGCTGCATCTTTCAGTATAAGGGAAAGATGAACTTAGAAACCTAGACTCCCTAGGGAGTCACTGTACCGTCTACTTGGCTTGGGGTAAAGGGAGAAAATCCTGACGCAGACTGAGGATTCGGTGTTTGAAAACGGTAATTTACTTCTTTCAAACTATGTAAATGCACCTTAAGGAAGACTCAAACTGCTGCTATTCATTACAGCTTTGCTTTAGGAAAGTTTCCTTTTGAGGTTTGATTATTTTGTTTTTCTGGAAAGAAAGCTCAAGGTCTTTTTAAGCAGGAGAACCGTTTTTAAATATTAGAAATCTTCCAACTAGAAGAAGCCAGTTTCTATAGTTCTCAAATGACAAAGATGAGGCTTGTGCAAGCTTATTGTCCCTTAACAAATTATTACTGAATGACACAGCTAGACCCTTTTAGTGATACTTGAGTATAGGCTTTGTGAATTAATCAAATAGTTGACTTTCATAGTTGTATTTATAAATCATGCCACATCTCAGTAACTAGATTTCTCTTGAGAAACGCCTAGTCAATCTTGACACATAAATAATAATAGAGATCAAGGAGATGGGAATACAGGTACATCCTTTTTCTCATGTTTGAAACAGCTGCTAGAAATCTAAATGCGTTTATCAAATTCCCCTGAGATTAGAAATACCGTTTCAACTATCTCTCCTTTCAGTTCTTCATATTTGAATTGGCTAGAAAATACAAACATAACTTGAGTATCAGACAGTGGGGAAAAGTAGTGTCATCAACAAAAAATATTAATTACTTTCTATGTAAATTTGTGCTCAGAAAATTTTAAACATTTGGCACTTACAATTCTAACCTATGTGTGGATAGAACCAATTTTCTTGGAGAGTCTGAGCATACATAAAAGAAACTAACATTTTTAAGAAAGTTTCATTAAACATGAAGGAAAAACAAAAATAATTTCTGTCATTGTAGGACATAAACACACATACACACTTAAAAGTTATTATAGAGAGTGTCTATTTTAGGCCTCAATATAACACCTCAAGAAATACCTCTTATAGGGTGGCACCTGTGGCTCAGTGAGCAGAGCACTGGCCCCATATACCAAGGGTGGCGGGTTCAAACCTGGACCCGGGCAAACTGCAACAACAACAAAAAATACCAGGTGTTGTGGCAGGTGCCTGTAGTCCCAGCTACTCAGGAGGCTGAGGCAAGAGAATTGCCTAAGCCCAAGAGCAGGAGGTTGCTGTGAGCTGTGATAGCCCAGCGCTCTACCGAGGGCAACAAAGTGAAACTCTGTCTCTCAAAAAAAAAAAAAAAAAAGGAATATCTCTTATGTCCATTTCTTCCTTCTATCCTCATTCCACCATCTTACAGCATTTTCCCTGAAGGGCTATCGTAGTGTCCTGAATTAGTTTCTTCCAGTTCTAATCCATAGGCCACACTGACTTTTGAGAACTACGGTTCTGGTATGTAACATGTCTGTAAGCCTTTGGTGCTTGTCATAGCCTAACTAAAGAGAAATGCTTTTCTACCTTGGCAATCAAGGCTTCCCAATTCAAACATCGTTTGTTTTTTTCTGCTTGTTTTCTATTTCTCTATTGTAGGTCAAAGGAAGTACTCACTCTTATTGAAATGACTTTTTCCTTCCCACTCTTCAGCCTTTCCTTACGCTACTTCTTCCGACTTGGCTGGTTCTTTCTCTCTCTAACCAAATTTTCTCTTTTCTTCAAGGCCCATCTCTAAAACCTGCTCCCTAATTCTCAGATAAAATGATTTCTTTTTCCTTTCTTGAAGCCACGAGGAACTTTATCAGTCTTTTGGCACTTTTTGCTCATCATGCCTTGAATTACTGCTAAGTGGACACTTGTCTCACTCAGGCATTAGATAAATAGCAGAAGCTCCATCTTTTTCAACTCTGTACTTCTTGGTGGAAGACAGGTAGATAGATCTGTGGGATGAGATAAGCTGCCTATAGATACAACATTATCTGGTATATCTTCCATGCCACGGTCTTGAATTTCCAAGTTCTAAGTATGTACCAAGTTATGGGAAGCATTGTCCGTGACAATTTGCCTCTTCATTTTAGATTATTTACATCCAATAGAAATATAATTCAGGCCTTATATGTAAGGCTAAATTTTCTAACTTTTTTTTGGGGGGGGGAAGTAAAACAGAACAGACAGATACAATTAATTTTATTTATTTATTTTTTGAAAGCTGGAGGGACTGGTTCTTTATTTCACAAAGACACATGTCAATATTCACTATCCAAACAGTTGCAGTATTGGTTTGCTCTTTCTCCCCATTGGCCCCAAAGAGACCACACCATTTTAAGCCATAAAGTTGCAGGATGCATACCTAACAGGCCTCACTCAGAGATACCTCACCAAATAGTGGGGTCTGGGAAGGGAAAGACATTTTAAAAGGTTTTCACTACACTGCCAGCCCAAAGACTATAGAGAGCTCTCACAGCCAGATGGGGTGGCCAGGGTGCCCCAAACCTAAAGAAGCAAGGTTTCAAAATAATATAAAAATTTCAAAGTCTTATACACAAGCTATTTAAGATTTCTCCAGCACAGACTGATGTGAAGTACAAGAGGATGGTACTTTTACAGACAGCAGCTTTGGACCCAGAAAAGGGTAATAAGATGAGTTTCATATGGCTAAATTCATGGCAAAAACATAATTTTCTTTCTTTTAAGAAGGCAGGAGAGGAATTATGTGGTCCACTCAACATAGGAGCATATGGTTCATTCTGTGAGTGGTTGCCCTATATTGAAGAAAATAAAAAATAAAATTGTCCAAAGATCCCTTAAAGCTGCAAACCTTTGTTTTGTTTTGTTTTCTAACTCTTCCTAGGATCACCTTTCTGATGTGGCGGGTACTTTGCACAGAGCGAAGAAGTTTCCCATAGAGGAAGGAGCCTGTCCCTGGGCTCTGTTGGGTTCTCAGTAAGGCAGGCCCAGACCTTTTTCCCTCCTCTAAGAGGGCAACATGCATCAAGCTGAAAAGTCACCTTCCGAAGGTGAGAAAGGGATTAGATGGCTGCTTCAGAGCTGGGGAAGTATTTGGAATGTTTTATGAATGACTGCTACAGTGACAAAAAAGTACTTACAAAATGTGCACATCACGACATGCTCTTACAGACAGACATTTGCCTTGTGCTCACATTCCCTTAATTGTTGCTCCCAAAGCTGCTCAGCCTCTAGCTCAGCTGGAATCTCTGGGAAGAGGCAGAGACTGTTTGGTGAAAAAGACATGGCAATGGGGTGGGTAGGGGATGGAGGGACGGTGAAAAGAGAATGCGGCCTTCCAGTTCAAGATTAGCCCTCAGTTTAAAGGTCAGCTTCGGGCAGGCTGGTCTCATGCAGAGTCAGGGTCAGAGGGAGAAGGGGCAGCAGGGCGGGAATGGGGGGCTCTACATCTCATTTGGGTCAAGCAGAGTCTGGTCCAGCATCCTTTGTTTACAGAGCTGCTCCTTTTTGGTACATTTCAGTTTATCTTCCAAATCATCAATTGTCTTTTCCAGCTTGGCTACTGATCTCTCAGCAAACTCAGCACAGGTCTCTGTCTCATACATTTCCAAATCCAGATGAAATTAATTTTAATATATATTTTCTTTTACTGAGTTTATCCATGATACTCTTTAAACATGTACACTATTCATGAGATGTTTTGCGTATTTTATGTTGGAAGCTTTTGAAATATGGCATGTAATTTATAATTATAGCATGCCCTAATTTGAACTAGACACATAGGAGTGTGTTCAATAACCAAGGTGGGTGCTGGATATCTCACTGGATGGTTCCAACCTAGAAGATATAGGATACTGGCATTGATAAATGAACTTCTCATTCTAATAAATACTACATTCTACTTTTTCCTGTTTATATTCTGCCTAATTACTATTTTTTACTAATATATAATAAATGTACATGTTTATGGGTATGTGAGATATTTTGATATATGCATGTAATGTGTAATGATCAAATTAGGGAAATTAGAATATCTATCAACTCAAACATTTATTTCTTTGTGTTGACAACATTTCAAATCTCCTAGCTATTTTAAAATATACAATAAACTGTTGTTAACTCTAGTCACCTTACTGCACTATTGAACACTAGAATTTATTCCTTCTAACTGTAGCTTTGTACCCATTAACCGACCTCCCTTTATTCCACACTATTGCCACTCTTCCCAGACTCTGGGAATCATTCTACTGTCTACTCCCTGAAATACACTTTTGTGGCTCCCACATCTAAGTCAGAATATGCAGTAACAATAGTCTTTCCATGCCTGGTTTCTTTCACGTAATGCTCTCCCGTTCCATCCAGATTGTTGCAAATGACAGGAGAATCTCATTCATTTCTATAGCTGAACAGGATTTTATTATGTATGTGTGTATATGATATATATATATATATATATATATAATCACATTTTCTTAGTCTGGACATTTAGGTTGATTCCATATCTTGACTATAGTGTATAGTGCTGCAATAAAAATATATGTTTGGGTATCCTTTTAATAGACTTATTTCCTTCTTCTTCTTCTTCTTTTTTTTTTTTTAGATGTATACTCAGTAGAGTATGCTGGATCATATGTTAGACCTATTTCTGGTTTTTTGAAGAAATCCCATTCTGTTTTCCATAATGGCTGTACCAATTTAGACTCACACTAGCAGTGCACGAGTGCTCATCTTTCTCTGCATCCCTGCTTGCATCAGTTAGTATTTTTTTTTTTTTTAACAGTAGCCATTTTAACTAGGGCGAGATACTAGCTCCGTGTGGTATTTGTTTACATTTCCCTGATAATTAGGGATCTTGAGCTTTTTTTCCCACATGACTATTGGCTATTTGTATGTCTTCTTTTGAGAAATGCATACTCAGATCATGTGCCCATATTTTATTTTATTTTATTTTTATTTATTTATTCATTTTTCTTGAGACAGAGTCTCATTTTGTCACCCTCAGTAGAGTGATATGGCGTCACAGCTCACAGCAACCTCCAGCTCTTGGGCTTAGGTGATTCTCTTGGCCCAGCCTTCTGAGTAGCTGGGACTACAGGCGCCTCCCACAACACCCGGCTATTTTTTGTTGCAATTGTTACTGCTGTTTTAGCTGGCCGGGGCTGGGTTTGAACCCACCACCTTTGATATATGGGGCCAGCACCCTATCCACTGAGCCACAGGCACCACCCATTTGCCCATATTTTAGTCAGATCATTTGTGCTTTTGCTATTGAGTTGTTAGAGTTCCTTGGTTATTAATCCCCTGCCAAGTGCATAGTTTGCAAATTTTTTTTCCCCCATTATGTAGGTTGTCTCTTCACTTTGTTGATTATTTCTTTGCTGTGCATAAGCTTTTTAGCTTGTTATAATCCCATTCATCTATTTTCACTTTTGTTTCCTGTGCTTCTGAGACCTTAACAAAAATATCTTTACCCAGACCAACATCCTGGAGTATTTGTTCTCCCTATGTTTTCTTCTAGTAGTTTCAAAATTTAAGGTCTTACATTTACATCTTACATTTACATCCTTGTTTTCTGTATATAGGAAAAGATAGAACTCTAATTCATTTTCCTGCATGTGGATTATCCAGTTTCCCAGCACCATTTATTCAAGAAACTATTCTTTCCCCACTGAATGCTCTTTGCGCCTTTGTTGAAAATCAGTGGTTGTAAATATGTGGATTTATTTCTGGGTTCTCTATTCTGTTTTATTGGTCTATAAGTCTGATTTTATACCATTACCATGCTATTTGGGCTATATAGCTTTGTACTATGTTTTCAAGTCAGTATACTTTTTTGTTGAGGGTTTTATCACGAAGGAAGTTGGATTTTATTAAATTATTTTTTCTATGTCTATTGAGATGCCCATATGATTTTTGTCCTTCAATCTTTTGATATAATGCATTGTTTTTATTGATTTCCATATGGTGAACTATCCTTGCATTCCTGGGATAAAGCCTACTTAATCATGACTTGATTCCATGTACAGATTCCACCTCTTTAGGTATGTATGGTGCTGAATTTGCCTACATTTCCTGGAATATTAACTAAATGGCTACAGAGGAATTCTCAGAAAGTAAAATACATATGTTATATACATATTCAAAGCTTCATTTTATAGGCAATATTAAATCTAAGAAAATTAGTTTAATTTTGAATGAATAAAGCTATGCACCAAATTGTTACTCCTTGGAAAATTGTAACATGCTAATTAGAGTTACATGGGTAACAAATTCTTGTTGGAGTATAATATAACTGCACCAAAGCATTTTATCAAATCTGAATTAACTTTTAAATATATTTTTACACATTATGAAAAGGAATACAATCCTCCTTTCATTCTTTTCAATGTTATTTTCCTTGACCAAATTGCCCTTTGGAGAAAGAATTTAAATGATAATGAAAAAGATAATAATTGCAAAAAGAAAAAAAATGTTTTGCTCAAAGTTTACTGTTAATATTCTTTGTTTTGTATTTGTGTATATTTATCTACCTACCATGATAAGTTTATGAATTTTTTGAAAGAGGAGATAATTACTCCTGTCAAATAGAGATTAAATTACTTCATTTTATCTCTCATTTTGCTACTATGACCCTTTCTCTCATGTCTTATTCTTAAACTCACTGAAGTACAGCATAAAATAAAGGAAACTAATTAATGAAAACTAACCAAATACTCCTAAAATATCTATAATAACCCTTCTTTGTATGTTATTTTTATTATAGCTTTTTTTTTTTTTTTAAATCAAGTAGGTTATCTGGTGTTGGAGAAAGAGAATAGCTTGGTAATAAAGAGCCTTATTTTGTCTTCACCATTTCCTAGCTGAATTATCTGGTACCAGTTTTTTCCCTTCTCTAATTCTCAATTTATTTTCTAAATTGTAAAATGGGTACAGGCAAATCTATTTTGAGATAATTATTAAGATTAAATGAGAAAATATATAGACATGTCTAACTGAAATTTGTTAGATACTCATATGCAACTTGTTCCCTTATTCTTCTCTGCTCATTCCCTTCCCCACCAAACAATGCATAAATACTGACAACGAAGATTAGATGTTGAAGTAGGATGACAAACACATGAGTAGTTTCCACCTAACTATGGTGTACTATGAGAATACAGCTCTGTGAACTTTGATATCAATAACCCTAGAACTTTTCCCATTATTTACTATTCATATTACATATTGTGGAATCATAATTATATGTTATATTCATTTAGATGGTTTAGTAAATTGCTCTCTTCTTTCCAAAGAGACTTTTTGAGTATAGGGACCTAGTAGTCTACTTTTAGAGCTCCTACAGGGCCCTGGCACAAAGAAGCTCACAAGGTAGGCATTTAAAAAAAAAAAATCACTTTAGTTAATTGATTGAAATTGACAGAGAATTCTATTCAAACAAAAGGCTATTGTAATGTACTTGGAAAAGGAGGTCTACACCATTACAATGAGTTACCCTGAGGTTCAACAGCGCTATTGAAGCAAGGGTGGAAACAAATTAATTAATGGAAACTAATTAATTCTCCAGAAATACCTGGAAAATGTTACTTCTATGTGGATAAAAGAAGTAAATGGAAGCAATGTGCCTACAAATGTCTGATTAAGTGCTATTAGTGCTAGACTTAGAAATAGACTATGCTCTGTGGAATTCCAGTTCTTATTCTACCTATAATTTATATCCTATCAAGAGATTTTTCATAGCCCTAACTAAATAGGATTCTCATTTCAAGTAAGAGAGCGAGGAACAGTTTCCATAAATGTTATATAATATGCCATACCATTAAATATTGTAAATGAATTCTGCAAAACATGAATGCTTCACTGCAAAATGTAGCTTGTCTAAACTCTATTACAGTATACATGCAAACCTTAAGGGCACCTGAGGAATAATTTATATTACTCACATTAAAATAATTTTCTGCCTCAGTTGGCACTTTTCCAGTAATTATTTCAAAATTAACATGACATTTTCTCAAGAAATTTTAAGCTATCAAATACCAGGGTAAATGGCATACTCTCTGCAGGATGTTCCATTTAAGGGAAAAAAAAAAAACCAAAAAACAAATTTATTATCTCCCAAACTGCTTTATCTGCATCTCTTTTTGCTTTTACTTGTAAGTTTGTTTCATTCACATATTTTATCGCCCTTTTATTCTGAAAGATTGTCAAAGATACTATCAGTGTCTGATCAACTTTGCACCCATGATAGCCATTAGCAGAGTTACTTCAAATTACACACACACAAGCACAAACAAACCTACACACATTTATGGAAAAGTATGAGCATCTATCAGTGATTTCCACAATGATATTCTGGACCCCTAGCAAATGACAAGCACTGTTCTGAATGCTACAGATACAGCATGAAGGATACTTACTAAATCCCTGTCTCCAAGAACTTATTTTTGTATTTTACTGGGTAGATGATAATAGTAGAGACAGATAAGAATTTAGTGATAAGAAAATAAATAAAATAATTTTAGTTACTAAAAAGGTCTATGAGAAGAGGAAAGGGGGACGCCATGTCAGAGAGTGACTTGTAGTTGGGGTGGGGTATATTTTACATAGGGTGGTTGGCAAAGACTAAGTCAAATTCTATTAGTGCTAATGATCATAAATCTACTGGCATAAATATGAACATTTTAAAAATAGACGTACACATAGTGAAAATCAAAGTTTTGCCCCAGAAGTAGTTAACAATGGTCAGTTTCCTGAGATAGTTGATAGATCAGAAGCGGACTTCATGAAATTTAGTCAAAATATTACATTGACTTTCTCTTCCATTTGCAACTTTGCAGTCCAAATGTTAGTTTCATTGCCAATAAAAATCAGTCAATATGGTGTAATTAAAACATAGCATTTTGTTAAAAGATGTGCTCACTTTTTAGGTACTACAGTGACATGTTACTTTTTCTGAAGTTAAAGTTTCCTTACTATAACCATTACACAATACTCAACCATGAAAAAAAAAATTTATGTTAATGTTTTATAGTCAGAAATAACTAATAACTATTTCTAAATACATGGAAGACATCATACTTTACCTCTTCTGTGTACATTAATTTCATGTGCATTTTTCAGATTATTACTATCCCTGGATTACTAAGAAATCTATTACTGAAAAAAAAAATCAATGGAACTTATCCCAAACTCTTCTGGAAAAAAAGTAAAATGGCAACACTGGATAAAAATTAAGACAATGTTTTCTCAACATGAAACTGATTTAAATATGCTAACTGGTCTGATTAGTCATAATTTAATTAAAGCATAATTTCAAAGATTTCCAAATAAAAAGTAGGAAAAAAATCATTACAGTTAACATAAAGTTGCATACAGAGCTTGCATAAATAACACAGTATCTTCAAACAGACTCCACTGAAGATTTTGGCATTAATATCTCACTCCACAGCAATCATATAAAGCATTAAAGGATAAATGGAAAATTTATAGCTAACAGGATGGCTTAATTAAGGGGCATATTTATTTGAAAGAATCAACTCTCTCAGTTATACTAATCCTAAACTTCATGGCTCCATGAGAAGGCAGATGTCAATGTTGCCCTCTCACCACTGCCCAAAATAGAGGAAATTAATTCGTTCTAGGCTGCTTCTATTTCTGCACTTACTTGGAAAAATATAGTGCAGGGAGAATGGGACCACAGACCCCATTCACAGCAAGGAAAAATACAAAGGGGAAACACAGAATAAGTTCAGCAAGGAATAAAAACAGTTTAACTAGCTTACTCTTTTTTTTGAGACAGTCTTTCACTATGTCGTCCTTGGTAGAGTACCATGGTATCACAGCTCACAGCAACCTCCAACTCTTGGGCTTAAGCAATTCTCTTGCCTCAGTCTCCCAAGTAGCTGGGACTACAGGTGCCCACCACAACGCCTGGCTATTTTTTGGTTGTAGTTGTCATTGTTGTTTGGTGGGCCTGGGCTGGATTTGAATCTGCCACCGCTGGTGTATGTGGCTGGTGCCCTAGCCGCTTGAGCTACAAGCGCCGAGCCTAGCTAGCTTACTTTTAAACTAACAGTTAAATTACTTGTCTGAGCAGTTTCTGTTTTGTATTATGGCCAGGGCAGAGTTCAAGGGTCCTGCTCCAGCCCTGAGATACGGGCAGCTCAAGCCCTGGAAAAAGCCTCCAGGTGGAAATAGGAGAAAAGTCTTCTTTTCCAACAATTCTTCAGGGGAGAACTGATGCCACTATGTCTGCTTCACAGAGAAACTAGAGGGCTCTAACGTCCCCCATGGAATCTGGAATCTATGTGTGACCACAGACAGGAGGCTCAGGTTCTGGATTTGTCAAGGCTGCACAGACCCTTAAAGGACTAACATGCTGACTCAGAGAAACTGCTGATGTTTTTATTCCTTTCCTCAGTTTACCCTCTTAGCTAAATGAGAAAACAGCCTTCAATAAAGGCTGAGAAGAATAAACACTCAGAGCCGTTTGTGGATGCCCCACAAGCTAGAGGTATTCCCTGGGTCTCACCTTTGAAAACTGCATTCTAGATGTCTTGCCTTTTTATTTCTCACTGCTTTTAACTTTATTTTTTTTCAGTTGACTGCCACCAGTTCCACAGGTCTTAAAGGACCCTGCCCCCAGGGTGGGACTCCAGAATATAGTCATGTCTGAAAATATTGCGGCTGTGAAAAAACTAGAGTTGAAAAAAAGAATACCCTAAAAATAGAAAATGACAAGGAAAAATGCTTATTGTTATCTTTAGAAAAAAAACTGTAAATTAAAACCTAAAACAGTCTGATTTCTGAAGTCAATTATCCCATTTTAAAGCTCATGTTATTAACTTGGACACTTGGAAGTTAAATCTGGAGATTAAAGGGGTAGAAAAAGCAATTTTGGTAAAGACTGGCATTTACCAATAATCTAATTGAAATCTGCTTGGATTCATCTATTAATATTTATCATGAAATCTGATAGAAGTATTGAAAGAAGAGAAGAGGGATGAAGAGTGTTATGTCACTCTTTCAACAGCTCTCTAGAAAGCAGGATTTAATAGACTATAACTTACAAGCTTCTGGGCTATAATTACATCCTAAACATGAACATGATTACAGAATGCTAAAAACCACCAAATCCATTTCAGTGTGGTCTGTCACAGAAACAACTTCCAGGTGATTTAGTCCCTTCATTAATAAATCAAATTTGAGAAATCTGCATGTCAATTGAGTATTTCGAACAATGTTCCAGGAAGCATGGAAATGACCCAGGGAGGAACTCAGTAAGTCAACAGTGATAAATGCAGATTAGACAAATATAAACAACATATGGACCCAGAAGAAAATTAAGTGATCAAAATTAAAATAACCAAACTCCATGATGTCAGCTATTTCAGGCTTTGGATGTTTAGTTTAAAGGATGGTACAATTTGGCAAATATATTGTTTCATAAATACCGAGAAACTCACAAAATCAACTCATAAGTGGTAAAAATGATAGAAATGGAAAAATGCAAAACCACTTATCTATACCCTCTGTCATTATGAAATTTCAATAATGCATCTATTTCTTTTACCAGTAAGCATTTCAATAGGAATACTGCATTTAATATTTCAATAAAATAGTAAATAAATGCACATAATTATAGGAAGACTGTACAACATTTGCATTAAATGGAAAATAAAGCATATTGTTGATTTGAAAAAGTTATTATGTCTTTATATTTGTGTTTTGACAAGAAGCATTAGCAATGTATTGCTTTTTTATGGTAACACTGTATGGGAAATATTTTTAATTTAAAATTGTTAGTTTTACAGATTGACTCATGATGAAAATGTACAATGCTACCATACTTAGAATGTATTGTTTTATGGAAAATAATGTACTAAAAATAAGAAACCATTTATCTTAGAAAAATATCCTCTAGAAAAGGCTTTTAGATAAAGCCTTTTTTACAGCAAGGAGGCCATACAGTTGGATAATATTTTACTTTATCTCAGAAACATTAAGACATTACCTTAAATTTTTTGGAAGTAAACTTTATAGAAGCTAACTATGATAGTTCTGTTTTGTAAAAAAGCAGTGGCTTTTAGAGTAAGCAACATTAAGTGATACAGAAAGGTGTCCTAAATTTTGCTAATACTGTGGGATTCTAAGAGTTCAAGTTTGTAAATATTCATTGGAATTATAAGACTATTTAATAATAAAAGTTTAGTTATTAATTTCCCAGAAATAAATGAAAATATCAAGTGAAAATAATTCCATCTTCAAACAATTACAATCTGCCAACTTTAAAAAAAATTGATGTATTGGGCAGGTACATTGGCTCACGCCTGTAATCCTAGTACTCTAGGAGGCTGAGGTGAGTGAATTGCCTGAGCTCAGGAGTTGGAGACCAGCCTGAGCCAAGAGCCAAGATGCTGTCTCTAAAAATACCCAGGAGCTGTGGTGGGTACCTATAGTCCCAGCTACTGGGGAGGCTGAGTCAAGATAATCTCTTGAGCCCAAGCGTTTGAGGTTTCTAATAGCTATGACACTGTAGCACTCTACCCCAGGGTTAATGAATGAGACTGTATCTCAAAATATATATATATAATACATATATTATATATTAATCTATAACATATATTATAGATTATATCTATATGTTATATTTACATATTATAGATTATAGCTATATGTTATATTTATATAGTATAGATTATAGCTATATATTATATTTATATAGATTATAGATTATAATCTCTATATAATCTAATTTTGAAAAGGACATTTAGGGACAGGATCCTGCTCTCTTACATTGTTGATGGGAGGATAAATTTGCACAACTTTTCTGTTCGATTGCTAAGAAAGATGTACCAAAATGTTAAATGGGCATATATTCTTTATTCCAGTAGTCCTACGATTAAGATTTACCCTCAGGAAACAATGTCATCAGTGTATAAAGTATAGGTAAGAGGAAACAATCTCATCAGTGTATCAAGTATATATAAGAGGTTATTCTAGGATATTCACCTCTAACTCCTTATTTACAAAATAGTATAGAACACAGATTCATCCACAGGACTCTGTTTTTGAGATATAAAGTGTAATATTTGAGAACCATTAGTTCCGTATATCAAGTCTTTTCTATATAGGATGAGGTCCATGACATTGTTCAATAAAAGGCAGCTTACATACCAAGATGTTAAATATATTTCAATATATAAGATGTATCAATATACATGCACATGCACGCAAATATTCATATTTATATATATATAAAACTAAATGTTTGGAAGGATGTTAATAGGGAGTTATGAACTTGGGTTGGATTTATAAAATATAGTGGTTGGGAATCACAATTCTAAAATCAAGTTACCTAAGTTCAAATTCCAACCTCACTTACAAAGTAAGTGACCATGAGAAAGCTATTTAGCCTCTTAAACATGTCATTTTCTTATCTGGGATAGGGAATAACAATACCTACCTCATGATGTAAAATTTTAGCCAAGTTTCTGGCAGATAGTAAGATCTAAGCAAATATTCATTGCCATATTTCTTATTTTATTATTATTATTATTTTTTTTTGAGACAGAGTCACCCTCGGTAGAGTGCGGTGGCATCATAGCTCCCAGCAATCTCAAACTCTTGGGCTTAAGTGATTTTCTTGCCTCAATCTCCTGAATAGCTGGGACTATAGGCACCCACCACAATACCCAGCTTTTTTTGTTGTTGTTGTTGTATCTGTAAACATTTTTTACTTAAATACAAATTTAATGAAATATTATTGATTAACCTCATATTTAACCCTATAAAATTTCTACATATCTAATGTTTAAATTATCCTTTGACTAGAGTTAGTATACCAGAATTAATACCACATTCAACTCTGAAATGGCTCCATTCTCAAAGTTGTGCAGGTCTTTAGGAGCTGAAGAAAAGTCCTAGGTTGAAAAGGACTATGGTAATATTGGTATCACAGCAAGTTGATTAATATGATCTGGTATAGTTTTTATATAGTTAATTTACCATAGTTCTCCTGCTGGCCAAGGAGAAATGGAAATAATCACAATGAATTATATAGGAGTCCAAAAAAAGGAAGAATCAAGTCTTCCCACTGACCAAGTAATACCGCCCCAGACCAAACATGAGACATTTTTCTGTGGCATTCTGGCAAAAGAATATCTCAATCCAAGAAGCAATTCCTATGGTAGAGATTTCAGTTATTGTAGCAAACTGTTGGGTAATTACAAAACACTAACAAAACATTAGCAGAACCATGGAGCACACCTCAGCTTGCATACTCCGCGCTTGGGTAGCTTTGGTCTTACTGGAATCTTACGCTAGTATATTACTTTCTGGAGAAATCTAACCAAAAGGCCAACTTCTCACGGAATGAGGATTAAATGAAAGTGTAGGGAGAAGGTGATGAGAAGTAGTACTTCAATCTTAAATTGTGATCCCTCTGTCATTTTGAAAAAAAAGCATTAATACACTTCTAGAACTGAGCGTGATTTCTCAGCACCCCATGCCTCAGCCTATGCAGTGCTTCCACAGGAAATGTAACAAGCCACCAGCTTTTAAAATAAAGCATCATGGCCAAGGCCAAACTATTTCTTGAATGTGATTATATCATCTGTAGTGTTTTCAAGAGATCATAGGAAGAACAGCAGTTAGTTTTCCCTCCTGCTCTCCCATCTACTCCTTCAGCTGTGTCAATAAAAGCAGGAGTGTTGGTTAAGGGAGTACAGATGAGTATCAGGGAGAGGCAACTTTCACTCTCAACCTGGATGCCCCCGGGGGGATTCATGTGCACAAATGAGCTTGCGGAAAAGCCTTTGCGCCAGGCACCATCCCAGAAGTGTAACATACTTTATTCTCACAAATGTGTAGTGGGTATTGTTTACCTTTGCTACTTACTTGCCTTTGATAATTGAAAATATTTAGGCTCAGAGAGATTAATTAACTTCAACTATGTGGCAACTAGTTAACAATCGGGCAGAGGAAAGAGATGATGAGTCTAAAACTCTGAATGACTCTAACTGTCTGTATGTTAACCCATACAAACTCTGTTCTAATGTTGAATGACGTCGTCGCTGCTGTTTATTATTTAGATAGGCTACATGGTCTATTTTTCTCTCGTATCTCCCTTCCATAGCTGTGACTGATTTATTTATTTATTTATTTGCAGTGACTCATTTAAAAGCATTGCTGGCAGCACTTCCAACTTTAAAATGCTAACTCAAAAAAACCACAGCGATAGTGCAATCCTCCCCTTGGGAATTCTGAAATTAGCTGTAACATCCAAACCTACTTAAACTGGGTTATATTTACAACTGAATTATTTTTTGTCTCTTTCAGCGGGTAAGAAAACCAACCATTCTTTCTCCAAAATGAAGATGTAAATCATGCTGTCATTCTTAAGACATCAGAGATGGAAGCCACACAAACAAATCACTGATATATCTATTTAACAAGCATATGGCATCCGATTTCAGATCTGAATCAAGATGCTTTCTTTTCAAATTTTTAAATTAGAAAGTGTTTTTGGATTCCTGGGGCCAGAAATGACCAAAAGTAAAGTTGCCCTTCTTTTGGAAGCATTTAGAAACTTACATTTGTAAGTGTGTGAATACACACTCCATTGCCTCATGTCATGGTAAGCTGCTAAGAGCTTCTTGTCTATCTCTATTCAAGAGAAGGGAAATCTTAAGTGCTAGAGAAGTGATTGACAACCCGGTCTAATGCTAATCCAAAGCCACTTGCAACTGTCAAGGTGCTTATACAAAAACAATTTCTACCAGCTTTAAAACTGACAGGGGTACTCAATTTTGGCTCAGTGTTCATTGGGCATAATGGAAAGGCTTTTACTTGGTGCAGTATGCAAAGTATTTCTGCCCACTGACAGAGTACGTCACACTCCCCAGCCAAAGGTGAATTAGGATTTTATGGGGACTGAAGCTTATGCAATTTGAGAAACCCCATAAAGAAAAGTAATTCAAAATTATAAATCCAAAATTAGGTACTGGGTTTTGAAGGGACTTTAGGTTTATAGTTTATTAGTTTCATGGTGAATTGGCTTCTGTCTTCAAAGAACATTCTCATTGTTTCATCTTGCATTCACTGATGAAAAACATGTACCTGATTTGTTTGCAAAAGGCCCATTAAAATAATTTTATTGCAGAATTACAATGAATCTAAGTAAACTGGTTTAAACCAATCAAAGGGATAATTTACATATTATTTAGAGTTTAATAATAGCAATCTACTTTTAGCAATTAAATTCAATATAGATTAATTCTTAGTTGTTTCATACTCAGCATTCTAAAATATCCATTAAGAATTCAGAGCAATACATATAAGTTTGCAGAGCAGTTAAGGATGTATTTGCATTTGCTGGGGGGAGGGGACTAAAAAGACGGCTCAGGCTCTGTTTACCAGTCTTTGCAGTTGTTTATTAATCTGGATGCAAGACAGGTGAAGAGATACTCATTTTAATCAAGTTATTAGGGCTCTTTCTAAATAATATGAGGCTAAAGTAGAATCCCTGAATATCTCTTAGAGATTCTAGGTTAATCAGAATTCTGGGAATTAGGGAAATGAGACAATTATCTACATTGGTAAAGCCTTAAGAATAAGGCTTAAGAATAAGGCTTCAGGATGATTCTCAAGTCAGGCAAAGGTGTTTTTAGAGCTGTATTACAAAATTATTTCCATGGTTTTTCCACTGTGCTTGGTGCATATGGACACAGAATTTAGATTCTCATTCCACTCAAAGAGGAAGACTTTCACCTAAAGAGGAGAGGAGAAGAAACACAGTATTATGGGAAAAACACGAGTGTGGGCGTTGGAAAAATTACAGTCTAGTCCAATGGCTCGCAAGCTGCCGGGGTATCAGAATCACTGGGAGGGCTTGTTAACACAGATAGCTGGGCCTGATTTCCGAGTTTCATTAGGTCAGGGGGTAGGCCTCGAGAATTTGCATTTGTACTCCTAGGAGATACAGACCCTGCACAAACCGCACTTTGGGAACAGAACCACTGAACCAGTCAATTTTGTGGCTCTATTTTCTCATCTATAAATGGAGATGTTGACCTGGTTTGCTCTCTAAGGTATTTTCCAGCATTAAACACTCCATGATTCCCTGATTCCAACACGGCCTAGACTCAAATCCAGGAGTCCCATTCTTTTGGGTTGTACTAAATTTCTCCAGTGCTCCCAGTAAAAGAGGAAAAGCCACTTAGTCTTCACGATGATTTCCTTTCGCTGCTCTGCAAGAATGATCCTTAAAGTGCTCAAATCTATCTTTTATTGATTGAAAGTCTCTATATAAATGCAAAATGGCACAGTGTATGGTTGACATGACGATTTCTGACAGATAGCCTAGATTTTCAGATAAAAAGGACTGGCGGCAAAGATTAAAAAATATGTTTTATTCAGACACTTACCAAAGCAAAAATGGAACTATCAATAAAGCAATTTGCTTATTGAAAAGAAATTTTAATTTTGTGTGTTCAAATGTGACAACCACAAATTGCTTTGTACTGTTCTTTTTGCTAAACAACAACTAATGCCAAACTTTGACATCCTCTTTCTGCCTCCTTTTTCTTTCTCTCTGTCTCTCTCAACCCCCTTTTCTTTTTCCACCCTCACAATATTTCTTATGCTTTTCAGGGGGAGAGATATCAAGTTTTATGTCTGTAATTTCTAAGGACTTGCAGTATATACTAAACTGATTTGTACATTTCTGAAAAATGAAAGTTCTGTAATAACATACGTAACATACATCACCTGATTAAAGTAACAGTGAAAATTCAAAATCTTCTCAATAAAAAATAAGAAATCATTATAAACTATAATGTTTATATCAGTCATACTTATTTATAAAAAGCATTTTATTTATACCCCAGTAGGTATAAAACAGAAATTTCCCTTATCAATATGTTCATGAATTGTGACGTTCTCTCATTTTGAGCATGAATTCTATACCCAGGGCTTCAGGAAAATTTCCTTTTATTTCCCTTAAAGTGGACTCCTTCACCCTCATAGGAAACATCATTCTTTTCTTTCTCCCAGGCTCATATTTTGATACAACTTCAATAAACACTTCATGTTTATGTAACACTTGGCAATTCCCATACCACCCACACAAATGGAGTCTCAGTAGATTCTTTAAAGAAAAAATCCAATGAGATAGTCAGGACAAGTATTATTTCTATTTTATTGATGGGAAATCATAATGTTGAGATAATAACATACTTTAGAGATTAAATACAGGATACAGCTACTAATTCAGTGTTCTTCTCAAACTGTTTTCCAAAAATGAGACAATGAATGATCATTTGATAATGTTTTAATAATTATATTAGTAGTAGCCAATACTTCTTGAGGATTACTATATGGCAAGCACATAAGCTCTAATCCTCATAGCACTCCCAATTGTTTGAGTGACTATTATCTCCCTTTTATAGGTGAGGAGATCAAGTGCAGAGAATCAATTCAACTCGCCTCAGCTTAGATACTAATAAATAGCAGAACATTCAAACTCCAACAATCTCACTGCAGAACTTGTGCTAAGAAAAATATTAGTGGCGCTATCTAAATTATATCACAAGTAGAAATATGCATGTTTTACGAAGCTTCCAGATCCAGGCTTTGATGGGTTCAAGTTCCATGAGGAATCTACCTAACTTCAAAACTACATAGGTGCTGTCGGATAGTAACAAAGTTTGTTTTTAAACAGAAGTGATCTCATTTCTTTCATCTGGCTTCATTTTGACATCTGATGCATTAATTTTGAAAGAATGTGCAAATCACAGTCTATTTTCAGGGCAATTAGGAATTTTTCTTTTTTAAATGTCTTTTTTGAAATTGTATTGAAAGGAACTTACAAGAAATTCGACAGGTCAGAATTATAAGGGCTTAAGTACGTAATTTGCACCAGCAACAAGGGAACACACACACACACACACACACACGTGCATACAGCTGACCCTTGAACAACATGTTTGCACAGCACAAGTCCTTTGGTGGGGGATCTTATTCTTCTTCTGTGACTCTTGAAACAGCAAGAACAACACCTCTCTGCCCTGAAGTCGCTTACCACGAAGATGGTGTGAGTAAAACCTTTACAGTGATTCACTTCCACTGGACACTAAGTAGGGTTTCTCTTCCTCATGATATTTTTTTTCTTTCTTCAGGGTAACAGAGAGATATTATTGCGAAAGAACAAAGAGAAAGTTTAGAGCATTTCCAAAGATAGTTGGAAGTGGGTCCCTCTCATGAAGGAGAAAAGGTGAGAGAAACAGAGACAAAGGCCTGCAGGGGTATTAGCTACTCCTTTCAAAATTGGCTGCAAGTTTTTCACTGGCCTCTCTGTGCCTCCAGGCAGTAATGCCCTTTCCTATTGATCATGGATTGTAACCTATTCAAATTTCAGGGTAACAGAGATTTTATTTAGGAAGAACAAAGGAAGAGCTTAGAGCATTTCCAAAGAGAGTTGGAACTGGGTCCCTCTCATGGAGGAGAAACAATGAGAGAGATCCCTTAATAATTTTCTTAATTTTTTTTTTTTACTACTTACTTTATTGTAAGACTAGGGCATATAATACATATACTGTATAAAATTTGTGCATTATTTGCAGAACACTGTCAGTCAACAGTAGGCTTTTAGTAGTTAAGTTTTGGAGGAGTCAAATGTTATGTAGAGATTTTTGACTGTGCTAGGGGTCAACTTCTTCTCCCTCTGTTATTCAAGGGCCAACTGTATGGGTTACACACAGACCACTATATCCTCTGTGTACTCTTATATCCTAGTTTGGGTGTTGAATCAAGATTAGAATCTTAGTTATAACATCCTATTAACAGATTCAAATAGTCTATTTAAGGGAACATTAAAATGCTCTGGAAAAATCAAAGTTTCAGATGAGTAGCTGCCAAATAAAAGAGCTGGGGTAAAAATATACCACATATAGTACTAGCCTGCTACACACCAGGCAGAGCTGACGTGCATTATTCATTTCATACTCACGACAGCCTCATCAGGGAGGCACATTTTTTTTTAAATTAATAGCCAAAGAAACAACGAATGCACAGAACTTACAAGATTTGCCCAACGCCATGTAACTGTAGTTTTGGTTGTTTCCTGAAGCCCACACTGCTTTGGTATGAAACCTGCCTCCTTCATTTAGTACCTTGGTAACTCTGCCAAGGTTTCACCACAACTTTCCTGATGTGAGTTTTCTCCTCTGCAAATAATAGTGCCTGCCCCATGCATCGTGATTTAGATGAAATATGATAAAATATAAAGCACTCATCACAGGGTGGATGATATTACTACTGTTATAACTCTACTGTATAATTTTATAGTTCATGATCTAGCTTGGCACAGAAGGCAGATAACCTGACTCCTCATTCACCTATTTAATAAAGACAAATACTCCAAAGTATCTGTCATCGTTTCCCCTGGGTTTCGGTGTCACAGGAAGCGAAAACAAACTATATCAACCACATCAGTTTCTAAGAAGCCACCTTCAACAGGCATATTTTCTTAATTTTTCTAGGGAAAAGATGGTCTTATTTTAGCTTTCAGGCCCTACTGTCTAGCAGTACTAGCCAACAGCAAGTGGTTATATCCTCCCAGGATTTGGTTTACTCCTGCCTAAAATACATGTGTGTTTAGACAAGAAGAAAGATGAAATCAAAACTCTTTTGAGTGTAGAGGAATTAGGTACAGGGCTAGCAGTTCTTAAACACTGGCGAGATCATATTAGTATGTAGTAACTAGCTTCTGAATTATACTATTTTATGTCCTCAAATGCATATCTACCCCCTAAATAGTGTAGTCTGTTCAGCCCACATGCAGCATCATCACGTCTGGTCCTTAGAGCCCCCTTATAGTTTCTTTCTATAACACGACAACATCTATTGGTACCGTGTCTATTTCCAAACCACTGCTGGGCATTACAAGGTGACCAGGCATAGTAGCATCTTGCCATCTTCACCTTTTGGTGGTACGTGAAGTGTAAAATGTAAAGTTAAAGTGTAACAATGCTATAAGAATTCTTAGATTGCACTGGGAATTAGCTTACATTGTGTTTTATATGGGCTGAAGGGACACTAACAAGCATTTGCTGTTTGGCATTAACCTTTGACATTAAATACTTTCTGTTAATTTATTTCAATATAAAGACCCCCTGTTTTCTAACAGAAAAGTCAACAATTGGGAAAACTGAAAAAATATAAGGAAATAGGATTCAGACTCTTTCTGTTGCTCTGTGTACACAACCTGCTGTTCCTCAGAGGAGACAGTGCGTGCATATAATGTATTTCTTCTATGGTGCACACATGGGGATCAGAAAAGTCTGCAAGTAAAATAAAGTCCTATGATTAGGATAATAACTTGATTATCCCAAAGGAGGGTGAAGATTATTCAACAAAGAGAAGTCATGAAAATACCTCAGGGTGGCGCCTGTGGCTTAAAGGAGCAGGGTGCCAGCCCAGTATGCTGGAGGTAGCAGGCTCAAACCCAGCCCCAGCCAAAAACTGCAAAAAAAAGAAAATCCCTGAGTCTACTTTCCAACTCCAGTGAAGTATCTTTTCCTTGAGAAGACAAAACATGACTCAGCTTCCCATTTAAAGTACACATTCTCTCACCAGATTGGCAGCCAGTGTCATTTCTCCCTGGAGAGGGAAGACGATTCTGGGACAGTAATACTTCCAGCAAGCTGAAAGGCAAGAAGGCGGCCCAGAAACTCTTTCTCCATCAAACTTGAGGGTCCAATATTTGCCAGTCCTGGAAAAGCTTCAGATGAAATGCTTTATGACTCCAGTGCGATTTTAGAAAATCATCAGTGAACTGCATTTTGTCCCATTTCTGGGTGGATCTGGTAATGTAAAACTCTAAGTGCCTCTTGGAGGAGCATGAATTTTGCCAAGTAAAATCCCACTGGGTGATGTGGCCACCACTGAATGCTGTGATGTGCAAAATCTAACATAAGAATGATGGTGCATAATGCAAGGGTACATGTTGGATCTATTAGTATAGAGCTTAAATGTCTTAACACAATAATTAAGTAACCGAGAAGAGGTATCAACCAGTGTGATGTAAGCATTCCTAATTCTATATGAAATCAGCACATTGTACCCCACAAATGCATTGATATATACATGATCTATGTGTTTGTGATTTAATAAAAATATAAATAAGTATAAACTAGATACAAAAAAAAAAAAAAAAAAAAGAATGTAAATGCTGCCTGGAAATCACCCTTGCTTACTCAGAAAAGTGTCCAGGAAGGCAGATGGGCTTGGATAGGGAGAGGTTCTGAGGATCTGCTCTCAGAAGCCTAACACAGTGACCCCAAGGCTGTCTCTCGTCTTTGGTGCTGCAGGTGTGAGCAAGGAAAAGCGTGTCCTCTCCTCCACCCCAAGCCTAGGCCTACTAACTGTCTTCATACGTAAACTGGATTGGGGGGCACATACATATTCAAAGAAGTGGGCAGAACGGCAAATTTTAGTGTAAACAGAGAAAGTCTTAAAATTTGAGTTGGGTCAAATCCGATTCATAAAACTCTTTCTTTGAGTTGCCTATAGTATTTTCTAATTGTTTTCAGCTTTATTAAGCTTTAACCGACAAAAATTATATATACTGAAGATGTACAAGTTGATGTTCTGATACGCGTATGTGTGCACTTCATGAAATAATCACAGTTAACCTAATTAACAAATCCATCAACTCCCCTAGTTCCCATTTTAGTATTTATTTTGTTTGTTGTGCGTACCGTGCATATCTCGAGAACTCACATCTACTATTCATTCATTCATTCATTCATTCATTGTGTTTTCTCTGTGGAGTGTTCTTTACTAAACTTATGTTAAGAGAAGAATAATGAATGACCACAGCACAATTCCTGCGTCCTCATTCTACGCCTTTGTTTACAAAATTTTTCTTCTCTGAATGCCGTCTCCCCTTACGTATCTATCTACACATCCCACTTGCCCTTATGTTGCACACACAAGGTATATGGCACTGGATCCCACTCTCCATGTCCTCCATCCAGTCTGGCCCCCTTCTGTCCAGTCCAGTATTTTCTTCCACAGAGCTTTGGGTCTTTGTGTCCCCTCTGCCCATAATGTCTTCCTGCCCACAGCCAGCTTTTTATCTTCTAGTGCTCTGTGTGAATGACAGCTTCTCCGAGACTCCTTCACTATCGTGCCACATCAATTCCATTATACGATTGCTAATAAGAAAAATTATTTGGCTCGGTACCTGTGGCTCAAGTGGCTAAGGTGCCAGCCACATACACCTAAGGTGGCGGGTTCGAATCCCCA
>NW_003852403.1:31796952-31832668 GCF_000181295.1 Otolemur garnettii
AGGCTCCATCTCAAAAAAAAAAAAAAAAAAGAAAAAGAAAAATTATTTTCAAAAATAATATCAGTTATATCATGTACCAGAATGCTGGTTCCCTTACATTGACGGATGGATTCTTTTGCACATGGCTTTCTTCTCAATACCCTGAGCAGTACCTGGAACACATAAGCACCCACATGTTTGGTCGATGAATCCATAAATGAGTAAATGAAGAGAGAAGGGACTGCTTGGTCGAGGCCTGCAGGGCTCTTTGTTGCCGGCAGGCCCATTTAACTTGTAGTTTTGCACATACGTGAATAATAAAAAACTGGACAAGGTGGCCTCTGCATCCTGTTCTACCTTGACGTACCATATGTGGAGAACCAAGTCTCATTCCTGGAAGGAGAAATTTCTAGGAATGACAAATCTCCTATAATCTCTCCCTCCATGAAACTCAAATGTTATGTTTTCTATATTTGGTAAGTTTTATTTCTGGGCCTACAGTGATTCCCATCCTTCTATTACTTTGCCCTTTAATCTCTCTTATATATAGGTCGTATTTTTCCAAGGTGCTCCCTCAGGAAGAAGTCTGCTCCATCTTCCTTCTCTCTTTCTAAATGTCTCTGTTGCCAGGCCTATAATAAATAAGTTTAGAATCCTGTTTGAAAGAATGCTAAGAACATTGCCAACCTCACTTAAGTTTCACCATATTCTTGTCAGATAGGTGACCTCAATATGTCTCAATTCCCCAAATGGCTTCTTTTTTTCTTGCAGTTTTTGGCTTTGGCCGGCACCAGGTTTGAACCCACCACCTCCAGCATATGGGGCCAGTGCCCCACTCCTTGAACCACAGGAGCCACCCCCCCAAATGGATTCTTTACCAAAAGTTGACTTCAGTATTCCAACCTGTATCTGGTGATTTAATAGCTGAAGCAGTTTTTTATTTTTCCCGAACAAAAGCAAATGTCTTAGCATTTAACCAGAAGGTCTATGAGGTTTATTCCTTTTTAGTCTGAACAGAAGCAATTTCATAAGAATTTGCAGAAACAAGTGTTCTGATTTTCAAGGGTAATTTTAGAACCTGCTAGATAAAATGGCTACAATTAGTTTGCACATTAGATATACTCTAGTTCAAGTTCATACCACTTTAATGCTTAAATGGCTGGCTAATTGCACTCATCCAAACCCAACAGGATAATTCACCTTCAGGCCTCTAAATCCAAGGCCAATCATGCAGCTCATGGGATGAGCAGGGTGGCACTTGCGCTCTCTCCCCACCCCACCGACTGCACCACTTGTTGTGGGCTTGCTTTTTTCTTGTTTTAATCACAAAGAAACTGCCTCTAGCTCTGTTGGAGTAGCAATGGAAGGAGCAGGAACCAGGATCTGTCTGTGTTTCCACATCCTCCCAGAAAGGCAGTCTCTGCTCACCAGAGCTCTCAGCAGTCTGAGAACAGCTTCAAGACAAAAACCTCATTCAAACTGCAGCCCAGGAAACAAGAGATAAAGACCTTTGGAAAACAAATCCTTCAGAACTTTTGATTCATAAGCAAAAAGATGTATCCCAATTTAAAAGAGCAGCATTACATTATTACTTTATATTATTTGATATTTATTTGATTTGGTGTTTCTCTTGTCAGTGACAATCCTGCAGGGGGAGTACTGTTTACCTCCTGAGCTTTCGTCAGGGAGATAGGACAAATGACCTTTCATGTGAATGTGTTCAGGGATTTTCCCTTTCTCTTCTGGGCGAAGCTGTTCAACACAGCCAAAATAAAGGGAGGAAGGGGATTTGGGGAACGCTTTTCTCCACAGAGCATGAAGAGAATTTAAAGAAGAAGAAAAAAAAGAGTGCAATTTCACAACCAATTACACTCCTAGCAAAAGCAATTCACAACTAATTATGAGAGAAAGTTACAACCTTTTAAAGCATTTATATGAAGAGCAAATGAAAAAGTAAGGCTTGAAATGATATGAAATCCTGAACATTAAGCATACTGTTCTCAGCATGCGAACCAAATTCTAATATTCATGTCAAATTCAAGTAGTTTATCTATAGGTAAAGAATAATATCATTGAAATTAGACTGTAATGAATGGGAAAACATTTGAAGTATCCTGAAACATAGTATTGCCGACATATTCCAATATGCTCTCCACGCCTATGTGCAAAGTCACATGCCATGAGATGCTCTCAGGGCCTTTGCACCTGCTCACCGCCCCCCACCCCCACCCCGGTGCCCTGTCCTCACTAGATGCAGGGCTCTCTCCTCACCTCCTTGAAGCTTTGTCTGACTGTCCCTCCTTAGTGAAGTCTCTCTGATTTCATTAAACAAAACTATAATTTTAACCGCTGCCCCCAAACTCTAGCCCCTTTGAAGTCTCTCTACAGCATTTACCACTATCATAGAATACACACACAATCTCCTGTATATTTTGTCTATCGTCCAGCTTTTTCCAGGTACGTGAGATGAGTGTTTTTGTCTGTTCTTCTTTTTTTCATTACTATATCCTTAGCACATAAAAATATGTCTGGCACATAGGAGGTATGCAATAATTATTTCCTATGCCCCATGGGTGCATGAGGTTATGATTAAAGAGGAGACAGAGTCTCACTCTGTTCCTCCGTGCTAGAGTGCCAGAACTCTCAGCAGTCTGAGAACAGCATCAAGAGTAACCTGGATCAGAGATGCCCACCACAATGCCTGCCTAATTTCTTTCTTTTTTTTTTTTTTTTTTTTTTGCCATTTTTGGCTGGGGGTGGGTTTGAACCCACCACCTCCAGCATATGGGGCTGGTGCCCTACTCCTTTGAGACACAGTCACCACCCAATTTTTTTTATTTTTAGTAAAGATGAGGTTTCACTTTGCTCAGGCTGGTCTTGAACGCTTGAGCTCAAGTGATCCTCCTGCCTCGGCCTCCCAGAGTGTTAGGATTACAGGTGTGAGCCACTGTTCCTGGCTAAGGCAGAATATAATTAACAATAGTTTTTCCTAGAAAAAAATAATGCCCTGGATTCTCCTAGGTGACCTTGATGAAAGAAAGCTTACTGGTTGGACTTAACAGGAAGCAGCTACTTAAAGAGCAGGATTCTGATTAATAGAAGCTAGTTCACTTCCATAATACCTGTCTGTGTATATTGGTCTTTGCTGGTGATGGTCTATCCTAATGAGATGGTGGGGAAGGGGCAAACTATGGTAGGTTGGACAGACACAAAGGCACTCCCTAGGGGCCTCCCATTGATGTTACTTTTGCAGAAGTCAACATAGAAGATGAGATTTGTCTTTATTTGGGTTCTTTTCAGAATTATTCACACTCTTCACATTTTATTTGGAACAAAACATAATGTTTGTAAAATCATGTTTCTCCCTTCTGCCACCAAAAAACATAAATTACATGTGCTTTTCCAATTTTGGCAGTGGAGTGAGCAATACCAGCAGACAAACTTTTTGTTTCTGTTGTTGTTACAGCTGCAGTATATCAAACCTTAACTTAAGATTATTGTGTTTCTTTAGGCTAAAATAGAAAATCTCAAATTGTGTAGCTGGTGATTAAGAAGAAAGAGATTCTGAATCCTAAAACAACCAGACAACTGAGAAACTCTCACTTAACTCCAGTGTGTTCTTTGTATAGAAACTTACTTTTTATTTAATAAACAACGCTGAAACAAAAACATTCTGGATATGATGTTTACATTTTAAAATGACCTTGATAAACTTGGATTGTTTTATATACCTTCAAAAAAGGCAAATATGCCCTATTGGAGCTTCAAAATTCAGAGATTCCAGCAATGACAATCAGACACAAACTATGAGGGTTGACAATGAAGATCTTGAACTTGGGGTGGCCCCTGTGGCTCAAAGGAATAGGGCGCTGGCCATATCCAGAGATGGTGGGTTCAAACCCAGCCCTGGCCAAAAACTGCAAAAAAAAAAAAAAAGTTCTTGAACTCGTCCTGGAGAAAGTACTACAGACCACATTGCTGAATATCACTGTCATCACCATATGGCCAAGAGGACTGTTTGGAAGGTGACTGTGGTGATATTCAGCTATGAGGTATGTAGCACTTTCTCTTGGATGAGTTCAAGAACTTTAATTGTCTGACCCCATACAGTAATCGAAGAGAGAGAATATTTTTCCAGATGATGCCCCTAGAGGTACCTGTCCTATAATTCCCTACTCAAGAAAGGAATTCAAGATCAGGAACACAGAGTATAAGAAAAGTCCTGATACCCTAAGCCTCTACCTTACACAAGAAACGAAGACAGACAGACAGACACACACACACACACAATTTTCCTATTATTCCCCACTTAGAAATATTGGCTAATACAACTTCCCAACTATGCAAACATAATGATACAATTCATTTTAGATGCCTAATATGGACCATTTAGTTTTATGACAATTTTCTTCTCTCAACATCTTTATAAATAGCCACCCAAACATCTCGTTATAATGATGAAACCCTGCGACATAAACTTCATTAATATTTTTTGTACTTTATAGGAGCCTTTGGTATTAAACCAGGGCCTTATCACTTCCCTAATAAACCTGCTGGTGACACTATTTAAAAAATAACCTAATCTACAACAATAGCAGTTTAGACGAACCACCCTTATTTACATAATATAAAAATGATAAAATCCCTCATCAAACTAATCAGCATTAAGATTTAACTACTATCTCTCCTCACTGTCACAAACACGAGATGATTTTTCGTCTTTATGCTTCGGGAGATTATTTCACCTAGACAGATTTCCTCTTCATTTCCTTCATCCTCACTCCCCTCTTTTTCTCCTTTTCTCTCTTCTTTTCCCCCTCCACTCTCCTCTTTCACTCCCTGCCCCACCTTCTTCCTCCTTTAAAACTATTATCTATCATTTTCTGGCTTTGTAACCCTAAGCTCTTTGCTCTGCTTTGCTGGGTTTCAATTTCAGCACCTAAAATAGAAGGATAAACTTTGCAGGGCTGTTGATAAAATCCAAAATAATGTGTGTCAAGCACCCTGTCTAACAACTCACACACAGTAGGTCCTTAGTAGATGGTTGTTACTGCTGAGGTGATTGACCTTGGAGGACAATACTTAATTAAGTGTTTTAACTCAAATGGGAAGATGCCTTTCTGTTCTAGATTTCCTAAATTCACAATGTTTCTTCTTTTTAAAGGATTTATTTTAGAAGTGACAACTTAAAGTCTAAGTAAATATACTACTGACATGTATTGCAATACAAGAGCCTCTACAGAGTTTTATTTGTTACATATTATTATCTTGTACCCTATCCCGAATCATGGACTAATTCCTTATGAATTGATATGGAATGCTATTTTTCATGCATACATTTTCTATAATTGGTCTTTATTTTAAAACTAAGAAACAAACACTTAATTATACATAAATTATTATCTATTATTTAAATGTCAAGACTACTTTAATCATTATGTATCAATATCAGTTTACTAGTGTGACAAATATACATAATAACCTGTTAATGGGAAACTGGGCACAGGGCATGGAGAAAGTTGCGGCATTTATCGTTTTTCTGTAAATCTAAAGCTATTCTAAAATAAAAAGCTCATTTTAAAAAAATCAGAACTATCTCTAATCTTATTAAGATCTAAGAAAGAAAGTTTGAGAGAGCAGGAAAGAGGGAGGGGTGAGGGGTCAAGGTATGTGGCACACCTTTTGGGGGCGGGACACAATTACAAGAGGGTCTTTATTTAACAAATGCAATCAATGTAACCTGGTTCTTTGCCCCCTCAATGAATCCCCAACAATAAAAAAAAAAAAAAGTCAGCAAGAATCGACTTTTAACAGAAGTAACATGTTCTTACCTATTCAATTAATTTTACTTTTTCTTACAAATTATAGAAATTAAGTTGGCTTTTGCACAGAGACAATGGACTTGTAGCTCTTAACTTTTCATTTATAAATCTCTCATGCATCCTGCCATCTTTTTTTTTTTTTTTTTTTTTTTTTGAGACAGAGCCTCAAGCTGTCCCCCTGGGTAGAGTGCCATGGCTTCACTGCTCACAGCAATCTCCAACTCCTGGGCTCAAGCAAGTCTCCTGCCTCAGCCTCCCAAGTAGCTGGGACCACAGGCACCCGCCACAACACCCAGCTATTTTTTGGTTGTAGCCATCATTGTTGTTTGGCGAGCCCGGGCTGGATTCGAACCCGCCACCTTAGGTGTATGTGGCTGGTGCCTTAGCCACTTGAGCCACAGGCGCTGAGCCCATCCTATCATCTTAACTGAAAACTTAATCAGTGCTTTGTGCTTTTGGACAGAGACCACTCAGGAGGAAGGGAAAGAACATAACCTACCCACCATATAGGAGACTGAGTTTATTTTGCTACTGAAAATGCTCACTAGGGGCGGCACCTGTGGCTCAAGAAGTAGAGTGCCAGCCCCATATACCAGAGGTGATGGGTTCAAACCTGGCCCTGGCCAAAAACTGTAAAAAAAAAAAAAAAAAAGAAAGAAAATGCCAGATATTGCCCATATCTGGCTGAGGGAAACAAAAGGTCCACTGAGGTAGACGATAAACAAACCACTGGTATTAAAATTAAATTAAAAATTCCTCTGTTGTGACAAAGTCAAGCTGTGACCTTGTTGAAGATTCTATTGGAAGAAACAGGCCAATGAAAATTTTGTAGATTGCATTCAAATGCATGAGCAAAAGGGAAGATACCTTTGGTTATTCATCAATAACATGGAATTATAAGGAAGAATCAGCCTGCTTTACTGAACCGTCTACCATCATTAAGCAATGAAAAATACAATAATAGGTTAAGATATATAATCCTTCCTGAGCCTACACAAATTACTGAGACAATCACAGGAGGCTTATAATAATATCAGTTTGTTTACAACTGTCTTCCCTAGGTTAAAAAAATAACCACTACATTTTAGAAGGATTACAAAGAACAATGTAATAGTCCTCATAAAGATCTTTTATGTATTTCCCTATTGAATAAAAATTTTATGCATTAAAAAAGCTTTTATTTGTTTTGTAAACTACCATTTTAATGTTTATGATGCAAAGGAAGGCAATTCGTGACATGAGCAATGAAGATAGTCTTGTCTGGGCACTTGGCTCTGAAGGTTCCTACTCCATGACAGTGATTAGGCAAAGAAACAGCATAATCTGAAACTGACCATCAGTCGCTAAAGCACTAAAAATGCGTTTTGACTTATGCAAGCAGTAAAGAGACAATCACCTCTAATGCAATCTGTTGTATGTATTATTTATGTCAAGTGCATCAGTATGAGATCTGAGGAGCCAGGGAAAGTCAGTGGCGTCTGTTTGCTTTTCTATCCTGGTGTTGTTGTTGTATGCGATAACATATATAAGACACTTTCTCTGATGAATCAGTACATGCTGTGCTTTCAAATTCTCAATGTACATGCAGAAGTCCCCTCTTTACTTACAGGGCATAATTTCCAATACCCCAGCTGATGCCCGAAACTGTAGATAGTACTGACCCCTATACATACTATATTTTTTCTATCTATACATACTTATGCTAAAGCTTAGTATAAATTAGGCACGGTAAGAGATGAATAGCAACTTATAATAAAAGAGAACCATGACAACAACGCAGGCTAGTGAAAGTTATGTGAAGGCACTTGTGTTTGCTTTCCAAGTATCTTACTGTACTGTGGACACGACACAGTGATACTCACTGACCCCAGGTAGCTGAAACCATGGCAGGCACAAGCTCAGAGAGGCGGACACAGCAATTATTAATTCCACTCTCTTCACACTTCCAGTTCATTGATCTGTCCAAAATATCGTTCTGAAGACATGATAAAGATTCTTGTCTACCTGCTTGTCTGGAGGTCAGTTCAAAAAATTACTCTATTAAAAAAAAAGTGACCTTAGAGGCTGGGGGTCCCCAGACACTCCCCTTGGACATGGGGAGCTTGGATGGGAAACAAACCACAGCCATAACCAAGGAGCCTCAAGCCACTCCTGGGGATGGAGCGGCCCCATGCTCAGCTGCCCCCCTTCTAAGGGTGGTGATTAAAACTGTTTCACACCCTAAAAAAAAAAAAAAAGGGAAGGAAGGAAGGAAGGAAGAGAAAGAAAGAAAGTACTCGATTACTGTAGCTTTCTTTACCAATTCTTTTTCATCTCACCTGATTTCTGTTCAAATACCAACAAGTACTTCCTTTTCTTAAACCAAACACAATTTTATCATTAAACCATTTGTATTAAGCACTGAATATTTTGATAACAAATGCGACTGAGCTCAGAACTTGCTTTTATTCCACTGGGCACGGAGCACTTTGGGAAGACTCCCTTCCCCACTGATGCCTCCCATGCATACATTCCCAGGTGCCAAGTGAGGAACTCAAGTCTGCCTGGTAGGAACATGGCTATTGGGATCATCCTAGAGACGGTGTAGGGACAATGCAAATTAGGGAAATAAGAATAAGTAAATAAAAATCTTTCCCCTCCCCCTTACTATGTATGATGTTCATTTGATCATAAAGCTTTTCTACTTGAAAAGAACATTTGTTACTTTGTTTTTCTTGCTTCTTGGTCCAGATTAGCTCCTTATTGTAACCACAAATCAGCTGGGACACAGCATATTTTGTTATCTTTGGTGGGCACAATATATTTTAGCAAAAGATTCCTTTAAATATTTATATGGTTCTGACAAAAACTTTCATTTCCTTTATTCTCTCAATTTGAAAATAACCTATGCAATTGAAAATGATTAAAGCAATGTTGCATTTAAATTGAATATTTATAAGTTACCATTTACTCTAAAAATGTAAATTCAAATGTTTAGTTTCTTAATATTTTGTATTCAAAAGTTAGAGATTAAGGAATAAACCCAAACAGGCCAGTATCAAAGCATATTATTTTCAGTACAAACATGTAGAAGATAAAGAAAGGATTTTTGTAAGGAAATTTAAAAATGCTTATTGAATCCAATATTTCCATTGATTTTTATTTTAAAATTGGGGGTAGAGTTTCTAAAACATCTTGGGGCCTAATTATCAGTAGAGTGCTGTGGCATCATAGCTCACTGCAGCCTCCACCTCTTGGGCCTCAGCCTCCCAAGTAGCCGGGAGTACAGGTGCCCTCCCCAACATCCAGCTATGCTTTGGCTGCAGTTGTCATTGTTGTTTAGCAGGCCAGGGCTGGCTCAAATCTACCAGCCTCGGTGTATGTGGCCAGCACTCTACTCACTAAGCTATGGGCACTGAGCTTATTAAAAATAATTTCTTTATTATAAGGCTAGAAAGAATGTAAAATGTGTCCAAGGATATCATTGTTGAGTGCCTTCCTTTCTTCCTCCCTCCCTCCCTCCCTTTTTGCCTCCTTCTCTTCATTTCTCTCTTCCTTCCAACTTCTCCATCTCTCTGTCCTTCCCTTTCTTCCTCCCTTCCGGTTGGGAGAATAAGGTTTGGCTGTGGTGAAAAAGAAACTTTAGGGAATATGGCCTGAGAGAAGGTAGTTTTCATGGTCTCCCTAAATAAGTAACTGGACATTCTGCATTACAACCCACTTAAAGCCATTTTTTCTTTAGAGTTTTACGTAAACTTTTGTTTGTTTGTTTGTTTGTTTAATTGGGGATTCATTGAGGGTACAAGGGGTATCACACCCTTAGACCCCACCCTCCTCCCTCCTTCCCTCTCTCTGCTCTTCCTTCCCCCCCTTCCCTCTCTCTACGCTTCCTTTCCCCCCTCCCCCTCCTTCTCTCTCTCTGCTCTACATTTTTTTTCCAATAAAGACAATCTCTAGTTTTCATTTTCTCAAGTCTGTTTTCCTAAACCAAATATCCCCAAACAATAAAAATTCACTCTACCAAATAATGAAAAATAGATAATGCCAAAAATGCTTCAAAAACAGGAATCTATTTTTTCAAGCTGTTATTTTGGGGGGCAGTTAACCAATTTGATTAGTGAGTTTTGACTTGGAAATGTTACTGCTGTTATGGTAAAAGCAGAGTCTTTCCTCACAGCACTTAGGACCACAGAGCTATGAGGCAGAAAAAGAAAAACGTGACAACCTCTTTGTATTTCTATAGCAACAAACTGCTCCTAGGGACTTGAGAAAAAAGTGAAAAGAAAAGATTTCTCTACTTTGGTTTATGCTCCCCTTACTATTCTCATACAATCATAAGCCTTAAAAAATAACCTTGCTTCAGAAAGAATATAATATGAATAATCCCATCAACTATAATCTTTTCTCCTCTTGAAAGTTCAGTGAACTTTTATACTGCTCTTCACGGTTGTAACAACCCACCTAAGGCAAGAATCTCTCTTGTTACATTGGAAAAAAAGACAGAGGCAATTGGGTCTAAGCAAGTACACCAAAGGTCATACAGTGAGGTATGGTCAAAGCCTAGGACTGAATATAGAACTCCTCACCAGACATAGATTCAATAAAGCCTTGTTCACGGAAGCCTCGCTACATGTCATCCAGGACAGTCCTGAGCACCAGTCACTGACAATTGTAAAACTACCCTCTTTTTCTTTAAAATGCATATATTCTAACAAAAAAAGAAACACGAGGAAACCAGTGATTCCAGAACTATATGAAAAAATGCACCAGGTGCTACTGAGAAAGGGTCAAGGTAGCATCTCTTGGAAGTCTTCCTGGAAGAGATGATCATGAGCAAATCTTGAAGGATTATTGAATGAATACACAGTCATGATTTCATCAGGCAGAGAGAGCAGTGAAGACTTTGGGAAGAGAAAACAAATACAGCCAGGTGCCAAAGAAAGAGGCATGACTTTGGGGAACAGTGAGTTGGATGGCTGGAGCCGAGTGTGTGAGCTATGACAGCCGACAGGTCTACAGATATAGGCACAGGATATAGCATGGACTTTGTGTCTACATCAACAAAGTTGCAGTTTTCCCCCCAAACCATCGGGAGCCAAAATAAAGAATTTAAGAAGGGAGAGACATCAGTAAATTTGAATTTTCAAAGATCACTTTGGCTGCCTTTTGAGGAAGGAATGGAAGGAGGCAAGATTTAAAGCTAGCAATCTGCTATTCGGGGGCTAATACAGGAATGACCTGATAAATTATATGGATTACAACTATCTCTTGAAAGCTTCTACTTTATTTATGATAATTATTTAACCAATACTTTTCCAATTCACCTTCTTAATGTTGAGTGTTGGCACACCACAGCATGGAAATCACCTAGGTTATTTTTTCCAAGGCTAAATAAATGGTTAAATAACTGACCCCAGGAATTGTTGCATGCTTTCTATTACAGCAAAAGAATTACTATGAGGTTTTATCTACAGTCTAGTGGAAGGAGTGACAGCTTTTATCATCCATTATTTCTTCCCCTTCTTACAGCTCTTAAATAATCAAGTGAAATCAAATAAAATTCAGCAAAAAGATTATTAAATAGTCTATAAAATGACTAAGTTTACGTAAAATCTAGATTCATTTAGGCACAACATAGATTGGTATCAGCAGTTAAATGTGCCACCAAAACAAAAAGTGAGGTGAAATTAAAAAAAAAAATCTTAATCTAATCTTATTGTCCTCATTATGCTGTTTTATGTTCATAGTTTTTGCTGGTTGTAGCCGTGGAATTCTCTCAACAGCTTTAAACTAATGAAGGAGAGTAAAAGTTCATTGAACTTTCAACAGGAAAAAAGATACAAGGTGATGGGATTATTTATACTTATTTTTCTGTAGCAAAGGTACTTGTTAAGGCTCCTGATTGTCTAAGAATAGAAGGGGAGAATAAACTGAAGTAGAGAAATCTTTTCTTTTTCACTTTTTTTTCTCAAATGCCTAGGAGTAGCTTGTTGCTATAGAAATAGAAAATAATTTTAGATAGAGCTAAGTTGTGTTTTCCAGGATCTAGAGTCTGTGCTTGATGAGTGCCACACTAACAATACTTCTATTTCTGCCAGTAAAAATGCTGCAGGAGACACTTCATCGTGAATCACCGATAAAATTTTCACAATGCCAAAGTTTGCAAAGCCGAGAAAAGAGATTTGATTTCAGAAGAGCCTGGATCACACGAAACATTTCATAGCAGTTTCTAATTGATGACCTAGATTGAGTTAAAATTAATTGTCATTTTATATGATTTCTTGTGAGCTAAGGGAGTATGGTCACCATAAACAGGGAAGGGTTGATTTGATTAGATAAAGCAATTTTCAGGCAATTTTCTTAAACAAGAAGCTTATTTGGTTCTGTGACCATAATATTTGCAACTGTGGTAATCTGGATTGAAGGACATTGAGAATTACAGCCTAGTTATATGTGAACCAAAGCAGGGAACTAGGGGAGGCCACCTTTTATAAACACATGATATGCCCAGGGATACCCTGCTAGAACAAACACCACCAACTACAATGATACTAAGATGTACTTCCCATTAATATCTTCCCATTAAATATATGCAAAGTATAAAGAACAGAAAATGTAGATAATTTTAGAAAAAATTCATCTCACGATTTTCTATTGAAATTAAAAAAAAATACATGTCTGGACTGGAGAGAGGCCTTTCTGAATGATTTAATTTAAAGATTTCCTAGAATATTTACATAATAGATCTATTATGTGGCATAATCATCATCTGAAATAAAACTGGCAGTGATTTCTTCTTTTTAAAGAAAAAATTACTAGGTTTGTAGGGTGTATATGTATTGAGATATGAACTATTTCTGAAGTTAGCCTAAGATGGGCAAAATGAAATCTGGCCAAAAACTATGACTGATAAACTTATTGAAGACTTCATAATGTTCCTTTAATAATAAAGAGAAAATTGGTCTTCAAAGAAAGAATAAAATATATAATGACTAATTAAAAAACTGAAGCCAAGGTACAATCTTAAAAGTGAACCCAAGCTTTTCCCATGATTAATATTCTCCATAGAGATGAAAGAAAAGGGCTTCAAATAAGCACATTAAGATTATTCGTAATTAAATATGAAAAACAATTATGCATGATATAGTTGAAAAAGCCTCCTTCATTAATTTTTCAATGATAGAGGAGGGTCTAAATAAAGATATCAATAACTTACATGTATCAATGCCACTGTCTCAAAAGCTCTAAAATATTTCAATTTTGAGTCCTCACATCCTGAAGGACATAGTGAATATTTATCTGTCATAGCAGATGAAAACATTCATTCCTATCTAATAACTTATTCATACAAACATGTATAGTGCATTCAGTTGGATTCACAGTTTCATCCTCTTTCTTACAAATTTGTTTATGAACAAATTCTTAAAATTATTCAGCTTGATTAAAGAATGAATTATCCTTGCATGTCGAATAACTATATTATATTGCCACCTCAGGATAAACATTGGTGATCAGAAAATGAAATATTTAATAGAAAGCAAAACTCAATTTTGGAGTCCCATGTAATAAGTGTCTATAATTTTAATAACTAACAGATAAAATAAATTTAAGTTCCTCAACAAAAGATCTTTGGACATCAATCAAAAGTGAGGTTCAGATGTTTGAAGTCCACATAAATAATCTTTGGAGCATGATGTGTAGAGTTGTCAAAGTGAAATGTGTATTGGTTGAAGTCAAGTACTATAATATGGGTGTTGGTTTTTGTGCTAAATTATTAATGGTTATGACAAAAGTTATGCTCATTGGAAAACACTAACTTTAAAATGAAGGGATAGTAATAGGGATTTGTTGACATCTCAGGGGTGTCTATTAAAATACACAGTTGTAAATCACGATACTACTTTTCATATGCCTGAATTTGGTCATCTGTTTATTAGTAAAGGTTTTCAAAGTCCTCCTAGAGACTGATCAGTTGACCTCAACATACACTTTTTAATAGAAAACATATAGTTAGATTCATATTTTCACGGAATGTTGGGAAATAGTAACAAAATCTAGACACGGAACCCACATTAGATTCCTTTTCATGATCAATTGGGGTTTCACGTTTGAAACCTTGGTTTTCCCATGAATTCTTGATATATGTGGCAAATCTCCATCGGCACTTACAAAGCTGCCCATGCTGCTTCCATTTTAGCTGCTTTGTAGAAGAATGGCCTGGATCTTTCACTCAAATATTCTTCACATTAATACTTCTACAAGGCTGCATTTGAGCAAGCTCATCTTTTCCAGTCAGCCACTCCGTTGTGTTCAGACTGACTATAATTTTCATTTTTCCAGGAGAGGGATTGTCTCTGAATTAGACGGGGGTTCTACTTAGGATCCCAGATATTAAATTTCTCATACACCATGGTGTCCATGGCCGTCCCAAACATACCCTCCTACTTTGGTGAGACTCCAACTAATTATCCAAAATTAATGTTATTTATATTAATATCAGAACAAATAGGATAACACAACCTTGGAAACTGAGATTCTGTATCTTTAAGAGGTTTATTCCCAGGCAGTTGTGAAAATAAGGAAGAGAAATAATGACCAAGCACTATAGTCATCTCCGATAGCAGGTACATATTTCAGAATGATCTTATTTTGGAATTTGCATTAATTATAAACATTTTTAATAGAGCTTTCATAGGAAAACTAATTTAAAAAGAGAAAGCAATGGAGGAAAAGACACACAGGATTAGCTCAAACATTGTTTAGAAAATGACTTCCTTGATAAGATGACTTTTTTCCCCCAAACTAATCCAACATGAAAATGTCTTTCTATCTACAATTGGGATATGACAGGAATGTTGAAATGGCTGGAGAGAAAGGAAACTTTGTACTCGCGCGTGTTCACAGTCAGGAAGATAGTGACTGCATTTTACATCTTTTGGGTTCCCATAGTTCCAGCAGAGACCTAGTCATCAGAGATGCTCTCCCATCATCCAGCTATTTGATGATATGTAGAGAAAGAATGGAATGTTATTGAAGGCCATAATTCCAATGTGAACAGTAAACACACTCTTGGTTTCAAATAACTCTGATAAGTCTGGCAACGGCATTTTCTGACTGAAATAAATGAATGATGATTCTGGGCAAAAGCAATAACCAAAGCACAAGCTCCCCAAGAATGTCTTGCCCCACCTAACTAATAGTTTGTGAAAAGCTTGCCTTAGAGAGCCTTAGTCAGGGTGCTATGTCCCTATTGGAAAGCAAGAAACTTAGCACTTGCTCTGAAAAAGGTCAATAAGGCCACTTGACATTACTGGCCTAACTTTAGCCTTGTCGCCCTAACCTTAAGACACTGTGAGATTTCATTCAAATAAGGAACATCACAAGTTAATGATACTCCTTCAGGCAAACAAGGTCAGCATCATGAGGTCACTAGAAAATATAAAAAGGAGAAATACATCAACTTTCAGAGGACAACCTGTTTTTCGAAATAGCTGCCCAGTATCAAGACATTGCAATTTTAGCATTTTTCTTCCCTGAAGGGCAACAGTGCTTTTAAAATCAGATAATTGAGTTTAAATAATAGACCCATGGCAACTAGTAGCTAAGTCATTATTGTAAACCAAGAGCTGCCACTATAGACATGTTGAGTGAATATTCTATATGGGTTTAGGCAAGGGTGTCTAGTAGAATTTAAAATGATGCTATCCTTAAGAAACTTGGTTCCAAGTCCTGAGGGACAAAAAGAACCATGAATATTTTGATCATTCTTGGCTAAACCAGAAAACCAAAGGGATCTATAGATAGCATACCTCTTTACCATATTCATGTGAATTTGTACTTGCTTCTTAAAACAGGATTTGCTACGAAAGTTTTCTATCAGGTAAAACTAAAGTAAGAATTGAAAATTTGAGGAAGGTGTTCTTTTGGGCTTTCACATGCATATACCTAAGATTTATACAAGATCCAGCTAAGCCAACAAACTCTTGTCATTTTATGTGAATTAAAGGACTGAGCCTCTGGAGATTTGTCTAAACCTGAACAATGGGTTTTGAAAATGGTGTTAAAATCAATCTATGCCCAGTATAATCAAGTGGAAACTAAAGTAGATAACTCGAATACCTCAATAAACATAAAGCAGAATGCCAACATGCTTTTGAGATAGTTTTTTGAGTAATACAATATAAAGGATTCAGCTGAAAATCTTTGGTGCGTATTAGGTTATGCACACACTGACAAAATACTAAGTCATAAAAAAGGATAAAGGAAAATAGGAAGAATAGTTATAACTGATTCATTAATGATTTCTTACTAGATAGCATTTAAGACTTTATTTATTTAGAGACATGGTCTCACTGCATAGAATGCCGTGGTGTTATAGCTCACAGCAACCTCTAACTTTAAGGCTTAAGCAATCCATTTGTGTCATCCTCTTAAGTAGCTGGGACTACAGGTGTCTGCCACAATGCATGGCTATTTTTTGTGGGTGAACCTGTGGGTACTTTAGGGAAGAGTTATATCGTGATATGCTTGCATTGCTAGAAATCAGGATTTATTAAGCTTAAAACTAATTTTCAATTGTTTATTGTAAGTAGGTTAGGAATTCAATTAAAATAATTACAAAAAAAACCCAGATCATGCCAAATATTATAGACAATAGAAAAAGAATACTTCAAAATCATTCTATTTAATCTGGATGCACCTAATATTAAAAATGGAGAAAATATATTATTATAAAGGGGAAATTACAAACATATTTCACTTATAAATGAGGATGCAATATCCTAAACAACAGGTTAACAAGTAGAATTAAAAATTAATGTTTAAGTAACATACTTTGGTCAAAATTAAATTCAATTTATGTAAGAATTAGTCATTCTTTTCTTTTTTTACTTTTATTTATAAATATTTATTTACTTTTTACATTTATTTATAAATATTAGTTGTCTATTTTTTGAGACTTTGGAAAAAATAATAAGAAGTTAACTGATGACTCCATACTGAACCTCAGAGTTACAGCATTCTATAATAGACATACTCTTATTTGATTGACATTGTGCATGTTACTTTCTTTGCATTATTATTGTTATCACTTAATATTTCTATGCAGCAATCATCTGATTTCTTTTCTGAATGTATTTATCATCTTTACAAGGTTTTTGTTTCTAGTCCTTATCTTAAACATTGTCATTGTTATTAAATTTTAAGCCTTTTTAATTTTGTGAAGGCAAAAAGTGGAAACCTAATAAACACATGTATATGTGAAAATAAAGTAAAATAAAATAAAATAAAATAAATACGAACACACAGAAAATAAAGTGATGGGAAGGCAGAGGCAGGGATACCAGTGATGTTGCCACAAACTAAGATGAATGGCCTGGAGCCAACAGAGGCCGGGAGAGGCAAGGAATGAATTCTTTTCTAGGGCCTACAGAGGAAAGGTGAGACGTCTGACCTCCAGGGATGTGAGGGAATAAATTTCTGTTTTTAAATGAAAAAGGAAAGAAAGAAAGAAAGAAAATGATTGCAGATGATGGGCAAAGGGTACGGAGACAGGAGAGAAGTGGATTAGGGGAAAGCATGGACGCATTTGGAATACAGAAACACTAAGAAACCCCAAATCTGTAGCAAAGAGACAGCCTGAAACCTAGAGTTTTCAAATGGAGAAACTATCTTGCCAGAGCTTCACCCCTCTGCCGGCGCAACTGGGCTCAGAGGTCACTGAGCACTGAGAGCCAAAGCTCACTGCCCTCTCAGGGAGAGTGAGTGTATTTGGGGAGTTAGGAAAATAGCAAGGGAATGCTGAACTTGCTGGAGGCAGGGCAGGCACCTAAGCCTCGCTAAGAGAGAAAAGGTCTCTCAGAAAGATAAGGAGGAAAATATCTCCTTTCTTCTGATTTCTCAGTATTGGCAGTAGCGCCAGCTCATCTGTCTCTAAGTCTTCCCAGGGGCTTAATTGTGCGCATGGTCTGATGAGGGTCTGCTTTGACATCCTGCTACAGGACTACATTCCCTGCCCCATACTCTGTTTGTGTTAAGATCATGAATAAGAGTAATAAGAGTAAGAGGTAAATCAGTTTAATTAACATAGTTAGTTAAAGAAATAGTTTAGTTAGAAAATGCAAGCCTAGCAAGAACCATGACACAAGGGTTTAGCATTCCCCCATTAGACTAATGATTTAAACAGTGATGTATGTAATAAACACAGAGCTAGCCCGGACTGAGGGGCCTATGCTAGTCCTCAAGCTTAGAGGTAGAAAGTCTCCAGCCCAGCTTATTAAAAAACTTTCTTCTTGTGTCTTGACTCTTTATTTTTCCCTCATCCTCTCCTTCCACCAGTCACTGGGAAAGAACTCATGGTATATCATGTTTCCCAGAAAATAAACCTACCCCCAAAATAAGTCTTAGCAGGATTTCTATGCATTTGTTAAATATAAGCCCTACCCTGATAATAAAACCTAATGATAGGTGTGGCTGTGCAGTGGATATGCATAGCCACGCCTTGCATTTCAGCCAGAGAGTGGTAAGGAAGACTGGAATACCTTTTGTCTGCCATAGCTCCTTTCTCCGAACCGTTTACACTAGCGCAGGTGCTCAGGTAGTAACCATGGTCACAGGCATCCTATTGCACATGTGCGAATGGCTAGGGGAAAGGAGTTCACGCATCACTAGCACCAGCCCCACCAACAAGGTTGGCTCCCCCTGTCAGGTTCCAGAAGAAGATGACTTAACTATATATATTTGAATAATATATTATACTTAATAAAAATAAGACATCCCCTGAAAATAAGCCCTAGTGTGTCTTCTTGAGAAAAAATAAATATAAGACAGTATCTTATCTTGAGGGGAACATGGTAGTTTGGGACTGGTCTCCAACAATTTTTCTATTTTCCTTTTTGAGTACAGATGGGGTCTTGCTTTTGTTCAGGCTGGTCTCAAACTCCAGCTCAAGCAATCCTCCCACCTTGGGGTCTCAGAATGCCAGGATTATGGTGTGAGATATCATGCCCAGCCAAGACTTTACTTTTTAAAATGTAGACTTTGATAACATGTAACTTTTCTGGTGTGCAACATGCCAAAATATTATTAAGTAACAAAGGGAAAATGTGATAGAAGCTTGGGCACAGTGGTTCGTGCTTATAAACCTCATTTCAGGAAGCCAAGGCAGGAAGATTGCTGGAGGCCAGGAGTTAATGACTAGCCCATACAAGAGTGAGATCCTATTGCTACAAAAAAAAAAGGAAAATTAAGGCATGGTTGTATGCACCTGTAGTCTGAGCTGCTTGGGAGGCTGAGGCAGGACAATGGTTTGAGTTGAGAAGTTTCAGGTTACAGTGAAACTCTATGACCATGCCACACTCTAGCTCAAAAGTCAGAGTAAGACCCTGACTCAAAAAAATAAAAGAGAAGAAAAAAATGTCATAGAGATTTGCATATTTTTATATAAGTCCACTATAAATAATGTAGAAGACAATTTTTAATGTAGACAGATATAAGATCAGAATTCAGAAATAAATACATCCAAATTATAATCATGGCTCTCATTTAGCAGTCTTAATGTGGAGTCACTGCATTCAGTTTTCTGGACACATAAGCCTTTTGTGCTGCTGAGTCAAAAAAATCAGAAATATGCAGGTTACCATCAGAGAAACAATAGAGAAGACACTGCCCTAATGTTGCAGCAAGCTATGGGGCATCAGCTTTGGGAACAATATGCTACATCCCAGTGACGGCTCTTCCAAAGGGGCAGATGGAACTGAAAACAATTTAGGCAAAACAGGTCATCAGGGAAGGCAGGACAGCTTCTCTGTAGGGATAAATATTAAAAAACAAACCTCTTTTGGTTCAGGAAATAAAAAAGCTAAGGAACAATTGAATTAAGCCTCAATAATCAAGAAGTGCATGAATACGGGAAACAATAGTTCATTCACCAACTTGGAGGTGACAGCTCTTGGTCTCACTGGGGAGAGAACTAGAAGGGAGGCTATAAAAGGAAACAGTAATTGTCCATGGAAAATTTTTAAAAATTACAAAGTTTCTTAATTGAAGAGGCAACACAATCTGTATTGACAGGTTCAGGGGTACTATGGAAATGGACAGATAATACAATTTTAAAAGATGTGTCAAAGAAGGTGGAACATATCTCAACCTTCTGAGATTGATTTTTAAAAAGACATTCACTCATCCAGCATTGCTGGGAACTACTATTAAAATCTGACTGCTGTGAAGAACTGTGTCCACACAGAGCCAGTCATGACATCATCTAGATAAGAATCAAAACTCTTAGTGGCCTATAAACATCAATGGTAATTTTCCCAGTTGATCTATGATAAGTTCCGTAAAGATAACAAGCCTTACTGATTTCTGTATCCATTAGCTTTGGCAAAAGATAGGTTGAAACACGAATTTGCTAATGCTTAACCATATTTGAACTACAAAATTTGCAATTTTGTATTATTCAAGCTAAGCACAAAAACTTGAACTCCTACAGTATAAGATGTAATGAATGAATGAGTGAATAAAATATTACCTAGATGTTTTGACTCCTGCAGGGGTGGGTTAGCAATTTTTTAATTCTTTTTTTTTTTTAATTTTTTTTCAGGTTAATTGAGGGTACAAAGAATTAGGTTACAATGTTTGCATTTGATAGGTAAAGTCCCTGTTATAATTGTGTCCCACCCCCAGGAGGTGTGCCATATACTCTGACTTTGTCCCATTAAGTGGGAGTACACCCATCTCCATCCCCACCTTTCCCATTTCCTTGACTAATGTTTTTTTTTTTTTGTTGTTGTTGTTGTTGTTTTCAGTTTTTGGCCGGGGCTGGGTTTGAACCCACCACTTCTGGTATATGGGGTGGGCGCCCTACTCCTTTGAGCCACAGGTGCAACCCCCTTGACTAAAGCTTTTAAAGGATACTAAAAATTCATATTGATAGGGACATGCCCTAGACATGAACATTCTCATCTGCTCAGTTGCCCTGCTTTGAAGTAGCTAGATACTTACGAGTTTAAAGACTTCTAAGTTTATATAAATATTTTTTTCATGCCTCTGTGTACATATGGGATTGAAAAACCAGGCTGGGATGAGGCTCTTGTTCTCAGAGGGGTTACTGCCCTGCAAATAGAAATGATACCTACATCTGTAATAAGCAACTTATGAAGCTGAACTAGGAAATAATCAATTAGAGCCTGTATAGATCGAGTAAGCTTTCATGGAAAAAGCAAGGCTTGGGCTTATCTTCAATTACAAGCACATTTTTGTGGGCAGAGTGTAAAAGGGAAAGACTTTTAGAAGGAAGATTGGGGAAGAATGAGAAGTGTGTGGGGAGTGCCCCTGAAGCCATTCTAGCCAAAAGAAAGGTTCTATGTTGGAGAATCCAGGAGAAAACTTTGGATAAAAAGAATAGGATTTCCCTGCAAGAATTTCTCGTGCATAAAGAATAAATTTGCATATGCAACATTAGAAGATTATGGATAGGGAATAACCATTTAAAGTAGGTTTTTAAGTAGGAGACAAACTGAGTTAAAAGAAGATTAGTTCAAATTATCAAAGACTACATTTGTGAAAACAAACCATTTGTAGCATACATAGGGTTTTCTCAATTTAAATAAAGATCAGTTTAGTTATTATCAGTATTTGAAGCAAGTTTAGAGTATACACAAATGTAGAATTAAAAGAATTATGTACAAAGGGAGAGTAAACTATAGTAAGAATTAATATGAATTAGTTTAGTATAATTTTTGAACTGAACCAAGAAACTTCCAATAGTTGATGACCCATTTTCCATCTTTCTGTGAAGACTGCTCAGTCACCCAGAAAACAAATTAAAGAAGTATTTTGTGTGCTTATATACACAGCACACACATATACACAAATGTTTATACCTGTTTCTGCATTTTGATGGAACTTATGTCACTGTTGTCAATTATTGTGTCCTACAGAGACTTCATATGCATAACTATATTTTAAAATAAACTCATGAATAATCTGGCTAGAAACACAAATAGCAGTTGTGAATCGTGCTGGTAAAGGTCTGAAGGAAAAAGTCTACAGATCAGACAGTATAGAACAGAATAAGTTAACCATTGAGTTTCTAAGCAATGTGCACAGGCTTCATTAAGTGACTTCTATTATGGTAAATGGGAACCATGCGGCTAAAACCTTCTGCTGTGATAATTGAGGGAGAAAGAGAGAGGGAGGGAGAAAGAGAGAGGGAGAAAGAAAGACATTTTCTTTGATAAGAAGGAAACCAATATTGAACTCTTATGGGGCAGCACTTGTGGCTCAAAGGAGTAGGGCCCCAGCCCCATATGCCGGAGGTGGCGGGTTCAAACCCAGCCCCGGCCAAAAACTGAAAGAAAAAAAAAAAAAAAGAAATCTTATGTTGCTTTGGGAAGCTAAAAATCATTATAAAGTCACTTTTTCTTACAAACATTCATTGGTTTCCTATCGCTACCATAGAGACTATAGTTCTGTGATATTTTAAGAATGTAGTAAAATCATTCTATAAAGAAACTCATATGTACATACACTTGGAAAGTGACAAGCCTAATCACAATTCCTTTAATATGATTTTCTATGACAGAGCTTGTTACACAGATATTTATACAGGCAACGACATAATAAAGGATTCAAATGAATTGTTTTGCTTCTGTGTTTCTGTTTCAATTATTCTAAAGCTTCTTGTCCCAACTTCTCTAAGAGGTGGAATTTCTCTACATATTCTGATTGAATGTACGCCCCAGAAAGGGCGTACTCCCCAGGGAAAGAGCCGGCTATTTACAAATGGTGAAGAGCAGTGAAGAGCCACTCCACTTACGAGAAAGTCACACCTTCCCAGGAGGGCCATGACTTCCCATGACTGATACCAGGGGGACAGCAAACAATTACATAACTACACTAGAGAATAAAAGAAAGCGGATTAAAATATAGGCAGAGTTTAGCTTCAAGAAAAGTGTTGAATTTGATCTTTCACCATCAGTGGAGAGCATGGCGGAGAGAGTAGAATTTTTATTTCAAGTAGATTGTCTACAATATTCTTTTCAATTGAGTTTTTGTGGTGCATTTAAGTGTGTTCAGGGCATTATGACCCACTGTCTATGACCCACTATAGACATACCAAAGGCAAAGGATGAAGTAAATGTGAGTCATGTCTGCCAACAGAAAATACATAGAAATAAAGACTTACAAAAACTATTTGCAAAATGTGATGTTCAGAATGTTTCAGTTGTATGACATGAAGAATAGGTAGCTAGATTATCACCATCCACAATTCAGAATGATTGTTTACATAGAGTGGCAGAGAAAAAAATGGAAAGGGTACTTATAATACAAATCAGACGAGGAGAGTGTTCCAAATTGCTCTAAGTTTTTGTTCTCTGGGCAAAACATTATTTGTTCAACCTCGTTTTGAAAGGCAGCCCAGGACCATTTCTGCATTTGCTGTCTTCCTCACACCATTCAGCTCTGCTCCTGTCCCATTCGCCCCAGAGTGTCCCTAGTCATTGAGACTTCAGGTGGTAAAAGTTTGAGATAGGAGGCTGGAAATCCCCGCCCCTGATGATTGCTTCTTTTAGCTAAGCTGCCATCTCAAAAATTTTAGTAACATCCTATTTAGTAACATCTCACTATTTGCCAAGCATGTAGGGGGAGAAAAAACACTGAGACCCACACCCCTACTTGTGAGGTCACCTAGAGCGTGTGGATGCCACCTTTCCTTTGCAGCCTAAGATCACAGCTTTCAAGCATCCTCCCCACACTGATGAATATGCCATCAACCAAACCTTTCCGTGGTATTTATACAAATTATTTTAATCACTGACAAAACAGGCAATTTCATTTATTGAACGCCCCTCATTAGTCCCATCTTTCAAGAATTTTAAAGCCTTCATTGTTTCATAGATGATATTAGGAATTGCTGCAATGTTTGGACAAGGATGCCTGGTAACATCAGATAGGACCGGGCCAAGTTCAAAGGCCTGTTACTTAATACGAGAGGATGACTTTCTGACTCTACTGGGGTTGACACTGACTACAAAGGGGGCTGCATAGTATATTGATAGATGTCTGACTCAGTAATCAAGAAATATAGTTCTAATGCCAGCTGTACCACTCAGACATGTGTAATGTGACACATACAGTCTCCTCTGTGTTCAGTTCTCATTTGTGAAAGGAGAATCACAGAAATGTTCCTGGTTCTAGGACCATGGGCAATTGTGTAATCTAGTATATTCTTTTATTATAGATGTGCAAATAAGCCCAGAGAGGCTTCTGTTGCCTCAGGTCACACAGAAAGAGAAGGTGATCTTCAGATAGCTAGTCTGCTACCCTCTCTCCTTTCTATTTTCCATTATGGTAAATTAGAAAAATTATAAGAACACAAAATGGTTTTCCTCTAAATTTGGAAAATTATTATTATTGTTATTATTATTGCTTCAATAATAGTTTGCAGATCATCATAACTCCTAGGTGATAGATACGAAAATGCAACCATGATAGAAAACTTACTTTATAACAAACAGATGACCCAGAGCTCCATCCCAAGTAAGCTTTGGCTTGTGCTCCAGGATGGAGTAAAAAGAAAAAAAAAAAAAAGATTTAAAAAGTCCATTCATTCCAAGCATAAGTGCATTTTAATTTTTTCTTTTTCTCTTTTTTTTCTTTATTTTTCTTTCTTTATTTATTTTTTGAGATAGGGTCTTACTCTGTCTTCAGGGCTAGAGTGCAGTGGCATAATCATAGCTCACAGTAACCTCTAACTCCTGGGCTCACATGATCCTTTAGCCTCAGCCTTCCAAGTAGCTGGGACTAGAGGCACAGACCACCATTCCTAGCTAAGTTTGTAATTTTTAAAAAATTTTATATTGATTTGAACGTACAAATGTTTAGGTTACAGGTTGAATATGTAATGTCCTACTTTGTCAAATGTCATTTTAAGAAAATTTTGTTTCATAATACTTTCTAGTTCAGTTTTGATTTATAATCAACATAGAGATTCATATTTAACAACCATAAAGTACACACCTCTACCAAAAAAATTAATTAAAAACAAAATTAAAAATGGTCTTTACCTTGGATGGACTTCCTCGAAGAAAGAACAAGAGTATCAAATAACCTCTGGATGAGATCATCAATCACAGTTTTCACAGGGCTGCAATTAATATTTAAACAATCTACCTGATCACACTGGACCCTCCCTCCTCCTCTCAGTAAAGTATCTCAAGGATGGGAAAAAAAGTATCCAATGTACTCAATACTATTATGAAACCAATAAATAAAACACACATTTATACAAATGATAAAACACAAAGATAGCCCAGAAAAAAGAAGAGAGAGGAAGGGAGAGGGGAGGAGAGAGTGAGTGGAGGGAGGTTATATATCTAATTTTATATAATATACATAATTTATTGATGTAATTTGTTGAAGTGAATAAACAATTATCTTGATCAAACTATCATAACTAAAGATACGTCATCACACATTAGTTGTCACTACTCCTTTGACATTTAGTAATATGCCAGTATAAAATCACACTATTCTGAATACCTTGAAAATTTGAGTTGACTTAATTGACGCTAATGGTGCTAATGGCATCCATAGATGTGAATGGAAATGCTTCATAATAACATGAAAGGAAGAGAGTAGATGTTATATAATGCATTCCTGTGCAGAAGTTACTTATTTTAAAACTAATGAGATGACACCATAAAATTCTAGACAAGTCGTTAGTTACTAGACACAGTTAGTGTAACCTAATCACGGCTTATTCCCAGGATCTCCAGGTCTATGTCCAGTTTACATCTAGCCCAGCCTGACATTTTTAACCAAGGCCAACAGTTACAGAAGAGAAAACTCCTTGGTCAAGTAGCAGAAAGATCATTTGGTCCCGTATCTGAGAAAACACACACTTATCTCTTGGGCTAATAAGGAACAGAAAACTTTGACTTCACAGAAATAAATCCATCTTGTTGAGAGCAAAAGAAGACATTATGAGGAATAACTAAGTAATATTTAGTAAAAAAAAATAGTAAAAAATATTTTTTACATGCCTAAAATAATTCCCACTGATTTTATTGGCGATATATAAACATTACAGAAATGGAATTATTAAGATTTTAGATAATCAATGGACCAGTCAATAATTACTCAGATGGATAAGTGTGAAGTAGGCCAGAAAAATCCTCTCATTCTTCTAAACTGTGACATTTTGAAACTTTTGCTTTTTTCTCATCATCCAGATAATTGTCATGATAATCGTTGCCATGCAGCAGTATATGGAGTCCTTACAAGAAACTCATCAGAATATTTAATAAACTTGTTTGAATATCAGGGCTGTATGAGTGTTTTGGAAGTTGGACAGATCTTGAGAAAATCATTAAGGTCAGTCTGTGCCTCCAAATGGTTCACAGAACTGTACCAACTTTTTGCATTAACAGCACAGATAAAATCTCTTTCTTATAATTTTGCTTTGTGTTCAAGTTTCTTAATAGTCCCTGCAATTACTTTATGTTAAATGGAGAATATGTTTATTCTACATAGACTCTTTCACCCGTCTTTTAGGTCTATGTACCGATCCAGTTGCATTTATGAGCAATTATGAGCCCTGTGCCTTTGTACATTGGAACAAATAAGTGAAATTAAATCCTAGCAAATTGCCACACTGTGAGTTGAATATTATTTATCTAAAAGAACACCAATAAGCAGAAAAAAATAATTTGCAGTTACTCTCTTAATACATTGTACAAATAAAAGCAATCAAAAAGAATGAAATTAATTTCTTCTATAATGTAATAGCGAATCAATTTGCAACACCAAGCTTTTCAGTTTTAATGAACTAAAAGAACCTTTGCTTCTAATTACATATGTAAATACGTATCCATCAAATCTGTTTGATAGAGTAGCTGTGAAAAATACCCCATGTTACTGAAATAGACAAACCTCATTATAAAGAAGCGGCCTAAATTAAAAAAAAATAAAATAAAATAAACCAACCTGATACATGCAGACATTTCTATAATACCAAAACTCTAAAGAAGATAAAAATTGAACTGTGTTTTTTTAATTTGGAACTTATTTAATGGCTGGAAAAGATCAGGTCAACCAATTATTTTTTTCTTCTCTTTTCTCCTGCCATTCACTGAAGCATAGTTACTGCGGAAAACGATTCAGGGGATGGGTTGCCTTTGCACTGTTAGGGACACCAAATAACAATTATGTGAAGGGGAGCTTGACATTATTGCCACAGTCAGGTGGGATAAAATTTTCAGGCAGTCCTCATCTTATTTGTCCTCCACAACAGCTAGTTAATTTAAAATTCAAACCATTTCTTTATTAGTTTTGTGTGCATGTCCAGAGTGCCACCTATCACATATTAATAGTTTTATTTCCATCAAGTCAGCTAATTGCATTACACAAGCCACACATACTTGGGAGGATTATGTTTTGCACTGAACATAGGACATAATAAGATGTTACTTCCTTGCCTTCAATTTTTAAAGTTATGCTAGGATTTAAGCTGCATGGTCTAACACATTATTGTCTGAAGCAGCTTTAACTTTTGTTACAGAAAGCTCTATTAAGATCGTGCAGTATGGGGAAATGAGCCCTGCTCTCGGAAAGACCTGAATTTCAGTCCCAATTTTGATGCTTGATATTTGCTATTAGATGGATAATTTAACCTGTTTAATATTCAGAGTTCTCATTTATAAAATGAAGACATTGATGTAGAATATTTTTATACTTTTGTCTAACTTAAGACGAAGATTAATTTATCCTCAGATGTGAGAAACACTTGAAAGTTGCCTGTAAATCAGTGGCTCTCCAGCCTGGCTCTCTCATCCAATAACCCCTGCTACCCAGAACAGAACAATTAAAGAAACTCCCCACAGTGGGAAGTGGGCCCTGGCACTCAGGGTAACTCTAACAGACAAACAAGATTCAGTGGTCTATCCTCGGGGCCCATTCTTAAACACAGCACCGCTCTCAGTAAGGGCGATGTGATGTGATATGCATATAAGCTCAAAACTTTGTTTTTCTCTTTCCTGGGCATTCATTTTCCAATTTACTCACTAAACATTTATTAATCACCTCTGAGATGGTATGTAAGATGCTAGGTGGAAAGAAGACAAAGAATAAAAAGAAAACCACTCACAAACCCCGCCATCACACCGTCAAGACATTTATTCAGCAGTGAAAATATCTGTAAACATGATGTGACCATCACATAGGCAGCAGTTCTGCCAGACCCCCTTATTTATATCTAGCTGCTACAGGCTTTAAACATCACTTTGCAGTTTAACAGACATATGTGCAAAGATACATTTCATAGCAAACCTCACTGCCTTAATTCTGTGTCAGATCTATTTTCTTAATTCAGAGATAAGTTGGTTTTTTTTTTTTTTCACAGAGGTTTTATTTTAACAGACAGGACTAACCTCTGGCATTTTATTTTTTTATTTTTTTTATTTTTTTTAAAGCTATATTTTTTTTATTAGATCATAATTGTGTACATTAATTCTCTCATAGGATACAGTGTGTTACTTCTATATGCAGTTTGGAAAACTCTCATCCAGGTGGCCAACATAGCCATCATGTCTTTCTCATAGTTGTTATGCTAAGACTTTTATATTCAACCTTTAGACAAATTCACCTGTACCCAAATAGAATAAACTATAGGCATGATCCCCACAATATCATTCTCTTCACCCATCTTCCCCCTCCCCTCCCCTCCCCTCCCCCCTCTTCTTTCCCCGTAGTCTAACCTCTGGCATTTTAACCAAGCACGACATAATTTTAAACTGAGCAAATGCTTATCATTTTTAAGTTCTAAACTGGACAGATAAGGAGATTTTAAATATCTACCTTTTTATTTAGACCTGTGAAATCCAAACAATGGAGCTCCACAAAGTAAACAGCTATTTAAAAATACATGCCTTCATAAAAAGCTTTCATAGGCATATGTACAAGGCCTGACAATTAAGTTCGCAGACTCATCCTAGGGAAAGTGCCAAATATCACTGCTATCACCAGATGGTCAAGGGGAGTACTTTAAAGTACTTTAAGGGTGATCGCAGTACAATCCATCAATGAAGTTTGTAGCACTTCTTCCAGAAAGAGTTTGCGATCTAATTGTCAGATCGCACATGGGTAGGACACACACACACAGGTCACTATGAAAGCTTTGAGACAGAGTTCCAAAAGCCACCGTCAACGGCATCCTTTCTGATTTACCCAAGTTCAGTGTTGCGGGGGGAGGGGGGGCTTCATTTGTTTCTGTCAGCACAGATTTTACATTTCTTGATTTTTGTGTATCTCAAAACTTTCATAATGATCTATATATGCACACGCACACACGCACACATAATTCATTGAGGCCTCAGTGGTGAATTTCATTTTGCTCTGCACGATGTCTCAGCCTTTTCATTGCTGTCATAGTTTCTGCTGCCATTGTTTTGACAATTTTATTTATTTGTTCATGTTAAGTAAATACTTTGGGCAGTAAAAAAAAGATGTAATTTATAGTAACTATTCTGATATTTGAAAAATAAAGTGGCATTGCTGTCAAAATTTATATGCTGGTGTTTCCTAACCCAGTGGGAGCTCCTTACTGCCATCTCATAGCCACTGAGTTTCTCTCTTCTGGGCCTTCAAACTATTTGTTGGCTTACCACATGATGAATGAGAGAAAAGACGTATTTAAAAGATAGCATCGTCCTTAAATGATTCAAGGTATATAATTTTTACTTCTCCTAAATAAGCAATTTGCCTTTTACATTACTTGAGGATTTTTTTAAAGGTGTATTTTCTGGATGGAATGAGAATTATATGGTTTCACTGAAATAACCTTGGAACAAAGTTCTAGGAAGAGCTCTGCTGTTGTTTTTTGTTTGTGATTAAAGTTTGTCAGTCTAACTTATTAATCAATACAAGGCACTGTTCAAATTTCTACTGTTCATTCCTTTTGATCTAGTCAGTGGTTCTCAACCTTTGGGTACGGTATTAAAGAGCCACAGCTTTAGGAAGGTTGAGAACCACTGATCTGGATATTCTAGGATTGTGTGAAACACATAGAAGCTTATGTGTTTCTTACAAAAATGAGAACTATATGGCTTGAGCTGGGATGAGGTGATGTGCTGAGGTTAATTTGTTAAAGAAAAATTAAACCCATGTTGTCTCTGCTTGCTAAATGGCACGAGCGATATTTCATCTTCAGGCAATGTATTTACTGATGGGCTTCTGCTGGAGTAGAAGCCACAGAGCACTTTAACTCAGGGTCTTTATTACAAATGTCTTACACGGAAGGAACCCTGAGATGAGGCCAAGAATAGTCAGTTTGTGGCAATGGAGCAACATCTGGCTGAAGAAGTCTTTAACACCAGGTGTAAGGTGAGGTTGACTTTAGAAAAAAGCCCTGAAATCAGTGACCGTTCTCCACACTGCCCTTTGGGTGACTTCAGGGATATCACTTAATTTTTTTTTTTTTTTTTTTGAGACAGAGTCTCACTCTGTTGCCCCATATGGATAGAGTACTGTGGCATCAGCAACCTCAAACTCCTAAGCTATTAGCGATCCTCCTGCCTCAGCCTCCTGCGTAGCTGGGCCTAGAGGTGCTGGCCACAATGCCCAGCTAGTTTTTCTAATTTTAGTAAAGAAAAGGTCTAGCTCTTGCTCAGGCTGGTCTTGAACTTCTGAGCTTAAGCAATCCAGCTGCCTTGGCCTCCTAGAGTGCCAGAATTATAGAGGTATGAGCCACCCCACCTAGCTGATACCACTTAACTTTATAAATTATTATCTACTCATTTTTGTGATTCTTAATTTCGCCATAAAAAATCACTTTGTTACATTAGTATTGCACCCTCTGTGAATCTGTCAAATAAGCAGCATATTTTGAATCTCTCCCTCTCTCTTTTTTTTTTAATTTCAAAAATCTTTTCCTTCTTTTTGATCTCATAAAATTTATATTTTTACATGTTACTTTTTCCTTTCTGTCTTTTTTTCAAATTTCAGGTTATTGTGAGGGTACAACCAGGTCACAATATTTGAATTTGTTAGGTTGAGTCCCTCTTGTAGTTGTGTCCCAAACCCAAAAGGGGTGCCATGCACCCCTAACAAACATATTAAAAAATGTTCACCAACTCTCTTCTTAAAAATTTTCTTGATTGTTGTTTTTTCATTTAAGCTGATACATATGGAAAATTAGCTAATTGCTGATAACCAGGAAAAAAAGAAACTATGTTCTCATGACAAAAATTGATTTATTCAAATGTTCCAACATTTTTTTGAATTACATCATAAGACATAACGCATTTTAGATTAAGCTTCTTCTTTACTTCCTGCCTTAGTTTTTTAAAAAAATGACTTACTTAAGTTCTGATTTGTGTAGTCTGCTTGGCAAAAAATAAATATCTTAAAATGTACGTGACCATTTAACATCATTTTTGGTATATCTTCACATACTGTTTTAAAAATAATTTCATCTACCCACTTAGTAATGTTCTCTTTTAAGATGAAAAACAATTTTTGAGACAATTTTGTGTCAAAAAGGCATGACAAGAGTTATAAAGGTTGATTCATAGAAAAATAATATAACATCAGAAATGTCATAAAAGTTATCTTTGGGTAATAACTAATTTTCTTTCTACTTTTCTGTATTTTTCAAGAACTTTATGGCTCCCACATGGATCATTTGTTCTTTAAGTGAAAATAGTTTATCTTTTCTTAAAAAATAATAGAGATTCCAAGACTAGATTAGGCACCTGACGAGAAAAGATCAAGAAAAAAATTATAATCATGTTATTTAGAAAAAAACCTTTTTTCGATGTGGCATGTATGATAAAGGATAATCAGCTGTTACATTATAAAATGCCATGAAGGGTTGATAGTAAGCAGGCCCTGCGGTATTAGTCAAGTCCAAGTCAAGTCTTTCAAAGGTATAAATCATAAGGCATAGTGCTCTGACTTCAAAAACCTACCCGTGTATGTTGGAGATAGATGAGAAAGTAGAAAATAAAAGCTTTCCACTGTGTGATATGGACTTTAAGTGCTGTGGGTATGTTGAAGATGGCAAATCAGTGAAGATGAGTTGGTTCTGAAAAGCCAAATAAAGCAGGAGAGACCTGTCCTGGGCTCTGGAGCACGTCGGGGTTCTGAGTAAGCAGAGGGTGAGCCAAGAGGGGTGGGGGTGCAGAAATGAGAATGGCATGACCATGGCCAGTTAGGAGAAGATACAGGAAGATTACTCAGGTATTAGAAATTAAGTTTGGGTAGGTAGAAACATACATTTTGAGGGCCAATAAATTTCTAATTAAAGGCAGAGAACACGTTGTGAATAAGATGTTCTTTCCTAGGGCTGTTAAGCCGCAGATGCACAAGGAATGTTTGATAAGAGCATCTAGTGCCCCCCCCCCCCCAGGAAATCAAGTATTTATTAGATGATGTGAAGTGGGGAATTGAGAAGAAACATGGGGTTTATGAGAGAAGGAGACCCACAGAGCAGCAGAGGGGGAGGGAGGGAATCAGTTTTTTCTGTGAATCGCAGGGATAAGCACTCTAATTTCTTATTTGAAAATAATTTCAGCCTTGTAAAAAAAGTTGCCAGACTATCATAAAGATTTCTCACAACTTTTTCTATCCAGATTATCGGAAGTATTTTAGGAACTATCAAAGAGAACCATGTTTATGGTCTTCTAAGAGGGTTATCAAGATGGGTTAGAAGTGGGTGACAGGGAATAGTCACCGTGGTGGTTGTTTCCTAGGGTGAGGAAATCAGGCTGGCATGGAGCTCACACACAACAGACAAAAAATGTGAGCAGCTGTGGTACTGAAGCAGAACTGATGGAGGCAAGGGGACTCTCAGAGAGGAAATGATAGGACTCAATAGATAGCTGGAACAAAGGACACAAAATGGACATTTTATTTAAGATTATAAAACGTCAAGGGTAAATGACTCAGAGGAGAGAAGTTGTTCAAAAGGAAGGCCATGGGGCTGTCACCTCTGAGCTTCCCCATCCAGGCTTTCCTACAACTTTACCCCTCTCTGTGCTTCTACATCTGCCATTTACCTTGGTATATTTTTCCCCTTCTCTTCTCTCAGACCCTATCTTTGTCTGCTAATCAAAATGATTATGAAATGATAAATAAAAGGCTTATTTGTAAAATGCAAAAACACGCACACAAAGTAAAACAATTCACAGAGTCACAAAAATATATCCATTATATGTTGTTAGAACAAGTGATTCCAACTCCACTTGGAGAATGAGGAAAGCAGAAAACAGTTTCTACATGCTGGGCAAAGTCTTTCTTCCTTAAGATCTCTCCTTTATTTATACTGTTGGTGGGATTACAAACTAAGGATTATAGCCTCTTTGAAAGGAAGTATGGAGAATCCTCAAAGAATTCAAAATAGACCTTCCATTTGATACCTCAATCCCATAACTAGGCATCTACCCAGAAGAAAAAAAAATCATTTTGTCGTAAGGACGTTTGCATTAGATTATTTGTCCCAATTCAATTTACAACTGCCAAGATGTGGAAACCATCCTAGTGCCCACCAACCCAGGAATGGATTAACAAACTGTGGTATACATACATCATGGAATACTATTCAGCCATAAAAAGGTGGAGATTTTACCAGGATAGAGCTGGAGAACATTCTCTTTGGCAAAATATCACAAGAATAGCATAGCAAGTATCAGAGGTGTTCAATGCTGACATGAAGACATTTGATGAGCTAATTCACACCCACACAAGAGAAAAACTCAAGTTAATGCAAGTGGAGGGCAGGGAGAAGAAGGGGAGAGAAGGGAAGGAAGAAAGGGGATTGGTGTGCTCCTGCTTAAAGTGCACCATGTAAGGGTCAATACGGCACATCTCCTGAGTGAGGACCTTAACTAACAGGCACCTTACCTAACAAATGCAGACATTGTAACCGAACTGTATCTTCATATTAATCTGAAATTTAAAAATTTCTTCCTTCGGCAGTAGTTCTTAAAATTTAGCATGCATCAGAGTCACCCAAAGAGTTTGTTGAAACACAGATAATTTTCTTACCCGGGAGATTCAGATACAGTGGGCGGAAGATGGAGCCCAGGAATTTGTTCCCAAATAAAGCTGATGGTGCCGGTTCATGACCGCACTCTGAGAGCCACTGCCAAGGGCACACTAACAAAGAGAAACTGTTCATTCTGCCTAGAAAGGAAGCAAGTAAAGAAAAGGAGGGGGCATAAAGGATGTAAAGAACAGGGTTTTCTTCTAGTGCTTCTTACCCATCTTTTCTAATTTACATGAAGAGAGTAGAACCAAAAGAGGTTTGGTGCTGAATCTAACTGCTATAGAGGACCCTACTATGCTGCCATGGGCAATTGTGTCAAGCCATTTAGACTTTGGTAAAAGCAGCTTAAAATAACCTAATTGTAACTTAGCACTTTGTATGAATAGGAAACAAAATATTGTATAGGGAAAAGAAGAAAAAAAAATAGATGTTTAATTGTGATATGTTAATATTTCCTGTGCTTAATTCTGGTTTTACTCTGAAAACACACCATATCATGTGATCTGTTTGAAGACTATTAATTGCGCCATTTTTATTAACTTACCATTTAGAAACTTTATTTAAACTTTGTTTAAATAAAATAGATTAACAATGCATGTCACACTCAATTCTCAAAGGCACACTTCCAAAGTACTGCTACCTCTGCCAATAAAAACAGATATTTTCTGTGAAAATTCATATTTTAAAATGCACATCCATCATTTTAATCATAATTGACAAAAATCAGGTAACTACTGATTCTTCCTGTTGGTTGGTTGACTTTTAGGGAATCCAGATATAATAAAGTGAACAATGAACCACTCAAACCGAGTTTTAATCTGAAGGGTATATATTTTAAATCAAGCATAAATTTACAACATATTTCATCAACCTTCCTAGCTAAACTTGGTCATTACGTTCATTACCTTACCAAAAGTTGTTTTAAAAATTTATTCTTCTTGTCTTTGGCTATTTTATCACATAATAACAATGATGACCTTATAGGGAAAAGCAGAGTGTCTTTCATTTTCGTTTGTTCCTCCTTGAATATTAATAAATTCTTATTATGCAAAATACCCTTTGCATTCAATAGATAAGCCATTAATACTGAAATTGAATTTGTAAGTTTATTGATTGTGTATTTTCATTATTAGAAACATCACTTTGCTCATATACATTAATGAACAAACAGACTAGCACAATTAGAACTTTAATTGGGCATTGGTAATTCCTTCCTGTGATCTCTTTCTCAGTCTTATTCAGAAGGGATTTTAAGCCTACTGGGAGAGCAGCCTCCTGCACTCTGCCTTCTTTCCTTTGTGCTGTCTCCTCTACTTCCTAAGTCTGGATTTCACCCAGCTTTGGGTTATAGGGAAGGAGATCTGAGTTTGAATCACGATTTTTCCTTTTCTGTGGCTTTATGACCTTGGACAAATCATTTCACATGTGGCCTCATCTGTGAAATAACAGGGTTGAGCCAGATCAAATTGGCAGTTCTTTTAAGCTTCCAATTCTAATGCAAAATAAATTTCCTAAGACTCCTCTCTAGCAATGCTGCAGAGGTCTTCACTCGCAACTTGAAGTTACCTTGGTAAAGAACTGAAAAGTTGCAGTTAAAGATAAATGAAACGTTTTCAGCCTTTAAAAAAAAAAAAAGATGCATGGATATATTTGGCTCCAGAATATATAATAAACGATTTTATAAAATATTCAGTTTGTTAGAGGTAAGCTACTAAATATTTAAAAATTGGTTTAATTAAAAAGAAAGCCATGGGTAGTACCCTTTATATATATATATATGTATATATATATATATATATTTTATTGAATGGTAACTATGTACATTAATGCACTTCTGGGGTACAGTGTGGGGTTTTCACATGCAATCTGAAATACTTCCATCAAACTGGTC
>NW_003852403.1:31832725-31869073 GCF_000181295.1 Otolemur garnettii
CCCTCCACCCATTCCCCCCTCATTTCTCCCTCCCCCTCCCCATATTCTTAGGCTATTTGGTTATAGCTTTCATATAAAAGGTATAAATTAGTTTCATAATGGGGTGTGTACATTGGATACTTTTTCCTCCATTCTTGTGATACTTTGCTCAGAAGAACATTCTCCAGCTCAACCTGAACAAAATATCCCCCTTTATATATTTCAGTGGCATAAATACTCCCACCACTCCTGATTTCAAGCTGTCAAGACAATGTTACTGAACACTGAACACGGGCTTGAGGTTAGCTCACATGGAGAATAAATGGATCAGTAGGAGAAAGCCACCGGCTAGGGAGTCAGTGGAGACGATCAATTATTAGGGTCAGTGGCCTAGTTCCAGCACTAACCCTAACTGTGTGCAAAAATTTAGGCAAGTTATTTGATCTTCTTGAACTCTTGTTTTACCCATCAAACGGAGGAAAGCAGTTGTGCTCCTTCTTTGGTTATAATAACATACCTCGTATAAAATAATTTTGAAAAAGCCGAACCTCTTGTTAAATGTAAATTATAAGTACTTTTTTATTAAAATGAAAACTCTATATTTAATAAATGCCTTTAAAATAACTTTCAACCAACTGAAGTTAAGTTTCAGCAAACCAACTGTACAGTTGAAGCTTCTTTCTGCTGTAAGAAATACAAATCTACTCAAGCTAACTCAAGTAAATTCCACAAAAGAAAATCATTCATCTGTCTGGCGTTCAAGAACTGGAACACAGCAGGGGTGGAGGTCAGTGGTCTTCAGAACCGTCTGGTTCTCCCTCTCTGCCTCTAGTTAGTCTTTTCTTTCTAGGTAATTGCTAATGAAAAGCTGTCTTGCCCCAAGTTCATCACTCCCTGGTCATGGACTTCCTCGTAGCTCTTAGTTTTTATTTTTCCCCCTTTTCTGTCAGGTTGATTTCTGTCCAGTTCATCTTACTGCTTCTTTAATGGGTGTACACACTCATCCTCACTGACCCCCCCTCTCCCATACTTAACTAATAATATTAAAAATAGTTTGCTATCGTATAATCAGAGACTAAAGATGGCTTGTCCCTATTCTAAACAATTTTGTTGAATATGTCGTCTTAATTTGAATTAGAGAGGCAGCGAGAAGGGACGGAGAATAGGAGAGGGAGGGCGGGAAAGAGATTGATTTAGGTATTTGCCTACTCAATAAGACCAGTGAATTTGGGAACGGGGTATGTACCTGTCCCAAACAGATGTGACCATGGATAAGATTCCCATAGGTCAAAGAACTGCCTTACAGCAGCCTCCGAAAGAACACACTAGATTCTGTTAGTGAAAATGTTAAAAATCAGCATCACTGTTGTCTGACCAACAGTTGAAAGATATTTCCGTGAGCCAAGAGTTATTTGTCAGTAACGGGAAATCCAGAAAAAAAAACTTCATTAGCTATAAAAACTTTATTAGCTTTGCAAAATGGTCTGATCATGGCCATGAGATTCAGCTGAGGCATAATAGCTGCTTGAAAAACTGACTTTGAGATGAAAATAGTGTGATTTTCACATCAGTAGTATGACTGAAAGAGAATCAACTTGTAAGTTCCTTTAGGGAAGTGATAGAACTTAAACAGGCTAGAAAATCACACATGGAGCATTTTCACACGAGTCAGGGACGTGGGAAGCCACAGATTCACAAGGAATTGTGTCCTCTGAAATAAGAGGATCCTTAGGTCACAAGCCTTATTAGTCAGCACTGTATAAGCCACAACCAGCCGACACAACAGCCACCTATAGATGAAGTTGGGCTAAACTCCAGCAATAGGAGCTGTCACCCAGTGGACAGACAAAACTTCCCAAGCTCCTGCTGTAGCTTTAAAATACCTCCCTGAGAGAGAGAGATAACAGGTGGGTCAAGAAACAAATCACAACGACAACAAACAAGTGACCCAAACTCTGTGAACTTATTGAATAAAATTGAGATGCATGGGTTTCTGGAAAAGTGGATTTCTTCCAACCACACTGGGACTGGCAGAAATTGCACGTCCTGCGTGTCATTTTAACAGAATTCCTTCCTATAGTCCAAAATAATACCTCAGTCCACAGGGGTGAAACATGAAGGCCCTCTGACAAGTGGTGAATTGGCTGGGCTATAAAACTACATAAATAAATCGCCTTAAATAAAGAGTTAAAAATGAGAGGTCAGTTTGAAATAGGTGAAGGACACTGTTTTTAATTCCAGGTATTTTTTCATAAGACTGAAACCACATATGAGATTCAATGAAGCAGAGACAAGGCCACACCCAGGGCTGCAGTTCTGCCTACTTATTTTGTTCAGGGTTTTATTGTCTTACTCACAGAACACAGCTGCACAGTGCCATGAAAATGTTATTATCAAGATTACGTCAAAGAGTTATCATAGTTCCATTAAATTTGTGACTTTTGACAGCTTGTTGTATGCTTCAATTTGAAGGGGAAAAAAAGGAGGAGGCGTGAAACCACTGTGGGTTATATTAGGACTATCTACAAGGCAGATATTCGGCAGTAGTGATTACAATGTTTATGATCTATATTGATTTTTATCCTGAGAAGTGAAATTGGAAAGCATGATGGAGGGATACTATTTGGGGCTATTAACCCATGTTTTTCTTCTCTCACTATTTACAATGTCTTCTCCCCCCATTTCCATCAGAAAATTGGCCCTGTCTTCATTGATTCAAAAGAGTGATCTGAGAGGGCAGAAAACAACAGTGTATTGCAAATTCACCTTGGCTTTTGTTTTCAAATCCCAGGCCCTTAAGGACATTTAGTGTATTTACAGAAATGGTAAGAGAAACAGGAACAGGAGAGAGAACAAACGTCTTGGACAAAAACGCATGAGGAAAAGGATTTCCAATCAGATATAAAGATATTTCCTGGGGTGGGTGGAAAGGCTGAGATGAGAAGAGAGGGAGGGTGTTTAGGGAGCTACATCAGCCTCCTGGCCGCCCTGCTAAGGATGGAAAACGGCTGTGTGAAGCATCAAGGCACATGGGACCCACGAAAAATGTCAACAAAAGATTCTGTGTCTTCAGTTTGGAAAATAAACAGAGAGCTATTGATGGCCATGGTGATGGTCATCTCATTTACAGCGTATGTGGGCAAATGGCTCCAACATAAAATGTGGATGATAGGCAAGGAGCTAAGACTGAGAATAAGATTTGAAGATTCTGGCGAGATAGATGATCGAGACAAAAAATGAAATCATTGTAATGACTGGTATTATTTCTTGCCTTACAAATTATGGAACACAATTTGTATCTGCTTAGTACCGTAGGTATCTGCTATCTGAAAGAGAGCTACAAAGATTTTTCTTCTTTTAATAATTTTAAAATAAAAAAGGCAATATCATTCTTATAAAGTGATAGTGTTGTTTACACACCAGGAAAGTTTCAAACACCCGGTAAACCTTATTAATAACCATATTCTTAAGAGACAAACATTATATGAAAGCGAAATACATTTGATAGACTTGATCAACTACTTGAAAATATGCATCAGCAAGAGGTTAAAAAGTTTCTTTCACAAAACATAGAAGAATATTTGGATGCTAAAGATGCATGAAAAGCTAACATCAATATTATGAGACGGAGGTGCTAAAAATTAAGTAGTAGAATCTACATAGCCAGTAATCAATTACCTCCAGGGTAGTTAAAACAGAGTGAGAGCAAGGGGGAGACAAGAATAATTATAATTAATTAAATCAATAAAGACTTTTTGCTTCATAATGTCATTAGACTGGAGTTACAAAGTGGCAAATTCCACTGTCATCATCATCCTTCACATTTAAACAGAGCTTTATGAAGCGCTTTTACAAAGAAAATGTCTGTTTAAATCTTCATAATTTGATGACACATATAGGACAGGTATATAAACAAAGAATGCCATTTCAGCAGTGATACTGCTCTGAAGAAAAATAATATAGGGCTTAGGGATCGTGTGTGTGTGTGTGTGTGTGTGTGTGTGTGTTGCTATTTTAGTGAGGGTAGTCAGGAAGAATGACATTTGTGCAGAAACCTGAATGGAATGAGGGCTGAACCCTGCACCTTGCAGAAACACAATAAGAGTGTTTCAGAAATAGCGAGAATCAGGGATTGTAAAGGACGTGAGTCTGACTACAAAGCAGTGAGCAAGTAAGTGGTGTGCTATGTGGTCAGAGAGCCTTCCAGAAGAGTGTTGCAGGTCAAATTTAGGAGTTTGTGTTTTACCCTGCATGTGGTGACAAGTCACTGAAGAGCTTCAAGCAGGGGATAAGATCTGAGTTAATTTTTAAAATATGGGCTGCAGTGTGGATAAGTGACTGGGAGGTGGCCACAGTGGAATCAGATAGATCAACGCAGTCGTGCGGGTGAGACAGAGAACGGTGGCTGAATAGGGAGGCAGCAGGGAGGTGGTGAACTGCACTTGGATTTGGAATATATTTTGAAGGTCAAGATGTAGGACTTGCTGGTGAATTGGATATGGGAGGTGAGAGGTGAGGTGGTGAGTAGAGGCAAGGAAATGGTGGTGCCTCTTACTGAGAAAGAGCAAATCTGGAAGTTGGAGACTAAGAATTCCCTTTATCTGAATGTTCAGGATGGCGACTAGCCTGCCTTCTGCATATTAATTCTAGTGCATTTAGGAGAAACATTCCCAAAACTTTTATTTATTTTAATTAGTAGGTATGACCTTACACTCATTTGCAGTGGTGACCTTGGAATGTTCTTTAGTTGATTTATTGACTTTGGGTTTACTTCCTAAGGGTTAAGGATCCTTCACCTGGCACTTGTCCTCATCATGTTTAATTTAGGAACTCACCTGGGCTTAATTAGCCCTCTGAAAGAGTTATGCACTCCCAGGAAAAAAGGATGGTTGTGCCTGTTTAAATGTTTAAGTTCTTCCCCCGCACATGGGAACCCAGGATTCACCTCCAGATTTGATCTCTCTTTTTTGTGTGTGCCTTATTGAATGTAACTTGGAAAAACTATGAAGGGAAATCTAATGTTCCACTTAAGCCAAGTGATTTTCATTCCAAAGAAGATAGCAGACAAGTTTTAAAATGTTCCCTCCCAACTATTCTTTAAAACGATTCTTCCTTTGGGGCAAAAAGTATGTTCAGACCGATTTTTTCCCAAGCTCCAGTCATCAGCATCCAAGCTCCGTATTTTGCCCTATACACATATTACCTATAACTTAATGGTTTCTTTCAATCAACCTCACTTTTTAATATTCAAACAAAGATTTTAAACAGAACTATTATAAAACTACCACAAATGGAAAATCAGGATTATTTGTGACAAGCGGAGGTAATGACCTAAATAAATACAATTAAATTTGTATTTATATACTCTGGCACTCATGGGATGGTCTTTCTCTGCTTGAGCACAGAATTGTAAATAGGCTTTGCTTTTTTTTTGTCTTTAATTGTGAAATCTTCCCCCAAGGACATTTGTTCCCATGAGCTTAGAAGTACCTTTTGAAAATAGACGACAGGAAATATTCCAAAGCCAGGCAGACTGTAAGCTAGGATGGTATGAGCTTCCTAACATCAACTTGCAAAGAGCTAGTGGTCAGCATGTCTTAACTGGGAAACAGAGGACCTCCAGAAGGAGCTAAATTCATAGTCTGACCACTTAAAAATGAATCTTAGTATTGGCTATCTCTGCGTTGACTTACCTAGAGAGGTATTTGCCTGAAGTTGTTTGAAATATAGCCTTTAAAGACCTCTTTCAAACAGAAATAACTCTTCTTAGAGCAAAGGGAACAAAAGGCTTTGTATAACTCTACTGCTATCTTTTCTAGGATCTAAATTACAATTCCCAGAACTTTGGCAGGAATGTTTAGTTAAGAGACCTCAAAAGCTCTAGAAATTTGAATCCCTCCACAATGCCCAGAACACATTTCTATTCATAACGTTTTGATGAATGAGTAGTAAGATATCACATTTCACTCTTGGAATTTTAGCTAATTCATATTTAGTAAATCTTGCTCTTATATTTTTGTAACTTGAAATAGACTTTTAAGCTTCACTAACACTTTGTTAACAGACTCTTATCTAGACTACAAAATCGACTCTGCTCATTTTGACTGTGTCTTTGACCTTTTAGGACTCCTACAGCACCAAATAGCTGGGTAGATAATTTAACAATTTGATTATCTAGTTGAATTATTTATATGTGTTTATACTTTACCATCTCAAGTCCAATATTATGGCTGTATAATATCTACAGTATCATATAATGTAAAGTTATTTAATAATACAGAACATAGCCTATGTCTGCTTCTTACTTTATTAATTTTGTTGTTAAACATTTAGGTTTTTCATACGATCATTCCTCAGCTATAACTTTATAAAGTCAGACAGATTTCCCCTTCTCTATAGACCAAAAAGTCAAAGAATACATGACACTTATGTAAAATTCAAATACCAGTTTTATTGGCACAGGATCATGTTTCTTCATTTATGCATTATCTGATTATCTGTGGCTGCTTTTGTCCACAAATGACAGTTTTGAGTAGTTATGTCAGAGACAATGTGTTCCCCCAAACAGAACATTTTTACTATCTAGTCCTCTTAGAAAAAGATGGCCAACTTCTGGTTTAGATCATAATTTTTCCCAGATGATTATCCATTTTCTACATAATGACCAAATAAAAAAATTATCTAACCTTTTGAACCATAAAAACTCATAATTAGAAAAGATTTGTAAAAGGATCATTGAGTGTCTTGTGAGTTTATTTTCCACTTTCATGCTTTAGCAAGTGATATCCATCCTAGATTTGCCTGATTCAGGGAAAGGAGAGACCAGATCTAATCACAGCTTTTCTGCGTTAATAGTTTTCGTTTTTTATCCACAAGCTTAAGGGAGTCAGGGCCTTATGGATCTCTGTTGGCCTATAAAGCAAATAAGAATAGAGTTAGATTACTACCACAGTCTTTTCTGGTTTTATTATAGAGTGAATTATTAAGGAAGAAACAGTATACACAATTATTAAGAAAATAGAAAGTAAAGTCCAGTAGGTCAGTTTCAGCACTGGCTTCATGCCTATAGAGTTGGGCAAGAAGTTAACAAGCCTGTTCCTATTCAATGAGATGATATAGTAGAGCTCTGCCTAGTAGAGAATAAGTAACTTAAATATAAAATCCACACATCTGGGAGCTGAACTCTAAAAACCACTGACCTACATGTTCCTATTACTCTTGTCCTGGTCTCACAGGGCTTGAGGCAGAGAAGTCACTATCTTGACAAGTAGAGACGTTCCCCACAAAAGCACTGAGTCCCTTGACAGAATGGCTGCAGAAACAGTTGTCAGGTGTATGGGAACATGGAATTTTGGCCTCTGATTCCAACATTACAATTTTAAAGGACTCTAAAGCAACTTCCAGATGGAAAGAAATCACATGACCTCTAACCTTTCAGCGTCTGGTGCTGCATCATTCACAGAAATCCTAATACCTTGGACAGAGTTACTGAACAACACTGTAAGTATTTCACAATAAAGACATTATTGTGAATACTCAAATGTATCACTGAAGAATAGAGAGATAGTCTTTAAGATAAAAAGACCATCAAGAACCAGCAATTTGTTTGTTTTCCTTGATTTTTAAAGAGTGAGGTACTAAGTGATAATCTAAGAGCCATCAAAGCTGAAGAGCAGTGAAGTTAGTTTCTAAGTCAGTAATTTGAATACAAATGTGTTATTTTAGCAACAACCTATTTCAGAACTGCCTGTGATTGCCACTAGAAAAGTAGTCTTTAAAGATCAGGTAGTTTTTTCATTGCACCAACATTTTGGTTGAACATAGGGCAAAAGGATATTATTTCCATCAATTCCAAAAGTGAAATTTTAGACCTGAACTAATTTACAATAAACACATTTGAATTATTTTCATATGATTTCTACACATATAAATCTGTGCACATACTTTTTACTATCTCCAAAACTTCATTCAAGAAGAAAGTATTTGAACATGATGAAAGACTTTAAGATGGTAGCAAAGGCTACACAAAATTATACACTTGGAATAATCAGACTGAATTATTCTTGTCTGACCAGACTATTTTCTCATTAGTCTGACTCACAATAAAGGCAGAAAACTAATTTCATTACCAAGCAACATTTTCAATCGTGGGCCTTTAAGCAATTCAACATCAGAGTTAAATTTTCCCAAATATTTTATGTTTAGTCTTTGTGAATACTTAGGTGATGGTTCTAAAGTTTTATTTGTAAAAAGGCAAAGGAAATAATCCCAATATGGAAAAATGTATCAAACATAAAACATGATCATATTCTATCTATGTGGGGTTCAAAGTCACACTGACATTTCTCAAATCTTGATGGTTATGTACTAATGTGAAGTTTAAAGTATCTCTTGAAATTATTCATTGCCCCAGAGCTACGGAATTAATGAATACAACCATTAATTCTTGTGATGTTTATGAAAGCAGTAGGTTCAACTAGGAATATCTACAAATTATAATCCAAAAATAGATTAAAAGATTGGATCTTTCTTTTAAGATCCAATTTATTGGCTAGAAGCTAATTTCTCTGCCTCTTATGCTACATAAGAATAGATATATATTAATTATTTCAAAGAAAAAATAAATTATGATATTTCACATATTAAACTGCCCTAGAGAATTTCATTGGCTTATGGTAAATGTAGAGGAGTATACCAAGGGCAATTTTTAAAAAATATTCACACCACTTTTATTTATAGTATTGAAATAACTACTTACCAAGTCCTACTTATAGAGAATTCTACTTGAGAAGTTGAAATTATTTTATAGATCTCCCTAATTTATATTTGCCACTTTCCAAATACTAAAGTTATTTGTAAAATTAGAATTCTCATGGAAAAAAAATTAAACGCAAAGAGAAAATCAGCTGTGAAATGGTAGAGCTTGGTCCAGTAGCGTTTTGTTTCCTTGGCTAAATTCTGCATTGTTTTAAAGTATCTTTTGGGCAACTAGAAAATAAACTCTTAATAACGAATCCTAGCCATTTTGAACAATTAATTATAACTCATGTAATCCAATAGTTTAGTCAAACTACAATATTATAAACAATTTAACAACTTCCTTTTTCATATACATTGTGAGATTGAAAGAATTTTTAAGAGATCATTCATTTTCTTAGCTTAGTTAATTTTCAATCATTTCTTTACCATATAGCAAGTGCCTACTACGTGTCAAGCAATAAGCTAGGTATTACAGCTTCAATAATCAGCAAATCAGCATGGTCCTTATCCCCATTGAGGTTTTAATGACAGACCTGTTAAATTAGCATAGATTAAAATATCCTCCTTAATTTTATATATGTCTGAAGAAGACTGCATGCTTTTCATAAGTAATTCACCCCAATGTTAACAGCCTTCACTGAATGGAAAATTCTTCTACCTCTGGTATAAATCTTCTATTCTACAACTTCATTTAATTATTCTTGTTGGACATTCCATGGACATAAAGAACATGAGATCAATATACAAAGATCACACATATGATTGTAGAATATTATTTCTTTCCAACCTTCTCTTTCTTAGTTACCAGGTTTCTTCCAACTCTTACTGTGAATTTCTAGACAATCTGGGGGGTTTGTCTGGGTTCTAATCCTATTAAAGATTTGTTTATCTAAAATTATGTACTATGCACTTACATGTCAGGCACTATGCTAGACACTGGTGACATCAGACTGCTGCTCCCCACCTCAAGTCCTTTACAGATAAATCCAGTGATTGTTTCTCCCATATTGATGTAATTTAGATTTATTTATCTTATTTAGAATTTCTATTCTGCTTTATATTTATTCTCCTACATGTTCTGTTTTCATGTAGATAATACATAAAAATATATATCTTATGAAAACTAATTATTTAATTTGATACAGTAAAACCTTCATAGTTGACCACTTTTGTACATTGGCTATCTCCTTAAGTTGACTAGTTTTCATAGACCAGACACGCACTGCATGTACACATCAGTACAGTTATCCATCTCAGTATATTGATCAGTTTGTTACAGTCCCTTGGATGGTCAAGTTACAGAGGTTATACTGTATATGATAGAGTATATAACTCTCTCCATACATATATCTGTGTGTATGTATGTAACTATGTGTATATATGGGGAGCTATAATATACACATACATTATAACATTTAATTTAATATATATTTTATAATAATGTATTATTTAAAACTTAGTATACTGTCTCAGTACTGACTTACACTCAACTAAACCTACGTTAACCAAGATATGGGAGCTCTTGAGGTACAAATGATTTTATCAGCAGTGTAGAATGAACACCCCTTTAAGGATTATCTTAGGCAAGACACTTGACTTCTCTGGATCTCAATGAAATCATTGCTAAAGGTAGCATGCACCAAATAGATTTGCTATGAGGATTAAATGAAACAGTTAAACATTAAGTGCTTAGAACAAGGTAGAAATACAATAAATGCTAAATTTCCTATTTCTTTCTCTGAATAAGATTACAGCCAACTGCGAATTCATCTAGTCATTTTATCATCTGGGTCAGATTTCTGCTGGTTTTGCTGAGTATAAAGAACTTTCCATGCTCAGGGAAGAAATAAAAGAAAAATGATTGAATTATTTTAAAATAGCTGATTTTGCTGTTCCCATATCAATGATGACAACAGAGATATGAAACTTTTGGGGGATGAGATCATACTTAGAGTTTAGAAAACATATACTGAAATGCCTCAGGATTCAACTTAATAAGAGAATGAGCAACACTATATTCTCATGAGGAAAAGAATTACTTGACTTGGAGAGAATACAGTTGAGATTATTTTTTATTTTATCAAGCAATGGAAAATTTTGTTTAAATAAATATAGATATTCTGACCCAGATTTTCCCTTATGTTTTTTGAAGGTTTCTCTATATGTAAGAAAGTTCTAGGATTTGTGGCACCTTGAGAAAACAGCATACAATTAAACAGAATCGGTTTTCAATACTCATTCTCCCATTCACTAACTATATGGTGTCCCGCAAGTTATCCCAATGTTTTCAAACTTGGCTCTATAAAATAGGAGGACTATCTACTTTACTTCAAAAGTTGTTGAAAGGTTTGATGAGAATGTACCTTCGGCACTCAACATTGCATTTTTGGTCTGTAGCAGGCACTAAAACGTTTGCCTTTTTCTACCTCTTTTTGCTACTAGTTATTAGAACAAACACCACCTCTCAAATGCATTGTTAAGTGGTGCACATTACCAACACAGCTTAGTCTCCCTTCCAGTTGAATGATTCAACTTCTTCCGTAAAATATTGCTATCAGAATAATAATGGAGGTTTGATTCTAAATATTTCCCACGCTTCCTGAATTAACAGAGCATATGGCTTCCTTCAAAAAGATCACTTACAGAAAGACCCTAACTCAAGCAAGTTCTTATTTTGAGCAATGAAGGCAGATTAAAATACATTTCTTCTTCAACTCCTTATAGCTAAGAATAATAGCAGAACTGTGAGAAATTTCAAAGAGTAGATTATTTTGTTTGGCAACTAGTCATCTTTGAACAGCCTTTTAAAATGATGGGGGATACAAAATTAATGAGCCAATATGTCATTTCCATTTTGACACTTAAGTAATATTTAAGAGATGCTGACAGCTAAACTTTCCATCTGCCATCCTTTCAAATCCACCACCTAAGTATTTCTTGTTTCTATTACCTCTTCTGCATTTATGCTCATTGTCCTACATCAAGTCTTCATTATCTCCCACTAGGCTATGCCAATTTAAGGACATTTTTTCCTGGTTTCTCAGAATCTAGACTCAAACTCTCCAATCTGTCTCTTGCACTGATGATAGCAGAGCAAGCTATTTAAGAGACAAATCAGACTATGCAGATATTTCGTGGATATACAAAATTCTTCAGTAGTTTCAGAATAGAACATCAGTGCTCCATGAGAGTCAAAATTGAGGAGCCAAGACTCAAAAAGAGAAGCAGAGATGAGTAAGCCTGAAATTGTGTGATTTAATTCACTTGATAGTTCCTAAATGAGCACCCAGCAAAAAAGGATGACAAAAGCTAAGAAATTAGAAGAACCTTAGGCAGTCTCGCAATTTTAGGAAGACAAATTGGAATTTCAAGGCTTGCTCAGAAGGAAATTCCCTTGCAACATGCTAGGATTTCCCCTGAGCTTCCCTAAGGATTGGACCTTAGGAAAAAAGATGAAAAACAAATAGGTAAAAACTTTAATAAATGGAAATCCAGTCCCTAGTCATCCTTGATTGGGTTAGATTAATCTGTTCTTTCCTTAATAGCTTTCCAGCTAAAAATAAAAATCTTCTCTAGAGAAAGATATTATTAACCAGGACTTTCTGGTCAAGAACTATATTGGTCAAAATCCAAAATATTAGTAAAGCATGCCAGGAAACAAGCCCAAGTTAAAAAATTAAATTATAGAAACAGATGTATGCGTCAGCCAAATAGTAGTGTTATAAGACATAGACATTAAATAACTGTGATTTCCATGTTCAAGGACACAGAACAAGGTAGAAAATTTCAGTGCCTTTCTGATCCTGTCTCAGGATCTTGATGAATGGCACCACCCACGTTGGGCCAAGCCCTAGAGCCCTAGAAGTCATCCTTCACTCCTGTCTTTGCCTCAATCCCTAGATGCAAACCAGTCAGTTGACCATCCCTCAAATACACATATACCTTCCTCAATGTCTGCTCTCTGTCTTCATTTTTGCTATCTTAGAAGTGTCTTCCCTATACCTAGAAAAAAGGAACAGGCTTATCTTTAAAGCCAGAGGGATGCTGAGAGGAATCAGATAGACCTTAGTAAATTTTCCCCAGTTTACTACTCTTAGTTCAAATCCATTTGTCCTATCACATTTATCCATTACTCTCTTCTCTTCATCAAACCTAATATAAAAGCATTTGGGTTTTACTGTTTTGTTTTCTGGTCTAAGTTTCTTATGAAGGCTTCTGTGTCACATACAACTTGCATTAAATAACTTTTCTCTTATTAATCTGTTATTGGTGAGTCTAATTTACTGAGCCCCAGTTGATGAACCTAGGGGTCTAGAGAACAAAAAGATATTTTATCCATCCCTATAATTTAGACAACCTCTCTTCAAAGAGACCTGTTGTGACTGTGCCATCTAAAATAAGTTTCCCTATTTCTCCCAGTAGTTCCTCCTTACTCAAATCATAACTTATTTTTGGTTATCTATTTAGTAGCTATATCCTCTATTAAAATGTAAGCTCAGGGATTGCATGAACCTCTTCCATGTTACATATCCTCTATTTCCAGTACTTTGAAGGGCACCAAACTCACAATGGACAGCCAAAAATTATGTGTTGATTATACTGCATATTACCACATCAACACAGGCAACGGTCAACACCAGTCTTCACTGACAGGGCACAATTTCTACCCAGAAATTTGTTTTAGTCCCAGGACACAGTCTGTACCTAATAGGCATTCGTTCCTTTGAGTGTTTTTCCTCCTCAAAATTCAGAGTCATTGGAACTTGGCTGTATTGTTTACCATACATTTACTGGGTATTTACAAATAGAAACTGTGAAGAATTGGTCTAAGCATAAGACTGTAACAAAAATGGTAACATTCCAATTCAACATGGGAAGAGAGATGACCACTTAACAACATGTTTGAAATGATGCAAGTAAGAAACTAAGAATTTCACTACAGCTGCTAACTTCATACAAATGAGCAAACAATTTTTCAGATTAAATGAAACTAAAATGTCACCTAGTTTAAATTATAATTTTCCTGTTAGGAACAATCATAAACTATTACATGGATAGACCATCCTTTATAGATTCCAATTTTGTTTTCAGGATTTTGTCCATTTATACTGAACATTCTCATTCTTTATTGACAATGGTCCACCTAAAATTTACAGATAACTTAGGTCTATTAGAAATAATTAAGGATATCAGTGGTGTAAAAAATATTGTCTCTGACATGACTTATAAACAGAATAAAACTGTTTATTTCCTCCTTTCTCTTCAGTTATTAATGTAGTCTAATTTACATATACCTTATATAAAATTTATTTATAATTGAGCACACATCATACTATTATTTCTTATTTTCCTTATTTGTCTATAGTCTATTTATTGTAGTTACTTTTATCAGGGGAGGGGGAAGCAGTCCACCCCTCCAGGAAACAGTTGCCAGTGTCTGGAGACAATTTTAGTTGTCACCACTAGAGAGAGGCTACTACTGACATCTGGTGGGTAAAGGTCAAGGCTGCTGCTGAATATCCCATGATGTGACGGATATCTCCTATGAAGAATTACCCAGCCACAATTGTAAGCAGTGCTCAGGCTGAGAAACTCAGATTGATAAATTCATCTGCAGTGCCTAGACTTAAATCCTCAAATAAGTTTTCACCAATACAAGTCTGAGTCAGTCTTCTGAAGACTGAAAATGCTCTTCTCCTTTTTGATGTACTATGACTCTTACCATCCCATCCTGAAACAGATCAGATTCATCTAGATTTAAAATCTGTTGAAGCAGATCACCATCTCTTTTATTGATGTCAGTAAATGCCTAGCAGCTGTGGTATCAGAACTGGCCACCTTGCCACATGCTATAATATTTTGCAGATTTGGACTGGTCTCAAGGTTTTAGAAGCCACATGATGGCTTCATTAGAAGCATATTTACCATCTTTAGCTTTTAAGTTTTGGAATAAACTTCCTGCCTTTCTTTGAACTAATAAGAGGCGAATAAATATTTTACTTGGATGGTGACCCTGGAGCCACATCCATTGTTTTTGTTCTTTATTATCAGTTGCCTTTTTTAAAGGTACTTTTTAAATGATCCCTCTCATTCAAATTTAATATGATAAGATTACAACTCCCCCTTTTAAATTTTTTAATTACTGTGGGTACATAATAGTTGTGTATATGTGATGTTACAGGGTACGTGTGATGTTTTGAGGCAGGTGTACAATTGTGAATTGTGAATTAATCAAATTAGAGTAATTGGGATATCCATCACCTCAGGCATTTTTCATTTCTTTGGGTTACCAACATTCTAATTCCACTAGCTTAGTTATTTAAAAGTATATCCTAGAGCACCACCTGTGGCTCAAGGAGTAGGGTGACGGCCCCATATACCAGAGGTTGTGGGTTCAAACCTGGCCCTGGTTGTGACTACAGTATTTTTGCACCCATTTTTTTTTGTTTGTTTGTTTTTTTTATCACCCTCTCCATGCTACTTTTCCCAGGCTCTTATAAGCATCATTCTACTCTCTGTGTCCATGAGATCAATTTTTTTAATATCTACCTCCCACATATAAGTGAGAACATGTGAAATTCATCTTTCTGTGCTTATTTCACTTCACATAATGTTCTCTAGTTCCATTCACATTGTAAAGGGTCAGATTTCATTCTTTTTGTGGCTATGTAATGTTCCATTGTTGCATAAGTACCTCAATGTCTTTATCCATTCATCCACTGATGACGCTTGGGTTGACACCAAATGTCGGCTATGGTGAATAGTGCTGCAATGAACCAGGGAGTGCAAATACCATTTCAATATACTGAGTTCTTTGCTTTGGATATATCACCAACAGTGGGATTGCTGGGTCATATGGCGGTTTGAGTTTGAGTTTTTTGAGGAAATCTCCATACTATTCTCCATAATGGTTGCGCTAATTTACATTCCCACCAACAGTATAGAGAGAGCTCCCCTTTCTCCACATTCTTGCCAACATTCATTATGACTTTAAAAGCCATTTTAACTGTGGTAAGATGCTATTTCATTGTAGTTTTGATTTGCATTTCTCTAATGAGGAATGATGTTGAGCATTTTTTCATATATCTCTTGGCCACTTGTATGTCTTCTTTTGAGAAATATCTGTTCAGATCCTAAGCCCGTTTTGATTGAATTATGTGTTTTCTTCTTGTTGAGTTGTTGGAGCTCCTTGTATATTTTAGTTACTAATCTCTTGTCAGATAGGGAGTTGGGAAATATTTCCTCTCAGGCCATGAGTTCTCTCTTTACTAAATTGTTTCCTTTGTTTTGCAGAAGCTTCTTAGCTTGATGTGACCCCAATGTTGCTTTGACTGCCTGTGCGTTGAGGGTATTACTCAAGAAGTGCTTGTCAAGACCAACGTCTAGAAGCATTTCCCCAATATTGTCTGTCCTTTCCCCATTGTATGTTCTAGGCACTTGTGTCAAAGATAAGTTCACTATAGATGTGTGGATTTATCTCTGTGTTCTCTGTTCTGTTACATGGTCTCTGTGTCTGTTTTTATGCCAGTCCCATGCTGTTTTGGTTACTTCCACTCTGTCATATAAACTGAAGTCAGGTAATATATTCCTGCAGTTTTGTTCTTTTTTTCCAAGAACGGTTTTGGTTATTCCCAGTTTTTTGTGGTTCTATATAAATTTTAGGATTTTTTTTCCTATTTCTGTGAAGAACGCCATTGACATTGAATCTGAGGAGTTTGGACACTAAAAATATTGATTCTTCCGATCCATGAGCATGGAATATCTTTCCAACTTTTTTGTGTCTGTTTTAATTTTTTCAGCAGTGGTGAAGTTTATTCCCAGGTATTTTATTTTCTTTGTAGCTGTTGTAAATGGAATTACTTTCTTGGTTACTTTGTCATATTGTTTACTGTTGATATATAAAAATGCTACCAATTTTTATATGTTGAGTTTATAGCCTGCAACTTTACTGAATTTATTTATTAGTTCTAATACTTTGTGGGTGCGTGTGTGTGTGTAACTCTTTAGCTATAAGATCATATTGTGTACAGACAAGGATAATTTGATTTCTGTTCCAATTTGGAGTTTTTATTTCTTTCTCTTGTCTGATTGCTCTAGCTAGAACTTCCAGTACTGTGTTGATAACAGTGGTGAAAGTGGACATCCTTGTCTTATTCCAGATCTTGGAGAAAAGGTTTTCCATTTTTTGTTCCTCAATATGATTCTAGCTGTGAGTCTGTCACATATGGCTTTTATCATGTTGAGGGTATAACTGAGAAGGAAAATTCTTTCTCTACCTGGTTTTTTGAGGGGTTTTATCATGGAAAAATCCTAAACTTTATCAAATGCTTTTTCAGCATTAACTGAAATGATCATATGGTTTCTGTCCATCATTCTGTTGTGATATATCACACTGATTGATCTGCATATTCTCACCAGTACTTGATATTGCCAATCATTATTGCAGCCACTGTGGTGTTACATAAACCTCATTATAAGTTTAATATGTGTTTCCATTTCACTACTGATCATTTGGATATCTTTTTTTCCTTTCCTTTTCTTTTCCTTTTTTTTTTTTTTTCTTTTTGAGACAGGGCTTCACTTTGTCATCCCAGGTACAATGCAGTGACACCCTCAGAGCTCACTGCAACTTCAAACTCTTAGGCTTAAACAATCCTCTTGCCTGAGCCTTCCAAGTAGCTAGGACCACAGGACTGCAGCACCACACCTGTTTAATTTTTAAATTTTTGTAGAGATGAGTTCTTGTTATTGTTCAGTATGGTATCAAACTCCTGGTTTCATGTAATCTTTCTGTCTAAGCTTCCCAAAGTGCTATGATAATAGGAGTGAGCCACTGTGCCTGGCTTGGATATATTCTCTTAAAAATGTTCTTTTTAACAGAATATTTATTCAAGTCTTTTGTTTATTTGTATTAGATTATCTTTTTCTTATATCAATGAGCAAAGCTCATATATATATTATATATTATATTTATATATTGTATATATGAGTCCTTTGGAGGAAGTATGGAGCTCAAATTGCTTCTCCCACTCTGTGTCTTTCCATTCCTTTAGTTGTGACTTTCAATTAATAGAAGTTCTTAATTTTAATATAGTCCAATATGTCCATCATTCCTTAAAATACTGTTTTTATTCAGTAAACCCCAGTGAAATTAGCTGCATTTTAAAAAACTTTCCTGAATCTTATTATATTTTGTGATATTTTCAGGACTGATACCCCAGAACAGGTCTTATTTTATCCAACGGGAGTGATTACCATACATGTTGTAGAAGCTTCACCATACCTGTGTTCAAAGACTGTATCATTGTACACTAGTATATTTCAACTTACTTACTGTTAAATTATATAAAGGAAAAGGTGAAAAATTCTGTCAAATATATGTAAGAAAAGTAAAGTTTTCCTTAAAACATTTTATTTTTGCAGTTTTTGGTTGGGGCTGGGTTTGAACCTGCCACCTCCAGCATATGGGGCCAGCACCCTACTCCACTGAACCATACGCGCCACCCAAAACATTTTCTTATTATTTTCTTTTATTTTGCCACATAGGAGATATTTTTACTTTTGACTTACCTTATTACTGATGCTTCATAACCTCAGATATACATTGCTTTCTAATTTGCCTTTTGTTACTAGGACAGCTGTTTTGTTTTTTTTTTATTTCAGAATATTAGTGGGTATACATTTTTTGTTTACATACTTGGTTTTTGTACAGATTGAGTCAAAATTATAAGTGTGTCCTTCACCCAGATAGTGTGCACTGTCCCCAATACGTGTGAATTCACCTACTCCTTCCTCTCCCTAAGTGTTGATTGATGATTGGTTTCAATTTGGTATTGAGTGTTTGTTTCCTGTCCTTGTGATGTTTTACGTAGGAGAATGGTTTCCAGTTCCATACAGGTTGTCAAAAAAATACTGGATTTGATTGTGGTATTTTTTACAGCTGAGTAATGCACACACTTCATCATATGCATACCCTACATTTTACTAATCCATTCATGTGAACTAGTACAACCTCTATGGGAAGTTGTGTGCAGACAACTCAGAGAACTTAAAGTAGACCTACCATGTGATGCAGTAATCCCACTGCTGGGTATATACCCAAAGGAAAAAAGGTCATTCTATAAAAAGCACTCAAATGTTTATAGCAGCACAAGATAAGTAATATTTAACTCATGTTTGTTTGTTTGTTTTTTCACTAGTATTCCAGTGTATACATACAGGCCATGATTATTTACTAGAGAACTTTTCTAATCATTTAGTAAGAATAAATCACAACATAAGAAATATAAAACTAGTTTATTTAAAAATGTTGTGTTCTCAAAATCTAAGAAAATAATTAAAATTACAGACTTGCACAGCAAGTCAGAAAAGTATAATGCTTAAAAAACGGTAGGCACCTACAATGCTTTTTCCAATATAGAATTAATTCATTATAAAATATGGGGTTCAACACCAAGTGTAACAATTTGTTGATATATAAGCACATACTTTCCCCTACTTTTCTTAATGGCTTATTATTTGCTATAACAAACTGCTTGTCTCTGGAATTTGTGTTCTTTGGGCTAATCTGGACCTGATATTATTATCTGTGAACCATATAAGATCATTTTGTTTTTCTTTTATCATCTCGAAGCTGAGCATAATTTGTATAAATATGTACATATATATTATTGCTACATACACAACAAACTACAACTTTATAAGTCTTATTAACTTAGGCTTGGCTTTAAGTGAATTATGGAAAGGGATGCTTAACAAAGTTCCTTTGATAATGTCATTAACTAGTAACTACATATTTCCCCATTACAAAGTTAAATTTTAATTATTATTTATTACATGCTGCATGTTACCAGTATAATCAGTATGTATACAAATCAAAATTGGCCAACTATAATAAAATCATAAAACCCAAGGGTTTTATTCCATTACTATGAGGAGAAGGAAGTTTTCTTATTTTCCAGATTAAATCGCCATAGCAGATGGAACATCAGATAGTTCTGTATCAAAGTCTATTATAGGCCTGTTAAATTAAGTTGAATAATGTGCTTTGAGTCAGTATGGGTATATGTTAAAGGACACCCTAGGAGCTTAGTATGGGATATGAAAACTTCTAAGATGTCTGTGTAAAACCTTTTTCTTTCTATGACTGCATATGAAATTATCAGACTATGATCAATGCCTTTTGCTTTTTAAATCTTTTCCAATGAAGACTTGCCAATGAAAGTTTGCATATCTGAAAGAGGGAAAATGTAGTGTATGCAACATTTATAAATCTTGTTCTTAAAACCCCTTTGTTTAAGACTTATGCTTGCTTTTACTTGCAAAGGATTATCTATGAAAGCTTAAGGATTATCCTACATTTGTTTTTCAAACAAAATGCAACAAAGTGATGATGAATATTACTATAGGCTCAGATTTTCTGGACTTAAAGCAATGACAAAAGACCATCAGCACCTGCTGTAGAGTGGTAAATTCACTCATTCAAACACAAAGGCTGAATTCAGGCACTGGGTAAGCCTTCTGTCATGGATCCCACATCACTCAGTGACCCATACATGTCCCAAGTCCTGGACCATTCAGAAAATTGGAGAATCTTACTTTTACTATGAAAGTAGAGATACAATCAGTAGAGCAAGATATTTTAAGGAACCACATTTGGTAGGAAGTAAAAAGAAAGAGACACTTTTGTAGCTCAGTCTTGACATAATTTGCCTCATTGAGATTACAAAAAAAAAAAATGTAAGTATGGTTTTGGCCAGGTAGGTGAGACAAGTTTTACTTTTTGTCTGATCTCTTAAGTCTATTGACTATCATTAAGCCTAAATCTAATGGCATTTAAATAAACATTCACCTGACCAGTAATCCACATTCCTTTCCCTAATGTTCCCTTTTGGAAAATGTAGTTATGGATTTCTTCTGATGTATCTCATTGTTGTACTCCAGTATTTTGGCAATGGCTGATGAACTTTATGAGAAGGCAGAGAGTGCTACAGGTACCGGTTGCCCTTAGAGGTGTTGGTGCCCACCTGCAGTCAGAGCCTCAGTATCTCATTATTGAACCCAATCCCACCATTTACCATGACTCCACACACTGACAGACTGTTTAGATTCAGAACAGGACAAAACAATTCGAACAAAACTCCTCAAATAAAGAAACGAGGTGTTTCCCAGATGAAAATAACATAGACTCTGACCCTAACAGTGTTTCACTGTATTTGTGACTATCAATAATTCAATATAAAATTAAATTATAAATGTCCCAACCAGAAATAGCCAATGGTAGTAGGGGTGTGTGTTAGAGAGAGAGAAAGAGAGAGAGAGGAAAGAGAGAGATTACTGACTGTGTGGCTGTGGAAATAATCAGATACCACAATAATCAGATTATTAACTGTTGTGCTATTAAGCCACCACATGACATAGGGAAGATATTTATTCTGTCTGACTTCAGTATTTCTTCTCCCATGGACACAATACCCCTGATTTAACGAAGTTGTGAGGATTAAATGAGATAATATATTTCTAAGTGTTGGACACCTGAGAGAATTGACATGGAGAATTTCATTCTCCAAATGATAAACTGGGATCTGCTTTGATCAGAATGGAGTTATCAGACTATTGAGTGATGAAATATTTATGGGTGGAATACTTGTCCCTCAAAGTTATAAAGCTGATCTAAAACAAACAAACCAGGCAAAAGTGGAACAGGGATTGGGGAAAGATAAATTTGTGGCATGCCCATAAGAGTGGTTCAAACCCAGAGTTCCAGAACAGTAAGACTCAGATTCTGCCAATGTAAATATTTTTAGAACTCTTCATTCTGCTCTTTTCTCTCAGAAGACAATAGGAGCTTGTTTTATAATTGAATTGTATCAAAGAGCACAGCTATTTATATACAGTTCAAAATATAATCATCAAGTATAAAACAGGTTTATGTAAACATATCCAGAAAACAAGCCTGTGAATGTAATATACATATTGTTATTGCCACAGAGCACCCAGAGTTCCCTGCATGAGATGAAATTATAACAATTCATCAGCTTTTGTTTCTGCAAAAATGAACATTCCAGAGGTACTACTTACTTTGGTAACAAATATCTTTATTTACTTCAACTTGATTTTTAAAAATCAGAAAGGAAACAGACAATAGTGAATGATGGAAAGATTCTGAGATTTATGGCTTGATTCTGCCTAATGAAGGCATTGGGCACCTGTAACTTATCTACTGATGGAAGCCATAAAGGTTGACGTAAGCACAAACTTACCACTTCCTAACCTCATTAGTACAAGTTGTTTAATATAAAAGCCCAATCTGGCATGCAGTCCACATCAGGTGATATCTCAGAAGATATGAGTGGCATTTTACAACTCCTGCTGCTATCCCCCTTTCATTTCATTTATCTTATTTTTATCCTCACAACTGCCTCTGCAGACACATCTAGGATACAAAGTCTAACTTTTAGAATTCAACAGCTGACATTGAACTCAAGTAATAAAATTGAGACTTGAATCTGTGTTACAGATTTCTACCATAAGGATTCAAAGATTGATCACTGCTTGCATAGTGCTAGGTCGTATTAAGTGAAGTATATCTCTACAATATTTATTTACTTAGCCTAATACATGTGCATACATATTTATTGTTTTTCTTGGTGTTTCTGGGTTGCTTTAATGCATTGTGTCAATCAAGGCTTATTGTGTGAGTATTCCAACACACTGTTTGAAATAACTATTTAAACCATTACAATGTTGTTAGGGAGTCACCAGCTGTAACATTACTAATGAATATTAATGTTCTTTTATATTTGGCTGGCACGGAAATAATAGCGGTTGTCATGTAGCCTCAACAATTTTAACTCAGGAACTCTAGAAAGTCATTTTAAATCTGAAATGCCCTCTACATTATATTTTGTGGTCAACACACAGCCGTGAAGTCAGCCGTGATCAATATTAGCGAACAGAAATACTGTTGGAATAATGTCATCATAAAATGGGATTTAAACAACTCATTCTCTCCTTCAATTGCTTCCACTTGTATACAAGGCAGATTAAATGCCTTCTAATTTGCTCAGTTTTGGTGAAAAGGATCTGTAAGAGCAAATGTCAATGTTTTTCAATCACATGGAATGCAAAGGACAGAATTGGACGGGAATGAAGAGTGCTAAAATAATAGCAGAATGGAAGTACTGAGACAGTTTCCTGCCATTTGAGAAAGATCTATTATAAGAAGAATTTACGCCTGTTGGCCAGACCCATAATAGTGACCAGATCATTTGAATGCAGCAAAAACAGTTATGGCTTTTTTTAAAAGTCAACCTCACATGAAGAGCATGACTGCTTTAGAAAATAATTTCATTGCAATCTGCCAATTTTATATGTCTATGCCATTAAAATTAATAGAATGCTACACACATCCTTTGATAATCTGTCATCAATGTATGGGGTAGTCACACCCTTGTGCACCAGAGTTCCTTCTGGCTGAAGTAACTATAATTATTTTTTTAAATATTATCATGAAAGTCTCTATTAAGATAGATGATGCGTATGTCCTTGGACATAGAAAGTAAAATGATAGTTATGCAGGTGGCGCCTATGGCACAAAGGAGTAGGGGTTCAAACCCAGCCCCCGGCCAAAAACTGCAACAACAACAAAAACAAATGGTAGTTATGCTATGTTATAATTATCCCTCTTGTGATAAATTTATACTAATAATATCACTAACTTACTTTGCTGAGCATTAACTCTATGCCAGGTCTTGTTTCAATGCTTTAACATGTAGTGTGAAGTCTCACTGAAGCCCTAGTCTAGCTCTATGAGATCTCTGTTATACACACCATCTCCATGTTACAGGTGGGTCACACAAGATCACATAGAGAATGATAAGGTTAGGGTTTGAATCTGGGCTGCTGGATTCTAGAGTCTACACACTTCATCACTACTCACTCCCTCCCAATAATATATTCACTATTCCTTGTTTTAGATATGGGGGTATTTAAGGTAAAAAAAATTCCATATTTTTAACTGTTAACATCTTTACATTCCAAAACAGAAAGAAGTCATTACTAGCAAAGAAGGATAGACTGCAGGCATCAGACAGGAGAACCCTGAGGAGCACGAATGGTCAGGGAGAACACCTCGGGAGGGTAACTGGAAAAGCTCCATCCTTCCTGTTCCAGTGTGTTCCATCTCATATCAGTCTGGCTAGTCTACTTACCTTTCTAGTGGAAAGATCAGGGAGTTGAGGCATAGGTTTGTACTGACTCAGCTCTTTTTTCTCATCTGACTTATGACCTATGGAGGGATGACTCCTTAACAAACTTAGCATAAAAGTTCAATCAAAGTCCCAGGGAATGATATTTACTGATACCATTTTTAACTGCAATTAAGTACTAACCATCCCTTAAACCCTATACTCATGATACAAAGCAAGCCAGAAAAAGATCAGTGAATTATAGAGCAAGCTAAGGTATTGTTGGGGTACAGATACAATCAAGAATTACAACCAAGTATTATAGGCAAGAATTTCCAAACATGTGTTTTCTTCTGATAGCTCATTTAGCCAAATGTTTTGTGAGTGTAATAAAGAAAACTGAAAGTCTTTTTTACCCTATTCTGAATTCTTTCAGTATACTTGGCATGTCAGGAGGTCTGTACCAGTTTATTAGATTCTTTGCACCTTTAAAATCTTGGGATCAAAACAAGAGTGGAATAACTAAAGCAATTTCCATGGCTTGTGTCATGGGGCCCATACATCGGAATGATTAGAGCCATCTCTTCCTTATCTTGATAGGGCTCTACTTTATAACAAAACAATCATAATCCAAAGAATGAAGGTTAGTTAAAGTAAGAATTTATAAACTTCCTCTGTCTGTTCTTTCTTTGGGTAACCAAACAACAACAAAGGTATCCAGTAATATTTTCACTAAACAGAGACTGTAGGATAATCAATTCCAAATTCTGAATTACTTGCTTAGAATTCCCAAGTATTTTTAAATAAATGTTTTTCTATTGTTTAATTGCTGTTGTGTAATCAGCACTATAAAACATGCAAAGCCCTCTTTCAGGTGCCCTGTAAACACTGTTCCCTTCATAGTAAAAGAGGAATCCCATGATAAACTCAGTCCGTGGGTACTGTTTTCACAATAGTCACGGGTAGGTACAGGCCCAGAATCTGGTGATTCAAAGGCTGGCCAAGGATTTACAGCTGGCACAGGCCAATTTTGTGTTAGAGAGAAGGTCATTCCAATATGGAGAGGTTAAGTTCCTAGAGCTACATGGCAATAGGATGTCACGTGCAGCCTTCCTAAGAAGATTCTACACCCAAACTTCAGTTTTAAACAAAACATGCAAACAGTGCTCTCCAATGGAACTGTCTTTTAAGTGTGGCACCTAAGATATGTCTCTCTGAACTCTCAAAGGCTGTGTGAGTAGGTATTTTGCTTTTAATTTTTTTTAAAGTGTTTTCTTCATTTTTCATTTGTTTTACATCTGAAAGGAAGAGATTAGAAGAATGAAAAAACAAAGTGGGCTGTAGGGGAGCAAACACTGGGGACAGAGTGTGGTGGCAGGGTGAGGAACATTCACAAAAAGTGCTGAACACAGTGCAGGGCTGGGTACACTCTGTACGCTCAATAATTCTCACTTTCCTTCCCCTTTAAAAAAGAATATAGTTAGACTTCTGTGGTGATTTGTGAGAAGTTAAGGATATCAGATATTGAGATTAAAATAAAGAATAGAATGAAAGAAATGTGGATCTCCCTTACTGTAAATATCCATTTCTGTGTCAGAAGAAAATGTCTATCTATTGTATTTTAAATGCACTCCTCCTTGAAAAACAGAATATGTGTATAATCTTGCAGCTGATTTATGAGCAAAGGATCAGGGTCTGATAATAGGTAAGCCTGGCTTTGAAGTTTAGCTTGTTAGTTCAAGAAGGAAAAGGACTTGGATTTACAACTCAACACTAACCTCTGTCCTGACTTATCATTTCAAAATGCATGATATAACATCTGCTGGTGACAACTCAGCAAAACACTCTATAGATCATATGAATGATTTCATTTGATGATCAGAATAAGTTTGAGATTTGGAGAGTATCATTATCCCCATTTTACAGACTAAGAAATTAAAACTCAGAGAACTTACATGATTCACCCAAGGTTGTACCACCATTAAATTAATGAAGCTGAAATTGATCTAGTTCTTCCAGTTCCAACTCCATTGCATTTTATGAACCCTGGGGGATTGCTACAAAAGAATGCACCAGTCTATATAAACAGACTCATCCCTTGTATCTGCAAACAGCTCAAGATGCACGCTCTGTAATGAAGAGAAGGGTTACCTTCATGTATAATTTAGGTGAGCTCAAACAGCAATCTGTGCTCCTCAGAGCTCACACTTGGCAAAACGGAGCACAAGATCCTATGCTCACATGGTCTCAAAGTACCTAAGTGGCACCAGGGATAGGATCATTCTGAGTTCCCCAGATAACTTCTCTACACCTTCCTGGTGATTTTAGTTGTCAGAATAACAGAGACCCGACATGTGATCCCTCAGAATGTGGCTGCTCAGCTCTAGTCTAATACACTTGGAGTGACCTCAGGTCTAGAGAGAGATTCATTCATTCCCAGTACAAATTCAGATAATAAATATTCTACAGCCTAGTAGAAAAAAGGCAAGCTTATAAATCATTTTTTGTTTGTGTTTCTTGTTTCTTTTTAGAGTCGCTAAAAACAGAATCTTGGAAAATCTGACTTCTTCTAAAAGAACACATCTCATCAAATGCTGCTTGAAATCTCAAAGAATTCATAGGCCTACTAAAAAAGCCCCTGAGATTAAGTGAATTTGCTTCCATATAAAGAGTCTTCTGTTCTTCCATCTTGGGTAAATAAATGGAGTTTTGGCAAAACACTAAGAGCAGGCAAGTTTTGCTGGAATTCCAAGCCCTTTTGTCAAATTACAAACACTATGTAAGCTATCCTGAAAATTCCACTAAATTGGAAAATGGTCAAGGACCTAGCACAAACATGGCTGGTACCATAGAAATGAACAAAGCAAAGATTCACAGAGAAGCAGAGGTGGGATGTTAGACTCCCATTAGCCAAGACACATGCCAGCCAATGGGAAAGGATTCCACAGGACCCATCTAGCAGGTTGTGTAACACATCCAAGATGAGAAGTATCCAGCTGATGCCTGCAGACACGCCTCCCTCACCAACCTTGGGAGTTGTGGTCTGTGTTCAGTACAAGTACTTTAACTGTAAAGCCAGATGCAGAGGCATCCAAATTATAATTTATCTGATGTTTTCCTTCACCCTACAAAACAATCAACTTATTTGAAAGATGGAAGGATAAATATAATACATGAGCCCCCAGTACTGTTATAATCCCTTGGTTACAAGGAACAGGAATTTAAACAAACTTGAAAAAAAAAATCATCGTACAAAAAATAAAGGAAATTTGTTGAAAAAAAGGGCATAATTCTGAATACAGTGAAATTGAACAATACGGTCACATAAAGAAGGGAACCAGGGGCTTTCTGAGCACCCAGTAACACAAGTCATTGGGTGAGCACTTTGAATAGGAAACCACAGCATTTTCTATCCTTGTGTCTCCTTGTTTAAGATTCAAAATGAGGCTCGGTGCCTATAGCTCAACCGGCTAAGGCGCCAGCCACGTACACCTAAGGTGGCGGGTTCGAATCCCCAGCCCGGACCCGCCAAACAACAATGACGGCTGCAACCAAAAAATGGCCGGGCGTTGTGGCGGGCGCCTGTGGTCCCAGCTACTTGGGAGGCGGAGGCAGGAGACTCGCTTGAGCCCAGGAGTTGGAGGTTGCTGTGAGCTGTAATGCCACGGCACTCTGCCCAGGGGGACAGCTTGAGGCTCTGTCTCAAAAAAAAAAAAAAAAAAAAAAAAAAAAAGATTCAAAATGAGGAGCAAGAGAACCTGAATGGCCTAGTTTGGGTTACACATTCACTCTTGGAGTGGCGATGGAACACCTTAAATGACAGCTCCATTAAGACCACATGCCCTTGTCTGATTTATCAAAGATAGGGTGGCTGTAAGAAGTTAGTTTCATCTTGCGGTTTTCTATTCGGTTTCACGTGTCTATTTTTGTACCAATATCATGCTGTTTTGATCACAATGGACTTGTAATATAGCCTAAAGTCTGGTAGGGTGATTATCCCGGCTTTGTTTTTATTACTCGGATCCGCTTGGCTATTCAGGATTTTTCTGGTTCCATACAAAACAAAATGTTATTTTTGCCAAATTTCAGAAGTATGATATTGATATTTTAATGGAGAGTGCTTTAATCTGTAGATTGCTTTGGGAAGTACAGATATTTATCCAACGTACTCAATACTAATATGAAGCCAGTAGACTATCTGATGCATGCCCATGTAGGACAAAAATTCATTTCAATTCAAATTGGGGGGGGGATAATGAGAGAAAGGGGGGAACTGGGGTGCTCTTACTGAGTGGGCATGGGGTGGGTGTTTGGCACACCTTTTGTATGTGGTACATAACCACAAGAATGACTCTCCCTAACAAAATTAAATATTTGACCTGGTTGTTTGTTCCCTCATATTAAAATAAATATACTTAAAAAAAAAAATGAGGCTTAGCGCCCATAGCATAGTGGTTACGGTGCCAGCCACATACACTAAGGCTGGCGGGTTTGAACCCGGCCCAGGCCAACCAAGCAACAATAACAACTGCAACAGAAAAAGAGCCAGGCATTGTGGCAGGCACCTATGGTCCCATCCCAGCTACTTGGGAGGCTGAGGCAAGAAAATCACTTAAGCCCAAGAGTTTGAGGTTGCTGCGAGCTGTGATGCAACAGCACTCTAGCCAAGGTGACAGCTTGAGACTCTGTCTCAAAAAAACCCAAACAAACAAACACATACAATGGCAAAATGAAGGAAGAACAACAAAATAAATGCAGAGATCTCCAAGGAGATTGGGTGGGGATCACCTGAAGGACAGCCAGACCCTATATAACACTGTCAGCTCAAATTTAAGGTTTATGTGGGTGGCATGAGAAGAGCTCTAAGCCGGTGTGGAGATCAGGAGAATCTGGGACTAGCATCTAGTTTCTGATACCCAAACCTAATTTGGGGGTAGGTAAATTGTGTTTATGGTGCACCTCAAGGTTTTCTACACATTGACTTTCTATCAACGTGATCCACAAATACAAAATATGCTTAAGAGAAGTCCACATAGACAGAAAGATGGTTGTAGGAAATTTTAAGACTGGCATTCAACAGTCAGTGAGTTGTGAGTGGTTCCAGGACATCATTTATTGGAAGTATGGTCGAGCTGCCAAGTTTAATCAGGAACATTATTTAGCGAGCAAAGCCAGAAATGTCGGTCTTCATTCAAATCCTATCTGCTGGTAGAAATGCAGATGTGTTTAATTTTTTGACATAAGGTCAAGAAAAAGTGAACACTGAGGAAAAAAATAAACTTGGATGCAGCTAGTCTCTAAAAAGAACAGAACAATAGGAAAATACTGCTATGAACAATAAAAATAATAACTGCCAAATCCAAGGGAAGCGACTAGACTCATTAGCACAACGTTTACGCAGGAATAAAAGTAGAAGGAACGGGTGGGGTTCCATGTGGCCAAAATGATGCGTAGTAACAAAGAATTAGGGGAAACTATTTAGTTTGTACTAATAAGCTTATTTTTCTGTTGCCCATTTCACACTTAAAATGAACACTAAAGACTGTAGACAAATGGATTTGGCTTCAATGTTTAAGTAGATAATTAGGTGAAATTGTACGGGATGAAATTTTCTCATAAAGGGCAATTCCACTACATGATCTAAAACTCAATTATAACATGTGAAATGGCTTTCTTTTCTTTGCGTGCCTCTGAGTAACATCTTTCTTACGCTTGCTTTCTACCCCTTGTTGTGATTTTTGTATCACAAGGCTTTGCGAATGGCTTCCAGTTAATTCTGGCAGACTCTAAGGTAACGCCAAGCACTGGCTGCTCTACTCACGCTTCTCTGTTACATTCAGGCAGCTGTATGGTTGTTTCTACTTGAAGAAGGGTCAAGAATTTCTGACCATAGCACTATCTCCATGTACTCTAGGATATGCCCCAATCATCACCCAAAGAAGAGATGGTGACTTTATATCTTTCGCTTTACTCTGGACGGAGTTGAAAAACCTCTTAGTAAAGTATCCAAAGAATAAAAGAGCAAGTATCCAACATACTCAATACTAATATGGAGCCAGTAGATGATATAATACACACCCGCATAAGAGAAAAACTCAATTCAATTCAAGTTGAGGGGAGTTTTTGAGGGGGATGGGAGGAGAGAGGGGGATAGGTCAGCTGTCACTTAATGGACACAATATAATTACACATTACACAATGTAATGTACAGGGCACACTTCCTGGGACCAAGACACAACTACAACAGGGACGCTACCTAAGAAATGCAAACATTACAACCTAATTGTTTGTACCCTCACATTAATCTGAAATAAATAACAAAATAAAATACAAATTTAAAAAATCCTCTGTTGCTGTAACACAGAGGAAGAACCTTCGGAGAAGAAAGATGCAGTTCAACCTCAGTATATTTGTATTAAGTGTGCTTCCTCAGACAGTTAATAAACTTAATAAATCGACAGAAACTTTCAGCAACAAGAAACACTGACTTTTGCTTCACCTACATAATATATACATTGTTTAGCCAAGGCCTATAGACATCATTTATGTATTTATTTATTTTAATTGAGAGATTAAAGTGCATATATTTACTATGTACCACATGATGTTTTGATGTGTGTGTATATATGAATAACATATAGGGTGGACATACAGTTTGTGTGCAATTTAAAATAGTTTAACATAATAAATTGCCCATGAACTTTATAGACACCTTGTATACTAGAATGACTAAATCCAGGTAACTGACATATGCATTACCTCATATGGTTATCAGTTTTGGTGGTGTTTACCAATTTAAAGTACTAAGTCCAATGTTAAAAAATTTCAGCCCTAGTAAAATTTTGCCAGTCAGTGCCTGAATGCAAAACTTCCAGGGAACAATTCTATTTCTCTTAATAAACATAAAAATAGCTAGATTATTGCATTTGAAATTAAAAATTATTTTATAAATAATTATTCTGTATTGTTTTTCTGTGATCTTTCCAAAGGCAAAACTGTATTTTCTCAAATTCTACAAACTATGGCATGAATGAAGAAGCCAGATAATTGGACTTTGAACTCATTAAAACTGGGAACTTCACCTTAATTGTTTATTCCAAACACAGTATTTGGCACCTAATATGCCCTCCAAATATTTACTAAGTTAATAAGGATGTTCCCAAGGACAAAAACTCTCAGCACCCCACTATTAAAATCATTCTTTGAGTTTCAGAAAAGGGCTTACCCATGCTGAACAGAATCAGACTCAAGAGATAAAAGGAAAAGGCAGCGTTCCAGTAATTCAGTATGAGGTTTATAAGGCAGAATTCCTAGATCCAAGAATCTCGACATCCCTACATCCAAATGCATCCCAGATGCAACCATGCCTAGAATGTGTAGATATGTAATATTCCCAATGTTAAGGAAGGAGCCCATGGAAGCCACTGATAACCAAATTCGAGTTGATTAAGTTGTTCATCTACATTGTAAGTTCCATGAAAGCTGGAATTCATCCCAAACGCTAAATCAACATTTCTGCAGAGAATGGACAGGATCAGAGAACAGATGCATTACAAGGCCTCTTCCTGATCTCTAGGAACACCCATTTGGTTCTCTCTGTCAGAAACACCAACCCCCACTAGACACGTCCCTGCCTAACACCAGCCTGTGCAATGACCACTTCTTTGGGAAGTTTCTCGTTAGCCATTATCATGTCACCATGCTACTCTGTAAGTGCATCACGTACCATAATTGCAATTTTACACTAAATCGTCTGAATTTTTCATTACTCTTTTTTAATTCCCTATTTGTCTAGGAGCTGCACAACCCTCCCACCCCCTGCCTTGTTTTTCACTGTTGTGACCTCAGCACCTCAAGCAGTACCTGAAACATAGTTGGTGCTCAGTGGGTATTTGTTAAATAATTGAATAGATGACTCTTTGGAAAAGCACTGTTTGTCCATGGGTGGTTCAGGAAGAAAATCTTTATTTCCTTTTAAGTCAGCTAAAGTAATAAGGTAAAAATTTAAGAAAACTTTGATGATCAGAATAAAACCTTACATTTTACTCCAATAATGAAAGTGAAGTTCAAAAAGGTGAATTGACTTAATATAAGTCTCACAGCCAGTCAACAGTGGATGTGGGTATAAATCTCTGAACTCCAGTGCTCTCTCTATAAATCTCTCTCCAGTGCTTCAAATGTAAGTAAATAGTTGACTCTGATAAAATAATAAGATCCATTTATTATTCTTGAAATTACTCTGCCAAAAATAAAGAAGAACCAGTTGAGACTGAAAGGCATATTAAATTCTATTTAGTTTTTGAAAAGCTTATTTTCAGAAAGAATAAAGCATTATTATATCTATGTATTTATTATGAAAAAACAACCAAGGGTATGGATCTGAAGTAAATTATAAATCTAGGAACAAATAAGAAGATAATAAGGTTTTACTAATACACAATATACAGCACTCAAAAAATACAACTTAAACTCATTATTACTAATTGTGACATTTGTGGAAAACAAAGACCTGAGAAAATAGTCTACTTGGGTGAAGATGATCGTTAGTAACGGTCTGAACACTGAGGTGTTTCAGATAAACATTCATCCAGTAAGCACCTTCGGGGCAAGAAGTCATACCCTCTGAAGACCAGAGGGCCAAGTAATTTCTACTTCACACATTTTCCAAGGGACAGCTGCCTCTGCACATTTGTATGAAGAGAATAGGGGCCAAATGTGATTCTGAAATTCTTCACAAGAAACAGAGATGGAAGGTCTTCTGTTCTGTATAGAGCTGGTCACGCACTTCCTTAGCTTAGCCCACACTGACATGCTTAACAGTCTAACTCTGAACTCTAACAGTCAGCAACTCAATTCCATATCATTTCAAAGCGTCTCTGATTTAGTTCCTAATTATGTCAGATGTTTGCCTTTATTGGGGAAAATAGGTAACACCTAGAAAACAAAATGAATCTCTATCCTGTCATAGAATAGACACTTGCACCTAGTTAGTTATGAGATGAAACTCTAATAAAGAAGAGTACCCTTACATGGAATGGCACTACCAATCCTAGAGCAGAACGTTCTTGAATATTGTAGCAGTGCAACTAATGCATTCAGCAAATAAGCCAGAGTAACGTACCAAAACTTATTGGATACTCTTCGCAGTACACACTTAAATATCTTGGCAAAAAAAATCTAAAGTTCTTCACATCTAACTTGAAAATGTACTAAGTTAAGCATGAATTTACACAGAACAGCGTAAAATTCTTCTGCCCTATTAATTTAGCTTTTAGATTTGATCAAATGGGTCTTATGGAATTTGTATTGGGTAGACAAAATTGTCTACCACGCCCTGAATCATATCTGTCGCTTTTAAGTAAAAGCTTTTACTTTCCTGTTATATTTGTTGGCGGAAGCACATCTTAACTTAGCTAGATATACATTTACCATCTTCCTGAAGACATTTTTATAACATTGCTAAAGCCCTGTATTAATGTTTTACATTTCTTGTAAATGCATTTTTGAAAAAATCAGTACTTTGCATTTGCTATTTTAGTTAATGTGATAAAATTAGTGGGAATTGAGGGAATAGTAATATATAAATTAGTTCTTTCTTTTTAATTTTTACATATTAATATTTAAATATGAAATATTACTTGAGAACCATTCTCTTACTGCTTTCAAACACCTGGTGATAGCAATTTTTCTTGAAGTTACTACACTATATTGAAAGATATCTTTCTTGATTAATACAAATCTAAAATGAAAAAATCATCCCAGTGTTCAAGTTCAAAGCCATTGTAAAAGATGGGATATCATATTTGTATATCTCGTGGACTTGGACATTTGATTTTTAAATTTTTATTATGTTTTTTAGAGATGAAGTCTTGCTTTGTTGCTCAAGGTGGAATACAGTGGCATAATTATGACTCACTATAACCTTGAACTCCTGGGCTCAGGCAATCCTCCCATGTACCTGGGACTAGAGAAGTACACCAGTATGCTCAAATAATTAAAAAAAGTTTTATGTACAGATGGGTTCTTCCTATGTTGTCCAGGTTGGTCTCCAACTTCTGGTCTCAATTCACCTAGCTCAGCCTCTGAAGATGATGGAATTATAGGTGTGAGCCAGCACACCCACCTGCAGCACTTAACTATGATTGGGTGAAACTAATTGAGCAAAATCATTCTGCTCAATAAAAATCTTCACTTAGCCTCACCGGACAGGCTAATTTTCAGCAATAAAATGTGCCATCTATTTTATCAAGTGTTCTATCATTAACAAAATGTATTATTTTGCCTTATTTTGCAAGAGTAATGATAAACCACAATCTGCTTATTCTTCCACATAAATGGCTAATTACAAATAAAATAAGGAAAGTAATACACAAATCTAAAATCTGTAAGTTTTCTCAGTCACAAACATTGATAGAAAAATATTGAGGGCACACATCGTTTCAAAGTCTATTCAAACTATCTCTGTTTTCAACTTAAAAGCAAACTTATTAGACTAACTCAAATCACGCAACATGATTCAACCATAGGTTCTTATTCCAATTAACTAGCAAGTAAGTTATAGTTTTTAATTACCATTTATGCATGCCTAGCAATGTTTGCTGTCTCTATTTGTTATGGATTACTAATTACAGTTCTCTGCATCTCCACTCTCACCACACAGTGAGGGGCAAACAATTGTGTTCCATACATAAAGCTTTCTTAAAACTCTGCTCCTCTCATCATTGACATTACCTTCAGTTTTCTCTGCTAAAAGGCAAGCTCACCAACAGTGAACAGACATTAGCAGTGGTGACCTATTTGTTAAAATGAGAATTCCTTTTCTCTTTTTTTGTTTGTCATCAACTACTTAGAAGCAGAAAAATGTGTCCCATCAAAAGGAAATAGAACAATGGACTTGAGATAATTCTAATTTGTCTGTGTTTTTCTAAAACTAAATCAAAGCAATTATAAACTCTGAAAAATACTACAGTATGAACTGGTACCGCCAACCTGTTTCAGACTTGGTTGCCCAGGTCTAAGAACCTGGAAGCCGGAGGCCTTGTAATTCTGGGTGAGCTCTCGTGAGGTTTATTTCAAAATCTTGGAATCCACGGTCTTCTAAACAAGTATGCATCTATTTAACTATTGAGAAAATGATGATATGTTTTCTAAAGGAATGTGAAGTGTAGTAGGTAAGACAGATAGGGCACAAATAATAAATGACTGTCCACCATGGTCTTAGGCAGGGTTAAGACCCCAATTTTGAATTTTGTGGCCTTGAGACATGTCTCTTAAATCTTGCCCAGGCAGCCAGGTTCATGATAGAGAAACAACCCAGATCTTACAGCAGAAAAGTAGTGCAATGCTTTTTCTTTATTTTTAACTTTTATTTTTCACCCAGAATAAAAAATAATGTTATAATATATATGTGGTATATGTAAATAGGGGATTATTACAGGGAGCATTTATTTTAATAGCTGGGGCATTTCTTTACTCTTCGAGGTTACTGCCTTGGGAAGGGATTGGTCTTTTCATCATTAAAAGCAGTAACTTCATTCTTAATCCTTGGAACACTTGCAGTTGGCTGATCAAATTTGTTTCACCTACCTTGTTACTATTATAGCATCCTTATAGGATGAAATGACAAAAACAAAAAGAGACTGGATTTTATCAATTTTAGTCTTTCTGAAGTCCCCTGAGTGCTTTTAAGTACATTAACTGAGTTGTTTTGTAGAGGTAAAATCCTATGTTCTAAGAACAGGTCTGGATTTGGAGGACATGGACCAAGGCTTGGGATGGAAATTAGAGGACAAAGTTTTGGATTGAGGGCTAAGAACAGTTAAGAATGACTATATAGAAGATTGAGGGCCGGGAGCTGAAGTTTACACCTGTAATCCTACTACTCTGGGAGTGGATTGCCTGAGCTCAGGTTCAAGACCAGCCTGAGCAAGAGTGAGAGCCCATCTCTAAAAATAGCTATAGTCCCAGCTACTTGGGAGGCTGAGGTAAGAGGATTGCTTGAGCCCAAGAGGTTGAGGCTGCTGTGAGCCGGGGCACTCTACCCAGGTCCACAAAATTAAACACTATCTCAAAAAAAAATTATAGCTAGAAGTTTGAAGACAGGAATTGATGGATGAAGGCATTTAAAAGTCAGGAGGAATACTTCAAAGACATGTATAATTTGATAGACTATTGATATTAAATAACACAGGTAATTTTATATTTAGAAAGCAAAAAATAACTATTTTAAAATATAAAGTAAAATTTTATATTTAAAAGCCAGAAAAATATTATATTTTAATGTAAAATACAGGAAAGTAAAGATTGGCTTATAAGAATTCACATGGCTCGGCGCCTATAGCTCAACCGGCTAGGGCGCCAGCCACGTACACCTAAGGTGGTGGGTTCGAATCCCCAGCCCGGACCCGCCAAACAACAATGA
>NW_003852403.1:31869419-31884510 GCF_000181295.1 Otolemur garnettii
AATTCACATAACCGAACTTAACAGAGGCCAGGGATTACACAGATAAAACATTGAGTTACTAGCTACAAATTATTTTCTGGTGATGTAAAAATAGTCATTGTATGTAATACAGTTGTTTTGTCCCACATTATTATGGGAATAGTGATGATTTATTTTAGGAAGCCCCCCAAATGCAACTATAAGCAATTAATCAACTAGTTATGCCTAAATCAAATATCACTATTTTCAATATAGACAACACCTGGAATTCTGAAATTGGTCAAAATCTGTTTGACAAAGTAAAATTTTTCTCTGTGTGTGGTTTCATCTTTACATTTTATATTTTGGAAATGAGAAGATAAAAAATTACAAATCCAATTTTGGAGTAAAATTTACAAAGAGCCATTTAATGGTTTGCCCAAATACTCAAAAGGAAAGGTAACAAAATATGAACAAGGTACAGATCTATAATCAATGGTCAAGAGATATTCTAATGAGGCAATGTGACATAGCCTTTTGAAGGTTTCTACTAGTGGGTAAATGGGCCTGAGTGCCATTTTTTAGGGAGACAATGAAGATATAATGGATGACCTAAGAGAAATAGACTCTTTTTAGTTGCTGGTTCAAAGAAATTGATATACTATCACTTACAGAACATTTCCTGTATTCCAAGTTAATTAAAAGCTCTAATAACCTTGTACATATTTGGTGTGCAATCTAACACTAACCACTTCCATCTAACAATAATCATAGCACATTCAAATTTTCATTGAAAATTCATTCAATTTCATACAGTTACTCTGAAACACATATAGCTCCCATTTAATTTCTTATAAATTCAAGTTTCAATTGAGGAAAACATTCAATTCTGTTAACTGTTTAACTATATTAAGGCATGGGGCATTTGAATTGATTCATTTTGTTTTCCAGTACTGTCTATATATTTCTTGTTGTTGCTGTTGTTCAGCTAATCAAAACAAAATGGGACATATGTAAGTATGAAATTAAATTAGCATCACAAAAGACTATGTTTACACAGCACAAAAGGAAGTTTAAAAGTGGCCCCTTTTGATGAACTGGATTAGCATAGAAGATTAGACTAGCTAATTTGGACTCAATCATCTTTCACTGATGATTTTTCTAGATCAACTGCAAATTATCACTTGTGCCGTGTCTTGAAATAGAGCCTCAACATCTAATAAAAATTAACTTGGTTTTTCAAAGGTAGATTATTTTGTTGTATCAGCCAGATTAGTATTTCTTCTAAGGGCTTTTCCTTTAATTAGAAAGAAAAAATAATACACTTATAAAAACATTTTGTGAGTTAGCATCTGTCTCTTAAACCCAAAGGTATGTCTAGAAGCAGAATTTTGTTCAATGTGTTCCATTGGCTTCATCTGTCTATACTCAAAACTCCTTAGAGCCAGAATTTATATGGCTAGGGATTTTTCGAATAATTTCCTGTTAAACACATAAACATCACAGTTGAGCAAAATAAGGGCAGAGGTGAATTGACCTCGCCTTGATCAGAGATGGGCGGAAATATTTGTTGAATTGAAATTGGTAGAGACAGAATTTATAGTAGATTTGGAATCAGAAGACTGTGATGCTTTCCTCAGAAAAATCATCATTTTCACTCCATATTCATGGGAAAAGGTAGGTGTTGAGAGGAAAGAAAAAAAATCAGATGATTTTTACCAAACAGTGTATCTACAGTAAGATAGATGAAATAAATGCAATGTTTGAAAGTGGAGCAGGGTGACTGGCTATCCTCAACAAAAACACATGGTTACTCAGATCATGGACATCCTCGATCGCCATGCTCAGCCACGATGTGTTATATACATGTAACCAAATGTCACATGTACCCCCAAATTGGTACGAAGTAAAAGAACTCAAATTTTTGTTTCAAAAAGATAAAAGCAAGTAGAAACAAGAAAAAGACTCGGTGCACATAAATACCAAATTGCGAAACCTAACTGAAATAAAATAGTCAGCCGTAGTCCATTCTATGTTATTTCACGGGAATGTGATTTGAATGTGCTTTCAATGTTTGTAGTCCCAAAAAGCTGTATCATTTTATATTTGTACAAAGACTATAAGAGAGTTTATACCATCCCTCTGCATCTGTACCAACGCTGTTCTGAAAGTTCTTTTGCAGACTAATCTATGAAAAATGAGCATTAAGTTTCTCTTTGCCTCCTTGTCAAACTGTCCCAAAGCTTGAGCAGTCTCAGCTCCTAAATGGGGCAGTTAGCTTCTTTAATATCAAATTCTTCACTGGAGCAAAAAATAACATTAGTATAAGTGTTGAGGATTAAGTAATACTGCATGGAGAGTTCTGAGCACAGTGCCTGATACATGGTGTGCTCAATATGTTGGTACCCTCATATTCAACTGAAATTTAAAAAAAAAAAAAGAGTGCTCAAAAATGTTTAGGACACTGAATGATTCTAGAATTCTATTTCATCACCGTCTGAATTTGGTATTAAATATGCAAACTATAAGAGTCACTTACGTTATTGCATTATACTACATGCTAAATGCATATTAGGAAATGTAATAATATTTACTGACTATGCAAGAATAACAAATGTGGAATCACTAGAAAAACTGCTAAATAATTTCTTATTCATTTTTTATTCCAGGATCAGAAAAAATAATAAAATCATTATTTATACCATGAGGACAACCCTCTTTGCTATATATACATATATCTTCATTCAAGTGAGTGAAAGACTGTAATGGGAATTCTGGCTCAAACCAGGGGAAGTACTCGGATATAATTCTGTCTGGATAGCAGAGACAGAAACCTAACCAATTGTTCCATCTTATCCAGAAATGAAACTGATCACTTGTACAGGAGGGATGTCTACATTTTGATTATTTTTTGAAGAAAAGGATCCATGGGCATCACTAAAAGTGGGGCTAAGATGGGTAGTGATGATCGAAAGCCTCCATTCAGTTGAACAATAGGAAATAGCAGTAGAATTTTCTTTAATAATCTGAAAACAAGTAAGCAGCTATTGGATATTTTTCAAATCCTATTCACCGCAGCTCTTTAGTTCATGCCTTTTTATTTTTACCTGAATTGCTGAAAAAGCCTCTTCAGCATCTTCCAGTTGGATTCCCTAAACTCCACCTCATTCCCCCAGCCCTTGTCACATATGCACCAATGTACTCTCCACGCTGCTTCCAGACTGCTCTTTTGATGAAAAATCAGATCCAACAAATGTCACTTCCCAATTTAAAATCCGCTGGCTATAAGGGAACTTTAGTCTATAGGTATGACATCATCTACACGCTGGTTTTTAAACTTCAGGGTGTATGGGAAGCACCTGAAGGGTGAATCAAATCACAGATGCTGATTCAGCAGCCGAGGGTGGAGTCTGAGAATTTGCATTTCTAATGAAGTTCCAGGTGATGCTGATGCTGCTAGTCAGGGGAACATGCCTGAGAACCAGCCATCTAGCAGTTCATGCCTGTGCGCTGTGCCCCACTGCTCTACACGGTGTCCTTCAAATCCCCAAATTCATTACGTTCCTTCTGTCTGTGTTTCTGCTCATGCTAATTCTTCTACCTGGCGTGCTTATCCCCTTTGCCCACAGGTGAATCACTTCCCACCTCTGTGTCCCCTGATAGCACGTTTCCTTCTCTCCTATCGTACCCGTATCATGGGCTATAATTGCACGTTCGTTATACTTGAAGGCTGGCTGTTTCTTATCTTTATATACTCAGTGCCTAGCAAAATGCCTAACACGTGGTAGGAAAACATTCAAATGGTTTTTTTTATTTCAATGAATGTTGGTATATAATCGTATATCAAGCATGATGACTCTAATACTTTGGCATCCTGCTCATGACACGAGGGTTTTTTGTTTTGTTTTTAATTATACAACTTCCACTTAGTGATTAATGGGAACATCCTAAGAGTCAATGTGCTTGTCTGGGATGGAAACAAGAAACTGAAGAGACTGCAGTCTACTCTTCACGTGCACGGAGGATGAGCTGTGGAGGAAGAATGCCGCCTGAATCCCCAGGATCATCAGAGAAAGGCCAACACAAGAAGCCGATCAAGGTCTAGACTGCAGAGCGCCCTCTGCAGGTTCCCTGGCAAGTATTTTTTTTCTCTGGCTTGTCTAGATGATATGTGTGTGGGTTTAAATTTTTAATGCCACATAGCTTTCATCTAAGCGTACACTCCTTGGTATTGAACAGTAGATTCAAAGATTAGAATCCTTTTAAAACACGTCAAGACATGCTTATATTTCAAGCCAAAGTGAAGGTCTGAACGCACATCATCTAGTGGTAAATACAGATGTCAAAGTCTAGTACATAGATGGTTTATAGTCTGTCACCAGCCAAATAAATTACTTCCATTCCAGTCATATTCAGAAAGAAAATCTAATTCCTGAAATGTAATGAGTTTTTTACATCTCCAATGCTAAGAACTTTTCTTGGTTACAGTATCTTTCTGCTGTTGTACCGATTTAGCTTATATCCCAAAGCTCTTAAAGGGCATTACTTAAGAATTATACCTTGTAGTACATTGAAATAGCTGCAATGACCAAAGTATATCGAGAGAATTGTCAAGTTAAAATGTTATATGCAAAGCTCAACCTCCATGTATTAAAGAAGGGTCACAACTATAAGAATTACTGTTTAGAAAACCATTCAGACTGCTGTCAATATTTGATGCATTTAGGCTAGGCTGGGTCCACAGATCCCAAGATCGGAAGTCCTCAAACTTTTTAAACAAGGGGCAAGTTCACTGTCCCTCAGACTGTTGGAGGGCCGGACTGCGAGGCCTGGGATGAGTCGGCTGCTAAGCAGGACAGGCAGCGGTGGCAAAAACACCCGGCAGGCCGGATAAAGGCGCCTGCAAGTCCTAGGCAGGCTGCATGTGGCCCATGAGCCATAGTTTGAGGACGCCTGTCCCAAGTCAACCACAGCTGACTCAGTATTTACTGTATCTGTATGGGGCATTCAAATTAGATGATTCACATTTTCCTACTGAGTCCATTGTTGCAATGTACTCTTACTTTAACGCTGGAACCAGCTATTATCAATGTATTGTAGGAAACAAGCACTCTACACATGGTAGCGGAATTAAAAAGAAAGCTGTTTGCCTATTTTTACAATGATATTAGCAGCAGAGGTGCTCAGCTGTTTCTGATTCATTACACTCGCCACAGTCCCCAAATGTTAGGAACTGAAATAAACTTAAATATAATCCAGATACTTTTTTGAATTTATATGCATGATAATTGCCATGAAGTAATTTCTAATTTATTTCCAATTGTACTGCTTTTATTTGCGGGGAGACAGTCTCAGAAATTTCATGCCAATAAATTATGAGCTCCTTAGTTCTGGCAGTTTTTGGCTTAGTTTTTTCTTATTGGTGAGACAAACTCCTTACTCCTTACTCCATATTTTCTTAATAGTTTGACCCATTTTCAGGACTCTGGTTCTTCTTTCACTTTTCCTGTATTCTGTTTCATTAGCAGCAAGTCACTACCCTCAGCACACCCTCAACAGTCAGGGATTACAGGGAATTGCATCTATCTCTACCACGTCTTCATATTAATTTCTCATATCTTGACTCTGGGCCTTGCTAATTGCTACTTTAATAATTATTTTATTTTACTCTAGAGTTTACATTCATAAAATATGGTTCTCTTAATCAACATGCTTAATATTAATAAACGTAGAATATCAAAATCATCCCCTCCAAAAAACTTCTCTAATTCAAAATATCATGTAAGTTATAATGTTCTCTAACCGAAAGATTCAGGTTAAAATTCACATTTAAAAAATGCATTCTTATTTTTAAAAATTGCGGGATGCAGAAGTCAACAACTTTTAAGCTTTAGGAGTTCAAATTATAAATTATAAGGTTTTTACAAAATGTCTTGAATAGGTGTTACTTGCTTGGCAGTATTTATAAATTTGACGTGCTTTTCACTCTACAGTTTGCTTTACCTCTTTCAATCTATTCGTCCAATTATTAATGCCTGCGATCTCTGCATCTAGCAAATGCTTTTTAACTCCCTCTCAAGATCTAATGATGCCCTTTAACAAACACGAACAAGAGTGTAAAAAGCCTCACAGAAATATGAATATTTATTGGAATTTGAAGACAGGTCACCTGCTGAAAGACAATATTCTGCAATAATATTCTGCAAAAAGTAACAACTTCACTGCAGAATTTATAAAATATAGAATAACAGCATAGCGAGTACTGGTGAATTGAGTTAAATGATTTAGAAGGTAAAATCCTTTTTTTTAGATAAGCATGAAATTAGTTCAAGTCAATGTGCCTTAAATTGTGGATGATGTTAAAGCTCAATATTTCCTTACTCAGCATTGACCTGAAACATTAAAGCTTTGTTAGTCCTTTCAGGAAAGGCTCAAGTAGTAGAGAAGGGATCCCTTTTCTCCAAATGCTATTTCAATTTTGGGATTACTCAAAAAAGATGGAGGGTTATTCACATGCAGTCATTCAAAAGCAAAAAAAAAAGGGAATTCCACTCTCCACTTCTGGCAAAGTCTCGTATACTTTTCAAACCACTTTATTATGGTATGATTGACATACAATGAGTGGCATCTATTTAATGTATACAGCTCTGTAAGTTTGGAGATAAGTATGCAACTGTGAAACCACCACACCATTTGTGCCATAAACCTACTTGTAACCTCCAAAGGTTCATCCTGCCCTCTTATTTACAATATGCTATTTCTTCTGCAGGTCTAGATATGAATAAAACTTATGTGGTGAAGAATCTAAAATAGTCAGCCTCATAGAAGCAGAGGGTGGAAGGGTGGTTTCCAGGTACTGGGGAGAGGAACTATGGGAAGGTATCAGTCAAAGGGTATAACGTTTCAGTTACACATGCTGAATAAGTCCTAAAGAGCTACTGTGCAGCCTGGGGCCTGGCCTCTAGCCAGCTACTATATTCCATACTTAAACATTTGCTGAAAGGGTAGATCTTGTATGTATCATAAACAAAAATAATGCTGTATTTTATTATTAAATCATAACTGTGTATGTTAATACAGTCATGGGGTACGATGTGCTGGTTTTATATACAATTTGAAATGTTTTCATCAAACTGGTTAACATAGCCTTCACGGCATTTTCTTAGTTACTGTAATAATGCTGTGTTTTTCAATGATACGCTTCATTAAAAGACCAAGGGAGGCAGTGAAGAGAAGGGCTTCCACAAATCGGAGGGATAGGCTGATACATGAGGGTGACTAACCTATCTGCAAAATGAAGAGATGGAAAGAGGCTCTTTGTTCACACGAGAACCGCTGCCTATAGGGGAGGCCTGGGTGGAGAGACCCTCTGTCTTACAGTGCATCATGGAGAAATGGGAGTAGCTGCTGACCCCGTAAAGCTGTCACTGTCAGGAAGCTGCTGTGCTCTGTGCATTAAGACGCAGCATGACAGTAATAGCGTCTGCTCATATCTTCTAGCTCTAAGAAAATGTGAATGTAGCCCAAATCAGTCCTGAAAGACAGGTAAGGGGCCCCATGCCTCCTCTGTTTCCAAAGAAGTGCTTTGCCAGCTCATGTGATGCACAAAATACAATGACAAGTGAGAACGATGTAATTTACCATGCTCCCATTTTCACTTAGTGAGAATATAATATGCTAGTCCTCACCGGTACATATTTAGAAATCTTGTCTTACTTGAACATCTTAATCACTGTTTATTTTACTAGGGGATTTGTAGATGAGCTATCATCCCTCAGAATATACTTTTTTATTGTTTATTTAAGAATCTATATTCTGAGTGGGGTTTGTGAAGCTATGCTGCAAAGCCATCTAATTACTTCCAAGATCTGGTACATAGCCACTTACTGCACACGGGTTCTGTCTAGCCATCTTCAGGAGGAGATTTGTCATTCAAAAGAAGAAAATCTTCAAGATAGAAAGCTTGATGATCACCAATCCCGTTAGGAATCCCCAGTGGCTTCTTTCCAATAATTGGAACCCCAAAGGAAAAATTTCAGATATTTATCAATGTAAATGATCAGCCACGAATGTAAAGAGGATATCCCGGACACTGCATGCTTTTATTAAAAAATAAAAGGCAATTAACGTTTAGTAATGTGGCTACATAGGCACGTCAGTATTAAGGGGGGTCAACTTCACTATAAACCTTGAATGAAAGGCAAGGATTAGATTTTCTAATTGTCTAAGAAAACTTTTGGCCCTATTTCTTAATAATATGGGACAGCCTTAAGCTCAATTTTCCTAGTTAAGATTATTGCTGCATATGTCTCTGTGCTAATCAGTACTAATTATCTCTATCTTTGAAAGAAAGAAGCAATATTGTCAGAAGCTTGAGGACTTAATAATAACAGAACAACAACAGCAACAAAAAGGGCTTCAAACAGAGAAAGGGCTGACTACGACCTTCTGCGCAAAGTCAAAAGCATCACAATTCCCATGTGAAAAGCACTTCTTTTTTTTTCAGTCCATTTAAGGGGCATAAGTTTATAGAGCACATTTCTAGCTATCCAGGCTTACCTCATAGAGGAATTCTTTGTTAGGTCTCCTAGGGGGCTTGTACATAGTAGCCGCTCAATAAGAATTTAGTTGAAACAGTACAGATTAAAAATTTAAAAATTTAAATAAATACGTGATGTCTCTTTAAGAGTTCAGGGAAGAAAGGAGATGACATTTAGTAAAGACAATGGTCATTTCTGTATGTGGAGACTGCTACCAGGGCACAGGTGCAGGGACCCAGGCTTGGCAATTTGCTACTCTCTACAACAGAACGTCAGAAAGGCCAGTGCAGGTGGAAACCGCATTACTCAGTTCTGTTTCATGCCATGGTCTACTACGGGAAAAAGTTTTACATCATTAGCAAGTTCAGTCTGCTCGTCCATCAGACCTACTTCAACCTTATCATTTCACACACCAACAATATTCTCAGAGTCACGAGTAGAAAAAGATAAAAACAAATCTTAAGGGATGTAATTATTGGACAGCTACTCTTCCTATACTTTCGTGTGTCAAAGGGAAGTCTATATTATAAATGCACTTAGATGATTAGTTTTCCAAACTAGGCTAAATGCCAAGAGGCAGGAGGGAAACCTTGAAAGGCAGTGTCAAAACTGAAGTGTAAAAATAAAAACCTTGGGCAGCGCCTGTGGCTCAGTGAGTAGGGCGTCAGCCGCATATACTGAGGGTGGTGGGTTCAAAACTGGCCCTGGCCAAACAGCAACAAAAAATTGGTTGGGTGTTGTTGGGGGGGGGGGTGCCTGTAGTCTCAGCTACTTGGGAGGCTGAGGCAAGAGAATCACTTAAGTCCAAGAGCTGGAGGTTGCTGTGAGCTGTGACGCCCCAGCACTCTACTGAGGGCGATATGGTGAGACTCTGTCTCTTAAAAAAAAAAAAAATACATACATAAATAAAATAAAAACCTTATCTAGCATAAGGAAATGATAAATGTTTGAGGTGGTGAATGTTCCATTACCCTGATTCGATTGCTACACATGATTAAAACATCATATATACCACAGAAATATGTACGGTTATGTGTCCATAATATTAAAAATAAAACATAATCCTAAGTAAGTTAATAAAAATGTTATCACGGTCATTGCGGAAATGTCCTTCCAATTGTTTGAGACGTTGCAAAAGAATATTATACAGCCCTTCACCACTTAGACACCTCCAGGGCTTAGCTGCAGGAATGCTTCTGTCTCAATCTTTTGCATCTAAGAAGTCAGTATCTTTGGAGGCTTGTCACATATGGAATTCTTCATTCCTAAGTACTGTCGCCAACCTCTGACAGTTTAACACAAGTTTCCTGAGAAATGTTGAAAAGTGGAATGTGGAAGAAGTTCATGAAAGCGACATTTAGACCTACCACGACTAACAAGTTAGTGAAGAAGACATTCCCACCATTTACAACATGATACAAGGGATGAAAGGAACTGGAAAAAGGAGCAAATTGAGCAGGGCCTCTAAAAGTAGGTGTGATTTTAACAAGCAGAGAATGGGTAGAAAGACATTCTTACATGGAAAGCATTCCAAACAGGAAGAATATTGAGCACAAAGGCTCCAAAACCAGCAATGGTGCAGGAAACATCAGAAGTCTGCTTCTCAAGGTCGTTCAGATGGTTATCCTGGGACCCAAACCACCATAACCATCACCACTCATTGATCTCATATTTTTAACTGGTATGACACTCCATACTTAACGTATACTACCTTACTTAAGGCTCATTACAGCTCCAGAATTGTATCTTATTGTTCCTATTTTATGAATGAGAAAACTGAACCTTAGTGAGGTTAAGCAACTCGCTAAGGCCTGAAGCGTAGCCAGCAATCAGCCCAGATGGGATGAGGTACAGCCGGGGCTTCTGCCACTATGCTACCTTGCCTAGGGGGAGACAGAGGTTGAAGCTGCAGCTGACGGAGCTCTGAGTGATACAACCAGATACCTCTTTGAGAAAAGTTAGAAAGGAATAGAATTAGCTCAGTAGCCATATCCAGGGTAGATGTAAGGGCAAAAAGACTGGAGGCCACTTTTAACCTTCCAGGGAGAAAGGAAAGGCCTGCTAAGCCCGGACAGTGGGGTCTGGATAAGGAGGCATGGCGGAGCCAGTGGACACAGAACGCCATTGATTTGGATTCTCCTTTAGAGTATGGATCTCTGTTGTCTGTTGCTACCTCGGGCTGTGTCAAAAGGAAAAGTATAAACATTCATTAATATCTCTTTAATACGACTTATTGGTTAATAAATTCCATAGTGTTTTATTTTAGAAATTTGGACTCAGATGGATTAAATGACTCACTTAGCATTAATACCCAAGCCACAGAGCTACCACTCAGATGCGGGTCTAAAGGCCATGGCTCTTGCGTCACTCCCCTGTCTGTGGAGGAAGGTGGAGTCTGCACTGGAAGGTGCTGGGGGAGGGGTAGGGGGAGGGGATGTGCGAACTCATTCCAATTCCTTATGTCACTTTATAGATCATATCTGCTTCTACATTTTTCAAGATGTTTCCAAGAATTCTTTAATAGTGCTTTTGAAATACAAAGTCATCACCTCTATGGTTCATCTTACAAGGATACAAGTGAATCTTTCTAAAAGAAGTCTATAGATGTCTTGACATAACAACTAAGAAAATGACATGAAGGTCATGTTAACCAGTTTGATGAAAATATCTCAAATTGTATATCAAAATGCCACACTGTACCCCATGATTGCATTGTTGGACACAGCTATGATTTAATTTAAAAAAAGAAAGAAATGTAAAGTCATAATAGAAAAAGTTATTTTTTCCTTCAAGTTATGCAACACAATTATTTTAGATGAACTAAAAAAAAATCTTATGATATATAATCCCCTCTTTTAAAAAGCAAAACAATAAAAAGTCCTAAAAAAAGTTCTAAATGCCGGCAAGCTTCTGTGATTTGAATGAGCTGGATGTCACATTCACAATTTGTGAAGATACTTGAAAGTCATTTCAAGGTGAAATAATGAATGAAGTACAGTAACAGTTTCAGCAGGCATTTGAAATGATGAGAAAAGACTACAACTAACAGAGAAATATGAGCCTTTTTAAAATTATTAGTGATTCCAAAGCTACTGGGTTTCCTTATATAAGAGGAATGAAATAAGTGCTGATGGAATTATGCCTGTAATGAGTTACTTGGGCTTTACAATTTCAAATAAGTCCATAGTTAACAAGAAATTTTCTAGTTGGTACACATGAAAATAACTTATTCTCTGAACCAAATAGTACAAACAATAAAACAGCTTTATGATATACAAATATTCTAGGTTTCTTCATTTTTCTTTTTCTCCATAACATTCCTTCCTGTTTATCAAATTGACTTTATTCAAAAGCCAGATCAATTCTATTCTATTACATATGAATTTCATTAAGTGCCATATAGGTCAGGCATCACATGTATGGTTTTTATCTTGTTTCAATTGTAAATGTACCCAAAGACTTGGGTACTACCTCGGCCTTCCCTCTATTTTCCACTTCCTCCTATACCTAGTGCATTAGTCCATTTTGCATTGCAATAGAGGAAATACCTGAAACTGAGTGATCTAAGGTCTATCTGTCTCGGAGTTCTGCAGACTATTCAAGAGTGGTCCCAGCATCTGCTTCTGGTGAGGGCTTCGGGACGCTTCCGATCAAGGGGGAAGGTGAAGGGGACCAGGCATGTCATGTGGTGGGAGAAGGAGCAAGAGGGAGAGGAGGTGGTGCCACCATCTTTTAAATAACCAGCGCTTGTGAATTTTGAAAGCAAGAGCTCACTCATCTTTGTCGGAGGGCACAAAGCCATTCTTGCAGGATCTAACCACAAGATTGAAAGGCCTCCCGTTTTGCCTCACCTCCAACACTGGGGATGGAATGTCAACATGGGATTTGGAGGGGACCTAGATCCAGACTCCATCACCTGGCTAAATTTGCTTTTATGTTTATTTTCTTTAATATGTCTTCTGAAATCTTTTGTCCTCTCTCCTTTTTGACTGTCCACTGGACTTCATGACCACACCTAATTAAGACATGTTAAGGTCAAGAACACTATTTACAAATCTTCCCATATTGTCATCATCCATCAGTACCTTCCTGTCAATGATCTCTATGCTCTGAATGATCTATTATGAGAAATAAAATGTGTTTTATGAGTTTCTAAATACCACGCTGCTGAAATCAAGGTTCACAGCACCTCCATGATGGCCACATCCAAAGGACTCTCGGCCAACCTCTTTAGTCATCTGGTCAACCTTTTATGCTTTTCTTTTAGATCCCAGTGAGGTGATCTTAGCTACTATACTCTCATTGTACTTCGTTGATATTTGAAGAACTCTGAAAAAGCTATGGAGAACATACGAAGGGCCAATTTTAAATTATAAGCTCAAGTTATAAGTCAAATATGAAGGATTCAAATTGATGTAAACTTCCTTATGGTAAAAGGCATCATAGGAATATTCTAAGTGGTTACAAAATAGCCTAATTATTAAAACGAGCTTTGGAGAAGAGATTATATCAGAAGATATCTTATCTATAGTGCAAGTTTCAGTTCATGAAATCATTTTAAAATTTGAAAACCTTCCTGGGTAGCTTACCACGCTTTCTCAAACGTTAATAACATTGATATCAGCTTATGGAAGAAGCAGTGCAAATCTGCTCAGCCAAATGCCATGAATTTATATGTCTTAAGAGCTCATCTGGAAGAGAAATCTAGTGCCTATTTAACTAATGTTCTGAGATGTTAATCATGTGGTGGTAAATAAATCAAGCTTGCCAACATTTAAATTTTTTTTCGAAATGATTCTGCTGAGCAATTAAAATCAATCAACATAATTATTCCATAAATTATAAGCTAGTAATGACTCCACTGAGTGAGACATCTAAGTCCTAAAACAAAACGCTAGACTGCCATCACAAAAATGGGGAGACACCTAAAATGCAAATGGGCAGGTGTGCCAAGTCAACCACTAGATAAGCATTTACTGTGGACCTATCTTGAGAAAGACACCAGTTGTCTCATCGCTACTATTTAATCAGCCCTGTTAACAAAGGGCATGCATCACAGCTTCCAATTCAAAGTATTCATGAAACATGAACACAAAGCATTAATATTCTAGTTCAAGTGACTATGTTGCATGGACCAATGAGACTATGCAAATCAAGAACAGAAAAAAAATTTTAATAGAAAAATAAACATAAACATATTAGAAGTCAAGGAGCAGGAGAAAAGGCACACGGATATTACAGTATAAGTGAGAAGTTGAGGAAAACAAAATCCAGCCACCTTGACCTAAAATAAAATCAATACCTTTTTCTTCCTTAAGAAGAAAAAGAGCCCATACCAACTATAAACACATAATTAATGTTCAGAACTGAACATGAGCATTAAAAAGCAGAATAATCGTACCTTTTATGTTCAGGCAAAGAATGGACTTCAAAATATTAAAAGTATTCTTTCTCGGTAGGAGGGTTATAACTGATTTTTAAAATCTTTGTATGCATATATTTTATAAACTTGTTGCTTTTATGATCAAATATTATGAAAACTTTTTCAACTGAATTCAAATAAGTATCAGTGGAAAATTTAATATAGAAACATATTCTAGTTGCTTTTATACTGTTTGCTGTTGTCTTTGGTCTAAGCTGTTCTGAATGAGAAATATAAAACACAAGTGGAGATTCACAGGAGGAGTAGGCTATGGTATCTTTCACTTACTATTTCCCTTTTTCTTTTTAAATCTAAAACTCTTTAAGTATCTCGATGTGTTTAAACAGGGTCCCTGAACATCTAGAGCATTTTTATTAGTCTTAAAACAAGAGACAAAGGGGTCAATTTTTGATATCTAACATCTCTTCCAACTTTGAGTTTCAGAAGATGTTCAGCATTTCAGAAGCTCTACCATTAAAATCGTGATAGTTTTAAAACTTTATATATTACTTCTGGGACTGCACAATGATTGAGCCATTTCACATTGAGCAGAATCCATTTATTTGTTCAGTGTCACACTCTGTCTCAGGTTATACTTAAGTTTCGTGGATGAATTTTATTGTCCATGTGTCAGTGACAAATTCCATTTAAATTGGTAGATTTTTCGCTCAGCGCCCATAGCACAGTGGTTACAGCACCAGCCACATGCACAGACCATGGTAGGTTTGAGCCCAGCCTGGGCCAGCTGAACAACAATGACAACTGCAACAAGAAAATAGCCAGGTGGCAGGTGCCTGTAGTCCCAGCTACTTGGGAGGCTGAGACAAGGGAATTGCATAAGCCCGAGTTTGAAGTAGCTGCGAGCTGTGATGTCACAGCACTCTACTAAGGGTGACTAGTGAGACTCTGTCTCAAATAAATAAATAAATAAATAAATATAAATAAATTGCTGGATTTTGTTTCACAGTATTAAATGACAATGAAGGGCAATGACTATATATAATTGGAAAAACTTGAGTAACTAATTTTAGGAAAACTGGGAATTGCTAAATTTCAAATACATATAAAAGGCCAGGCTCGGCGCCTATAGCTCAACCGGCTAAGGCACCAGCCACGTACACCTAAGGTGGCAGGTTCAAATCCCCAGCCCGGACCCGCCAAACAACAATGA
>NW_003852403.1:31884684-31996888 GCF_000181295.1 Otolemur garnettii
AAAAAAAAAAAAAAAAAAAGGGCCAGAGGATTGGCCAAAGGATAAGGACCTTGAATCTATTAGGGAGACAATTTTTGACCTCTTGTGAAAATTATGGCCATATCATCAGCACCTTTACCTAGAAAGAATGTGGCGAATATAGAAAATTAAGTTTATGTCCTAAGGCAATTACAGGAGACAAATAAATTAGACATCACAAATTCTTGAATTTCCAGGCTGCACCTTAAGAGACAATCCATAGGTGTCATTTGCCTGAAATGTGACTTTTTAAAATAATTCACATTTTAAAGGAATCCCCTGTAGTCACATATTTTCTTCATTTGTCCAAGGTCTCTTGTCCTCAGCACATTCTCAGGGGTGTGCACACACACCAGAACCATACAAAGTCCTGAGAAATATGCCTGGGAGGAAATAAATGACAACCCGACCCTCAGACCAGACCCTTTATCTCCTCACAGACCAAAGTCATGCCTCCAAGCAGAAGGATGACATTCGATCCCCAGCCCGTGTAATTTAATCTCTGTCCCTACACTCTTACCTGCAGTTTGATTTTGATACTAGTGTTTCTCGCACAAGTTTATTCCAAGCACTTTGCTGGGTAATGGCTGTGATAAAAAGAGAAGCAGCTAAGGGTGGGTGGGGATCCTTCCAGGGACCTCAGTCTCTTCTCTCTTTTCCTTTACTACCTGTGGACCCCAAACGAGCTCTGTGTTCCTCAGGTTCTGCGGAAGATGAAAGTTCCAACTCCCTTCAGAATTCCTTCTTGCTTTTAAAGAATCACGTGTGAGGGTAATAACTCTAACAGAACAGCGTCTACCGAACGCTTTACACCCCAGTTTCTGCACTGTGCCCTTCACAGGCATGCCCTCATTTCATCCCCACCACAATCATCTGGCAGGTCCTAACCTTTTAAAGGTTAAGAAGGCTGAGGCCCAAGAACGTGAATCTATTTTCCCTGGAGCACACACTAGCAATTCCAGAGGACGGGAACCCCGGTAATATGTTTCTAGAGCCTGTGCTCTGAACTATTTTAGTCTTTAACTTTGGCACAGGTCAACTCCTATATCCTCCATAAAACCACCCATGCTAGTCCAGAATGATTCCTTTCTCCTTCAGATTTCCTCTATTTCTCTAGTCACTTGGAAATTTCCAAGGTCTCATGTTCTTGGCACATGTAACCTTTCTTTCCAACGACATTACAAATACCTCAATGACGGCACTGTGGCCTCTCTTCTGTTGATGCTCCCCATTGTGGCTGGCAGTGCCTCACGAGAATCTGGTACGAGTCTAAGAGATTCTTGATAAATGACAGATCTGACGTTTGATCTTCATCCATCAACTGCCAGACACAATGTTTGAAAAGATGTAGTTCAATGTTTTACCAGGGAGCATCTAGGAGAGTGATACAGTTTAGAAATCCAGGTGTGTGACCTTAAGGAAGTTTCTGAAGCCCTCTAAAACTCACTTGCCTTGCCGGTGTAATTGCATTTTTTCATTTTTATTTTTTTTGCAGTTTTTGGCCAGGGCTGGGTTTGAACCCACCACCTCTGGCATATGGGGCTGGCGCCCTACTCCTTTGAGCCACAGGCGCTGCTGGGCAATTGCATTATTAATTGCTGAAGTAGAGGACTACTGTGAAGGTTACAGATACACAGAGCCAAGTGTCATGGAGGCAATAAATAGTTGATAAAGAATGACCATCGTGTCAATACTCAAAACCACCTTTGATTCATCTACAACAGTGGTTCTCTAGTTGTTTTACCTGAGGCTTCCCCTAACATTTTAACCAGAAAAAGCTGGTTCTGTTCTTAAACGCTTCCTATACAGAAGCACTCTGTGAGATTTTTTACTTTAAAAAGAAAACAACAGTGAAAAAGAATTCAGTTAGGAGGTTAGTTTAAACAATGTTGCTGGATCCCATTCAGAAAGCTACAACCAACCATACACTCTGGTCAATAAAAGTTGCTCTCCTAGAGGTGGGAGGGATTATGAGGGAATAAAGAATGTGTGTGTATTAGTGAGGCAGACTGCCCTTTGGAGAAGTCGAGAATGTTTAGCTTTACAGAAAAATGCTCAGCTATCTGGGATCATTTCTTGATTGCTCCTCCCTGGTTTTCTGAAAGGTTAAAAGTCACTTTCTAGGATCCACTGTCACCTTTGCAGTGAAAACCGAGTTTTGGGGGGTTGCTGCAGAAATTAGCCAGCTCCAGACTTCCGATCTCTACAGATCTCAAATCCTAGGAACTCCCCGTTTCTTTCTAGATGACTGTGATATAAGGACGGCTTTTATCTTCTCATTATCAGAAGCTAAGAGATAATACAATTCATTTAGGACTAGCTGGGTCCTCACTATGAAGTCAATGAACACTTTTAGAAACAAAAAAGGACCTTTTCCACTGTGGGTCCAGTGGATTGGATTTAACCTGTCAGTGAGAAACATTTCACCTACCAAGAAATCATCCCCTCAGTTGTGTTCTTAAGAATGCCCACCCACCTTCTTTTTCACCTGATCAAAACTACGCTCATGACCATAAAGAAAACAACAAAAAAAAATCAAATGCAACTTTTTCTTTGTTCTATTTTTCTACCAGCATCCTAGCCATCAGGTTCAATGTATCTAAAAGTGATATTTGTTAACAACATGGCCTGGCAGCCCATGATTTTTTAATTTTTCCTTCCCTCTCAATCTGTTCTTCTCTTATTTCTACTTCTTACTGTTCTTCAAAAGAATATGCTCATAATCTGCACAATGCGGGTTCTCTTCTACTAAGGCTACGTCTCCTTAAAATAAAATGTAATTTTTCTTATTCATCTCTGCTCAATGGCAACAAAACCTTCAGGAAAAGAAAAAAAAAACCAGAATGACACTAACAATGACAGTGACTACTTATGAAAACATCTAATTGTCTATTAAATACTTCAATGTAGATAATTTGATGCAGGTAAGAGCGTGCATGTGTGTAAATTAACACGAATGAAGCAAGCACCTGTGGGGTGCAGATGCATGGGCCTCAGACTTCAGTGGCATCACCTGCAAGGCTTGTCACACACAGATTGCTGTGACCCAGCCCTGAAGTTTCCCATTCAGTACATCAGGGAGGGCAGAGATTTAGTGTTTCTAGCAGGTTCCCAGCTGATGCTGATACTGCTGCCCAGGGACTCTACTTTGAGAAAGCTTGTGATAAATATTTGAAGGTCCCTTATCAAGAGTTCACACTGTAGGTGTAGGTAGTAGGCGTATTAACAAACTTCCTTAGGAGTCCACACACCTGGGGGGAGAAGCGAAGGGATGTTTATAAGACCTAAATTTGCATCAGGGACTTTATTGGTGAGCTACACTCCATGCATTCCATGATCTTGGCAGGCATCTTCTCACCTGGAAAATCAGGGCAACCACTCCCATCCACTGGTTTGGGATATTTTGAGGATTACATTACAAATGCATGAGATAACCAGATGTAACGCATAAAACATTGTCACCAGGATAACTTAGACACAAAGGACATCCGTAAGAAGGGTGGGCTTCTTATATTCACCAATGGAGTGCTGACATTACATTTCCTGAGTAGTCAGAGGAAACTGAGGAGAAGACAAGGCCCACAGGCACTTGGGACGATCTAACCTATCCTTTTACTTTGTTGCACAACAACTAAGAATCCCTTCCCTGGTGTTCGTTCATTGCTCCTGAATTGCTATTTAAATTTTCATAATGTCTACTTTAAAGAAATGTATTGACTAATATATTTTATGAAAGAAATAGGTAGTTACTTAGGAAAGTCTCAGATGTCGAACCATGAAGTTCCATCTCATGAAATACTCAGAAGAGTTCCAGAGAGTTGCAAAAACTAGATCCTGCAATCGGTTCTGTTTGCTCAATATGCGGCTGTAATCCTTTAAACTTATGACCCTCTTGCTATTACATTATACAATCCATCCTTTTGTAACAGATGTGGGTCCATGCGGTATGATTTAAAAATCTGTAAAAATTGTAACATGCTGTGTAACTTTTTGCGCAAGGAGACAGCTCAGATGCACTTGTGTTTAAAAGAAAAATGAATCACTGCAGACAAAATTTAAAAGTTTGTGGAACAGGAGTCTGCCAAAGTATTGTCAGTCATATGGTCCCCCGTCTAACTAGCTATGTGGAGTGGGACTCATCACTCATCTGCTATAGGTCTTAGTTGGTACAGCAATAAAATGGGGGTTTACCATGACCCATCCCCAACACACTGAGCTTAGTGTATCACTCACAGCCTTTAAATGTTATCTGCTCTTGTTATTATTATTATTACTATGGAAGCACTCATCAGGGATTCATCACAAACCATGGGCAGGGAAGTTTCCATGAAAAAAATAGTAATTCTAGAAAATACAGTATTGACATACGTTACTACTTGGCTTTTTCTTCTTCAAATCAACCGAATAAACACTAAAAATGACTCGTAACTAGTTATTAAATGAGTGAATGAAGATTCATTGAACCAAACACTGACTCAAGCTTTACGCTGTGTGGGAGTTTCTTACTATGCAGGTCTTTGTGGGAAAACTGCTACTTCTGCACGATTTTTAAAAGCTGCTTAAAAAAAAAAAATCCATCTTTCTTGCCCATTGTTTAAATTTACTATTCAATTACTTGTGATCCTTAAAAAGTAACAACACCCAATCAGTTAAAGCCTGACTACTCTCTAGAGATAGGGAACTTCCAAAGTACTCAATAATGTAGTAATTACAAGAAGGAGGGGAAAAGTAATTATCTAACCTTAAAAAGGAATTAAATTTATTGCCTTCCTCTAATTATGGGAGGTGACTTTTGCCCAAGAAGTACCGTGAATATTGATGTCCACAAGGCCTAGTCAATATAGAAATCAACTTCATTTTTTGAAAGTGGTTAAATATAAGTCATAAACAAATTCTGATTGTAACAGTTTTCATCAAGCCTAAAAAAAAAAAAAAACAACTTCTTAATCTGTAAAAGAAAACAATGTAGCTTCATAATTATTTTCCTTGTCTCTGAAATTCACTTTTAATCTACTTAAACAATAAGGGCATGAGATTAAAGAAGAGCTTTTGTGTTTCCATTTGTTCATGTTCGTTTGTCCCATGGCATCATTGGCACCTAGTGAACTGATTCCTCTATTAAAGAAATTTATTTCTCAGGGATTACATAATTGGATTTATGATACTAATTTCACAGCATTCTTTTACAGACAAATGCGATGAAAATTTTACTAAGAAAAATATTGTCTAATTAACCCACTAAACAAGCCTGCCTACTTCCCCGAGATGCTGTCAAAATACACAATGTTTGCTTCCTTGGCCAGGATGTCAGACTTCTTGGGAAGTCCCTGAACTTTCATTCTGTAATCAGAGTTGTTTCTAGTCTAGTCATCATCCGCCTAAATTTATTTTGTATCTTCTCTCTCTTTCTTTTTGTTGTTCAGAGTTCTTGCTAAGAAAGCGTGCATTGGACTGGGAGGAAGAAAAACATGCACCCTTTTAATTTACCTCTCAAAGGCAGAACAGAGACTGTCTCATGAATGCAATTATCTTTTCTGCTTTTTTGCGGTGACACAGTGAGCATGACAGTATATGGGACTTATCATTAAGAGCCTGGGTAATAATAACCGAATACTGGCAAGGATTTGTTCTGGCAGACACTCTTGCTTAATTTCCACAGGTAAATGAGTCTTTATCATGAAGATGATACTGCACGGAGCCCTATAATGATATCTCAGTTTAATGATATCTACTACAAGAGCTTCATCTGTGATTCTTATTCATTAACAATAAAAATTTACATTCATGCCTTATTGTTCCTTTACCAATAAAAAGCATGGTATGCATGTATGGTGCGTACACAGCACAGGTATGAGATATAGGTATTACATCTATCTAACATGGGGTATCAGCAAAAGCATTCAGTGAATTCTCTTTATTTCTTTTTTCCTACCCATCCATTTTAGGTTTTTCAGCAGAGTTTTCTGATCCAGGGAGAATAATATAATGCTTGGAACAGAGCTACAAGGAAACGTACAAGCCATTTCACTACATAGTCTCGAATTTATTTTTAAAACAAAAATAAACAGAAAACTCCAGGCCTTTAAACTTCATTCTTAAAAAGTCTGTAACACTTAGAAACATAATATGTTTATGTCTATGTCTATGTTTATGTCTATAACATTCTTAAAAAGTCTAATTGCTGAGTGTGGTGGGTCACGCCTGTAATCCTAGCGCTCTGGGAGGCCAAGGCGGGTGGATAGCTTGAGCTCATGAGTTTGTGACCAGCCTGAGCAAAAGCAAAACCCCATCTCTACTAAAAATGGAAAAACTGAGGCAAGAGGAACTCTTGAGCCCAAGTCGGAGGTTGCTGTGAGCTATGACCCCATGGCACTCTACCCAGGGCAATAGCCTGAGACTCTGTCTCAAAAAAAAAAAAAAAGTCTATGACACTTATTAAAATATCTTAATTATCCAACTTCCCTCTTACTAATATCCTAGGAAAGCTTAACTATGAAAGCATTCCAACTAAGGCAGAAAAATAGTTTTTACCAGATGTTATTAAAGTCATAAATTTGTCAGATTTCTTGTAGGCTGTTTAGGCTCTTTTATGTTAGTACTAAACAATCTTAATAAAGAGGAATTTTTAAAAACTTTTTATTAACAATCTAAGGAGACATAATTTCTCAGCTATTTCATTCAAGTAACTTCAAAAACTATCCACTGTGCCCCCCACAGACAAACTCTGCAGATAACCTTCCATGGTGATCATCTAAGTCTGGCTTCAAGATGTTTTCATTACAAAGTGCTCTTTTACTGGGGGCTTTTTATTGGAGGATATGAGGCCATTTGAGTAATATATGGAGTAATAGAGGTTTGGTGATATTGTGAGATGAAAATCCAACCTAAGAGGAGCAGGGCTTCAATTCAATATTCATAGGCAAAAATGCCCCAATTCAATGTGGCCACTGAATCCTTCTCTCATTGAAAAGAAATAAGAATCTTTCCCTTTCTATGTTTTCATTTCCAATAATTTCAACCTTTCCACTGTTTGCTATTCTGAAGAACCTTGGGAATAGAAGCAAGGCCCAGGGTAAGTACAAATTGGTCTTCCTTTTGGCTGTGAGAATGGTAAAAGTGAAATCACAACCAGGAATGACCCCAGGAGAACGTGATAATGACCTGCTTCCAGGTGCAGGAATGGGGTAAGTAAGGGGTATTCAACAGACAACAGAGGAAGCCCTGCCCTGTGTGGGGTTTACAAATGGATGGTAAAACCCTTTTTACTGTGCAATGCCAAAATATTTAGAAAAAAATTATGAACAATTCAAACAATACTAGAGACATTAATTGGTGCTGTGGGAAGCAAGTGTAACAACTGACTCCTCCAGCCCGCCCCCACCTACAGTCATGCCTTCTGGATGTTTACCATTTGTATACATACAAATTGACCATTTTTATATCATCATTAGTAAGAAGAAACCTTGAGACTAGGTAAGCCTTGAATAACTTGAAAATAATTTTTAGAATTTTGTTTCTCATGTAATGTTAATTTTGTATATTTTTACACCTTTCTTCCTCTGGGGAAAATCAATGGTATCATTGTATAAGACAGGAGTAGATTATGAATATAGATCCTCTGAATCATACCAGGAGGTTTTCTTTCCATACCCCTACGGTTTTGATTTTTAAAAATTGTTCTTCGTGGTGCTATCAGATCTTCCCCCCAGTGCTATCATAATAGCCAGTGCCATACATTCATCTACCTTCAGAAGAATCCAAATCGATTTTTCCCAGATGAAAAACAGAAAGCTTGCTTTAAACTACCATGGTGCATCTGTCAGATAGATCACTGTGAATAAGTTTATAATCACATTATATAGAATATGCCAACCTAGAGTTTTCAAAAGAAAACTGTTTTTAGAAAACCTAAGTTTAACAAGAAACCGACAGGTGTTAGGATCACATTCCTTAGCTGGGGAAGTCACTGAAACATATTTATTTATTCATGGCCCGAAGGAATTTCAAAAAGTGCTCTCTAGAATAAGAAATAACTCATGGACACTAAAGAACTCTTAAATGCTACCATGATTCAGTTACTACTGTGAGATTAAAAATCCATTAAAATCTCTAAAACCATGCTGGGGAAAAGAAAGTGGAAAGGATCATCACCCCTTTTAATCATGGAAAAAAGAGAGATGTTGGGATTAAATGGATAACAAGCCCAGATAAGTAAAAAAGAAAAAAGGGTGGACAACAAGCGTTGGTGTGGGCAGGAGATTCTCCTCAGATTTAGACTGTTACACCCACGTGGACAAACCATTGATGAGATGATGGTTAAGAAGAAATGGATGAGATCACACAATCCTCAACACGTAGAAGTGATCGAACCCACAAAGCCAACTCAGTTTGAAGACACTTTTTATGTCCCATGTAAAGAATAAGGCAGCTTTGGGGATCATATTCTGTAGTCGCTTTATAAAAGTAGCAGCTACCATGGAATCTAATCAGAATTATAAAATGTTCAGCCTGAAGGTTTAATTTAAACAAATAAAGAATGGTATTTGAGTCCTACGGTCACAAGTACCATCTCCCTAGAGATTGGAGAGACTGGGGAGGACAGGACAGAAAAGTACCTCACAGCAATCATCATTCGTGGTTTACAGTTCTTAGGCAACTTCAGAAGAAAAGACTGTTCAGGGCTGATTCCCTACTCATGCACAAGACCTCTGTGCCTCTGTGACGTACGTGCGTTTTCACAGCATCAACCCCAGGCTCCTTTCTCAGGACAACCTCTCTATCTTAAGTGTGAAAACGCACAGACACACACATGCACGTGGATACACTCCGCCTTCCCCCGAGTCTGTGTTAAAGAAGACCACGCTCCATCACTCATTTCCTTTCTGACTGCAAAATAGGTTTATAATTTGTACCCAACACCTAGTTTTTCCCAGCTAAATCAGATGGATAGCATCTATGTAAATTAGCCAAATGTAAATACAATAGGATGTTAGTGCAGATAAACACCATTTTATAGAAACCATATAGTCAGAAAATTGATCTTTATAAAGCAAAGGCATCATTTTATGAAAACCTGTGCTGTAACATTCATTTAAGCAGACTGTTTAGAGTATTTAAAACATTTCTTTAACAAAAATTCCCTATTTTGTAAGACTAAGTACCATGTTATTACCCACTGTTGGCCTTTGGAAATTCTATAGTTTCAATTGGATTAAATGAACAGTATACAAGTCTCAAATATTCTTAATTTTTAAATATTTTAAAAAAATACTGTTCATAATTCTGAGAAATCTTGTTTTAATCAAAATGTGCTATTCTGGTTCTTTTTGCCCTAAAAGAAATATGTTTCTCATGAAAATGAAGCATGAGAGTAAAATCTATTTCATTTAATAGAGTCAAGACTACTCTTTTTTCCAGTAAAGGCCTTTTTTCAGTGAGTTAAAGTTGTGGCAGATTCTGTTACGGTTTACTAGGCTTCATTATTCTTTGAGTCATGTAACTAAATGATCACATGAAATAAAAACTCGGCAGTGCCCATCAATCAAAAGAGTCCTGGGCTTTCAGAGATCAAAAACCTAATGCCAAGAGGGAAGGATTCATCCTCAAAGGGCCCCACGGCTATTGATGTCGGAGTGATTTCAATAAGTAAAAAGGCGATTCACTAATGATACAATGTCTGGGGCCAAGCTGGCCATTCCTTCTTAAGGTCGTTAAAATCCAAGTTTCCACATCTTATCATCAGCCCTATGCTGCATTGCTGAGAAAGAAAAAACAAAAAACTAGTACACTAGTAGTCAATGACATCCGGATTAAACTATTAACCATTTACTTGTCATTTTGCCAACAGCATTTTTTTAAAGAACAAAACATAATCAAAGTAATTTGTGATTGAAATCACCCACAGGAACACGGGCCAGAGACACTGTTCAAACGTGAACTACACGCATCGCTTAGAGATGCAACGGACCTTACATTGTGGACTTCTGAATTCAGCTCTGTTTGTTACATAGGCATTATCCTCACTCAGGAAGCAGCAGACAAAAAACATAAAAAACGTTTCCCTTCAAACTATTGCAGCTGCTTCAACTAAGAAACAAAAGTTGTTAGAGAAATCATATATACACATACATGTAAAATTAGGGAAACAAGCAGCCTTATTGCCCTGATTTAAAATAAGCTCAATCAGTAAAAGAGAAAAATGCTATACTATTCAGCTTGATGAGCAGCTGAAGGCAAAAATACACTGAGACACAGTTTTAGAATTCAGGATATATTCTACGCCGTGATGTTTGAATGAGATGAAGGACATTTCTCTTCTTGATTTTTTTTAAACTACTGAATAAACGAGTGGGATTTATGCAGAAAAATGTAACCCCAAATAGACAGACATATAAAAAAATGTTCTTAAATATGATCTGAGGCTACAAAGGCATAAAAAAAATACAGTTTTTCCTAGTTAATTCTAACTTATAAAATTAAACCATTTTTAAAATCCTCATGAGAAGTCTTAATGAAAAGGGTAATTTTCATAAGTCAACAATAAAATATAAGTTATATAGAATTGATTACTAACAATCATCCTCTAGTAGAAAAACAAATACATCAACTAAATTGCAAAGCAAAAAATAAAATATAAATTAATGAAATGACAAAGGTCCAATCCACAGGCATTTTCATCAACTTTTCAAAGATATAGGGAAAAAATACATTGAAAGTACTTGAAAAACATGAAAACAGTCTTACTCTTGACGGTCGCGGTCCGGGTACAGTTGTAAAGAATAGCTAACTCCCCGAACACTTTTCCTGGGCCCATGGTGCACAACTTAACACCTTCTTTAGTAACTTCAACCTTCCCATCTGAAAAGAAGGAGAGAAAACATATCATCTCAATTCAGTGTCATGCGTCCATTCTTTCATTATATTTTCAAGATAAGATGAGGAGTGCCAGGCTCATTTACAGAAATGTGAAGTAGGTAAACAAAGCTGTCTTTTGTTTGTTTTTGATTATTTTTTATTTCAAAGTATTATAAGGGTACAAATATTTTTGATTACATGGACTGCTTTTAGAACACTTGAGTCATGGTTGTAAGTGTGCCTGTCTTCTCAATAGTGTTCATTATAACCTTTAGGCTGTCACCAGGATGAAATGCCAGCAATGAAATAAAACATAGGTTAAGAAAACCACATCTTAAATTCATCACTGATAAGATTTGAGATGAGACTCAAAGGAACAGCCGGAAAAGAGAGAGAGGCAAAATATGCCATTGTTGCAAATGTGATATTAGTAAACTATGGTAATTCTGATTTAAACATCATTTTGAATCTGAAAGAAAACTTGAGCAAGTGGGTACTTTTTCTCAAGAACACTTCACAGTTAGAAATTCTCATTTAAGTAAGGAAGCTATTATAAAGAGAGAAATTACTTTCACCCACAGGCCTCAGTCATTGTAACTCATGGTATCTTTTTATTTTTAAACATCTTATCTGACTTACACGGACAGTTTTCCCTGCTTCTCAGACCTGCACTGTTGACTGTAAGAAAAAACAAACTACAAAGGATGACGGAACCGAGCGAGGTGTTAGGACTTCTCTATTCTACATAGGAGATGATAAATGAAATGCCAAAGATGGAAAAAAAAAACCCAAGGAAACACCGTACACTGGATATGCATTGTCCCCTGCAAGGAAGCAAAATGCTATTCAATGGGGAAATGAAAAAAATATTTTCAAAACTCATAACTATGTAGATTATCACCCAACACAGCCAAGGAAAAACTAAAAAGGCAGCACAATCCAGTCCTGACCTACCCATTTCCTTCCATTTTTCTCCAAGTTACTTATCCACTGTCTACAGAAGAAAAGCCTAAGAATCAACTTGAGATTGAAAGTTACTTCGTAGGCTACACACTATCTTCCAAACTCCAGAGCTTCACGCATTGACTTCAAAATGGTTCCTTTATCTGTGCACATCCTGTGACACTTAACATTGTAGAGGGTTAGCATGAAATTCACTCCCTTTTTAAAGCAACTTAGTTTTATCTAAGCAATAATATTTGTAAAATCTTAGGTTTGATGAGCTCATTTTTTCAAAGACTTATTGAAATAAAACATGAAACAAGTGTAAAGTTTAATCCACGTTCTAGTGATGCAAGATCCGTCCTTCCTGTTCTACCCTGAAAACACTAATGACTAAGGAAGAATTACACAGTCATTCAAATAGAAGTCCACCAAAAATCTACTCACTATTTTAGAAATATGTATGGATATCCTCCTCTGTATGTAAAGAAGCTATTCTTGAAAGAGCAAAGTCAACAATTCAAAAGGGGTGGAAATACTTGCTCACGTACATGTGGCCACTCAAACATTCCTGCTTCCTTAAGCCTTATTTCTTGGCTGTAAGAAAGAAAAATTCCTCCCTTTGATAGGCACATCAAAACTGTTCCAGTAAGTCCACTTTTTCATTAACTTCTGACGCCCCCAGTGTAATTTGCTATGCTTCCTTTCAGTGGCAAGTTTATTCCTTTGGAAATTTCACCTGCCACCAAAGCATGAGGGATAGAGCAGAAGATTAAAATTATCTGGCATTAGACCACAAGTTGAGTTCTAGTTCTCTAATATTTGTTCCTTATCAGCCATATGACCTTGGGCGATAGCTTACCTTCTCTATGCCTCAGTTTCTCCTTTAATAACATGGATACAGTAGAAACACCTGTCTCACTGGGTGGTTAAAATTAAATGAGGTAATGCATGGGTATATACCACACCTCCCTGAGTGAGGGGTTCTTTGACTACTGGAACTTTACTTTGAAAGTGAGAGCTATGTAATCTAAAAATTTATACCCTCATATTAATTTAAAATAAAAAAATAAAGTGAGGTAAAATGCTTAACACAGTGTTCGGCACATAGCAAATGCTTAATCAGTGTTTGATTTTGTTGCTGGTATTTATTTTGATCATATTCCTCTTTCATCATTCGGGTATGACTTAACTAGAATACATTGAAGTACAATATTCCATCATCGACTACAGAAACTAACCAAGTTTCTCATTTTTCTTTTTAATGGAGAATTTGTTTTTGGACTCTTTCTCTAAGGGGATGGGAGATGACTTTTTATATCAAAGCCCTATCACACCTAAAGAAGAAAATAGATAGCTGAGAAATCTCACTGATCTACGTGGAAGCTGCAATGTCTCTGTACTTTTCCCTATCTGCCTTATCAGTCCACACAGGCAAAGCGGATGTAATGTTTCATCACCCATTACTTACAGTCTAGTGGTAGGTACTCCCGAGAATAACAGAGTTACAGCTTTCCAAGACATTATAAAATCAATGATCTAAAGCTCTAGTGTCAATTATATTAATAGAAGTAAAAGCAAGTGAACAACACTGACAGAACATTCACAAGTAAGCGATTTTGTGCAAATCCACTCTCTCTTTGGGTTTGATAGTTTAAAAAGTTTTCAGTGAAAGGGACCCATGGGAGTAAGATCCCTACTAAGAATTCTGCTGGGGCTGGTGCAGTGGCTCATGCCTGTAATGCTAGCATTTTGGGAGGCCAAGGCAGGAGGATTGCTTAAAGTCAGGATCAAGACCAATGTGTGCAACATAAGGAGACTCTACCCTATGTCTACAAAAAGTTTTTTTAAAAAGTAGCTAGGTATGGTGATACACTCCTATGGTCCCAGCTCCTTGGGAGGCTGAGCCAGGAGGATTGCTTAAGGCCAGGAGTATTAAAGCCACAGTGAGCTATAATTGCATCACTGCACTCCAGCCCAGGTGATGGAGGAGACCTTGTCTCAAAGAAAAAAAAAAGGGGGGGGGGGATCCTGCTAGGCTGTTAGACTGTTTGGGAATTGCTCTTTCTTGAACAAGGACTAGCCAGTAACAGACAAGCAGGAACATCAGGACTGCGGTTTTAGTTCAGTGGTTCCTAAAAGGAAATCTGTGGACCTATCATAACAGAATTAGTTATAAAATTCAGATATCTTCCTCTAGAAAACTGTAAATGCCCCTCTATCACCATCATCACCATGCTCAGTCCTGCTGCCACTTCCTTCCCTGAAAACCATGCTCATTTTTTAAGTTATGGATAATTAATCTTGTAGCTGGTTATGTTTCCTATTCTCATATGACCTCTAGAAGGCTCACAGACTGTGTAAGATTCTGAAGTCTAAAACGTGTATGCAAACTCACTTCTACTTCCAACTTATCTTCTTGATCTTATTTTGTATTTGCCTAAATTCAATTCCCTATGTTTATTTTTTATAAGGTGGGTATAAATTATTTATATATGTGTGTGTGTATGTATGAATATTCAAACATGGTAACAGAAAGTTGTATTGCATACTAATTAGAATAACTAAACATTTTTAAAAATACTTAAACAGATGGTATTTGAGAAATGGCCATTTTGATATAAAACATCTTTTCCAGGTTAAGTTAAACAGTGGAGATTCAACATATTCACAACATTCAAGGAAGTAAGGGATCTGATATCATATGATAGCTGAGAATGCTCCAAAAAGTACTGTATTTTTTTTTTGTAGTAAGACATTTATAATTTACTCGTAGTTACTTTAAGTATACCCTTGCTTTGTACACATTAGGTGAGATCCCATCAAATGCCCTCCCTCCTCCCACCAACCGCCCCCCCCTTTCTCTTCCCCTCCCCTCTTGCTAGACTATATTTGTGTTTTATCATTCGTACAAAAGTGCATTTATATATTGGCTTCATAATAGTATTCAGTACATTGGATATTTTTTTTCCATTCTAGACATGCTTTACTAAAAAGGATACATCGCACCTCCATCCATGTAAACATAAAAGGTGTAAAGTCTCCATCTTTTAATGGAGACTAATTAAAATACTATTTTAATGCCTGCATAGTATTCCTTGGTATACAAATACCACAATTTGTTAATCCATTCCTGGGTTGCTGGGCATTTGTGGTGCTTCTATGACTTGGCAATTATGAATTAAGCTACCATAAACATTCTGGTGCTACCATAAACATGTCTTTGTGGTCAAATGATTTTTGTTCTTCTGGATAAATACCCAGTAATGGGATTGTAGGATCACACCTCTCGCCACTAACAAAAATTGATTCTCACTGGATAAAAGATTTAAATTTAAGTCACGAAACTATAAAATGCTAGAAGAGAGTGCAGGGAAAATTCTTGAAAATATTGGACTGGGTAAATATTTTATGAGGAGGACCCCCCTGGCAATTGAAGCAACACCAAAAATAAATTACCGGGATTTGATCAACCTAAAAAGCTTCTGCACAGCTAAGGGTACTACAACTAAAGCAAACAGACAGCCTTTGGAATGGGAGAAGGTTTTTGCATTTTATGATTCCAACAAAGGTCTGATAACTAGAATCTATAGAGAACTCAAATTAATCAATAAGAACAGAACAAACAAACCCTTTTCTTTGTGGGCCACAGACTTGAACAGAAATTTCTCTGAAGATGACAGATAAAAGGCAATAAAACCATAAAAAAAAAACCTCTTTGTCTTTAATCATCAGAGAAATGCAAATCAAACAGCTTTTAGGTATCACCTAACCCCAGTGAGAATAGCCCACATCACAAAGTCCCCAAACTGCAGATGCTGGCATGGATGTGGTGAGAAGGGAACACTTCTAAACTGCTGGTGGGATGGAAAGAAGTATGGAGAATCCTTAAGGAATTAGAAGTTGACCTTCCATTTGATCCCACTGTATTTTTTTAATGAGCAGAAAGACATAAATGGAGAACAGAAACCCAGTACCTGTAACTTGTTAGCCTGAGTCATAATTGGACTGTTTATCCTTCTTCATACCCATTGTGTGAATGAGGAGTGAGTAATTCAGGGAGGCAGGATAAGCTGGATGCTAACAAGAAAGTTAAGGATACACTCAGCATTAGTGTGAGTTTTGCAAAGATATTTAGAAGTACCCCAAGGGTCCAGGAAAGTTAGTTATTGATGTAAAATTAGTTAAGTTCATTTACCAGTCTACACACCAACCCTACAGTAAAATTAGTTGTGATTACACATTTATAAATGATTTCCAAATACAGACTGTGTGGTTCACTTAAGAAAGCCAAGAATAAGGCAGTAAAAATGCATACATCCAGTGGCCCCTGACCTTACCTAATCACCTTCCTGTAAAGTACAGGGGCAGTCAGGAAGCCACTTCTCTAGTCTACTCCTTTATGAGATTGTTTGGACTTCTTGTGACTCTGAGGCTACCTCTGAGATTTGTTTCAAACTGACTTCACTTGTACAGAAAGTAGGTGAACCCATGTATGCTTATTTTCATGGTGGTGGGATAAATGTGGGCTAAAACTAATGGAAATAAAACTAGGTAGGCTGAATATATAGTGTGCTTTTGCCAGAGGTTTACACCAAATTTAGAAAGAGCTCGAATGTTTTTATAGAAGTACTGTTTGCTACCAACTTTAGAAATGCATTTTGTCAATTTCAATTCACAATTGCAAAGTCATGGAAGCAACCCAAGTACCCATCAACCCATAAACGGATTACCAAACTGTGGTGTATATATACCATGGAGTACTATTCTGCCTAAGAAATGATGGAGACTTGGGCAGCACCTGTGGCTCAGTGGGTAGGGCGTCAACCCCATAAACCAAGGGTGGCAGGTTCGAACCCCACCCTGGCCAAACTGCAACTGGGTGTTCTGGCAGGCACCTGTAGTCCCAGCTACTTGAGAGGCTGAGGCAAGAGAATCACCTAAGCCCAGGAGTTGGAGGTTGCTGTAAGCTGTGATGCCACGGCACTCTACCCAGGGCGATAAAGTGAGACTCTGTCTCTACAAAAAAAAAAAGAACTTACTATAAAGATATAGTGAGTCCTTGTCTCAAAAAAAAAAAAAGAAAAAGAAAAGAAATGGTGGAGACTTTACACCTTTTGTGTTTACCTGGATGGAGTTGGAATACATTCTTCTCAGTAAAGTATCAAGAGAATGGAAAAACAAGTATCCAATATACAGAATACTTATATGAAACCAATATATAAACAACTACATGTCCACACAAAAGGAAAACATTCAGTATAGTCTAGTGAGGGGGAGGGGAGAGGAAAGAAAGGAGAAGGGGAGAAGGCAGGTGGTTGGCGGGTTCTCGCCTAATATGTACAAAGTGAGAGTATTCAGCACACCCCTTGGGGGAAGGGCTCAACTATAACTTGGACTTTACCTTAGAAATGAAAACCATGTAACCTAGACATTTGTATTCTCATACTAATCTGAAAAAAAAATGCATTTTGATGAATTTATTATAGGTCATCTTTGATCAATGTATTTCCATGTCTTTAAAGAAACAGAAGACATTCACTAGCATGTCTTCATGACTATTTTGATACTTTAATTCTCAAATGTGTTATATTTAAACCAAATATTGTTGCTTCTGAGAAGTGGCAGAAAGTCATTATCAGACATCTTCGTAAAGTTCTAGCCTTCTTCTATTATTTTCCTGAAGCCCAACAGTTACTAGAGGCTATTAAAACTCCAATTTGTGAAATTAATAATGTTCCAAAATGCGTTAATGTGTTAATCTGTATATCCTGATTCTGCTCCTTTAATTATTTTTTAAACGTAATACTGTATTGGTATTATTTTCACCATGCCCTCTTACTATCATCTCCATAAGGATATAAAGAAACATTTAAACCATTTTATTAAAAATTTGGATTTTTCTAAATTACCAAGGTTGCCTGCATGAGAGATATTGAAATAGTTGGCTAAGGTGGGGTTTATAGTTTCATTTAGCACGTTCATCACTCCTGCCATAGCCATGAATAATTGAGAGACGTATCACAGTAACTGGAACATATTTTTCACTCAACTTCAGGTACCATATGTCCATTTGTGATCTGGAATGGGCTGAGTCATAAGTCCTAAATCTTCTCATGTCGAGAAGCAATCAATCTATCTCCTGTTTTTCTGTATCACTACATAGTGGTATCAGAAAAACTTCCCTTGAGAAGATGCTAAGCCTTATGGGACCCATGATAGAACAAATAGACCTTCATCTATTTTTCATAAGAATCAATAGACCCTATAAAAGAAGGGAAAAACTGAGTTTATGAGGAGATCCAGAATCTCCTGGCTTCTTCACCCTTATGAATTTTTCACTAACCTGCGGTTTTGCGGCATAAGGATGTTCATGATAAGTAGAACCAATTTAGAGATTTATTACCAGTAGGCAGAAATAGAATAGCTGCCAATAATCTAATATAATCACTGTGCTTAGTTCCAACAATCTTGGTTGAAACATTCAGGACAACAGGTCCTATCTTTTCTGTTCTCTTCTCATCTGACTATATTTTCATGATTTTGCAGGTTAAAAGCCACAGCTTTTACATCATATATTCTCTTATAAGTGTTTCCATAGTTGCTCAATTCAGTAGGAACATTCAACATACTGGTGGTTGAGCTGGGTTGTCACCAGTGTGTACGTATTTTCCTGTGGGAGATGAGGTTCATCTATGAATCTGCATTTTTAATGGATTAGGCATACTATTTCACCAGACTTTCCTTTCAGGGTCATTTTAGATTGAGGGTATTGTCATCTAGGGAAGATAGTAGAGATTGGCAAGGGTGCTATGGGGCCATCTAAGGGGAAAGGCCATCAGACTGATGGGGACGGACTACCAACTTGGGTAACTCCCCCAAACCTGTATGTCTTATTAGTCATTTATACTTGCTTTTCTTGAGCCAGTATAAGAAGGAAAAGGACAGCCCCACGGGGAGATGCAGTTTTGTTCTTGAACTAAAGAATGGCAGCGTGTCAGTGACTTATCAGTTGTCACTTTAAGACTGCTTTCAGATCTGAGCAGACGCCTTCTCTCTGGATCTGAACTCCTGCCACTCAGATGATGTGTTAACTCTTCAAAGGATTAATCTTGATGTTTGAAAATCATTCCTTGGTCACTACGTAAAAACCTCTGGGAAGTTGCTCTATGTTAGCGCTACTTATTCGTTTCAAAGTCTGTTGTACTCACTTCTAGTTAGCTATGTATCTTGCTTATTAATTTCTCGTTAGACATATACGCATATATTTAGTCTTTTTTTTCTTTAACTATTTGCATATTCAAAGTTTCTGTAACTATCAGGTTCTTCCAATATTTTCATTAGGAGAAAAATTTTCATTCAAAGAGGTTACTTATCTACTTGTCTTTGACATTGTCATACCACTCATCCTCAGAAGGGGTTAAAAGTACTAGTTATCCAAACGCAGTGAAACAATCTGAGATGTGAAAGCCAAGTTGAAGTTGAAGCTCCAGGCGTGAAGACTTTGGCTTCTCCTTCAATGAGGCAACTCTGATTTCCCTTCTGGTCATGACTATTATAAATACACTGGACAATTTTTCATTACACTAAATTACAGCAGATTATAATACGTATAGTTTTAAAATAAAATTATGATAGTATCCTTGGTAATGAATCAAAATGAGTCAATAAATAAGCTATCCATAAGTAAAAATTACATTTACAGAAAAAAATTAATGTGAACATTAAGACATATCAACTTCATTTCTTTTTGTTTGCTTGGTTTCTAATTCCAAAGTCATAGGACAGACTTACATATTCACAAAGAAAACCTATGCGAGAAACAGACTGAAATTTAAGCAATTTAAATATCTGGAGATAGAGAATCATCTGAACCACCAGAAGGAAAGTCTGGAATGAGCAACTTCTATTGCAGCACTTCTGTCCATGGAAATATTTAAGGAAAAGAGAATATATTAAATGTATTGTAGATGGCTCAACTATTTATCTGACAATGAATGAACAGGGTCTCAGAAGGATTTCACAATACTCTTCCCCAACACCATGGTTCTATAATCTTTCTATACGTTATGTTTCAAAATCTTAGCACTTTAAAATATATGAAAAGCAGTAGATCTCTGTTTGGGGATTAATTTCAATTTCCAGTAATGAGGTAAGCTAAAGACAGGCCAGAGAAGCAGAGTGTTTACTTAGGAAAGGAAAGCGAAATAGATTAACCAGTCCCTGAATAAAGGAGAGTTGAAGAGATAATTTAATTGTCTTAATTACGTCAAGTTTACTAAGCTTAATTCCAGCAAGATATAATACATTCTGGCTCTCTGATTTCTATCATACATGAATACCTTCAATCCGTCTGAACAATGAACAGCTTTCTCTGTCATTCCTTAGAGGGAGGCAAATGGCAAACATACCACTATCATGAGCAGATGTGTGGGCAGTCATCACCAGATTTTTGTTTTTGTTACTTTTTGAATATTAAGCTTAGGATAGTTTATGATACAATGCCATGGCTCTCCCCTGGGGACAATTTTACCCCTGGAGAACATCTGTCGATATCTGGAAACATTTTTGGTTATCACAGCTGGGGGATCTACTGGCATTTAGAGGGTGCTGGTAAACATCCTACAACACACAAGATGATGCCCACACAAGGAAGAATGATTCAGCCCCCAAATGTCAAGAGTGCCAGAACTGAGAAACCTTGATGCTAAGCAAATCCATGCATGTACAAAATACTCTTCGTTTAAAGGGAAAATTTTGATTTCCACTATTTGTCATTTTAACTCTCACCAGATGTAAATTACAAGCTACATAAAAGAGTAGCACCAGGTTGCAATATTTAAGGAAGCCGGATCACCAGTGGATTGCATAAAGCCTCAAAGCTACTTTACTGCGTAACTTTCCCCAGCAGATGTCACCTGGAACAGAAGTAATTACAGGAAATTTCTAAGCAAGACTTATGAAAATATTCTACTGATGTTAGAATGTCATCCTTTCTCTAAACTTACTTGAGAATTTCAGATCCTGGCTGCACCCTGGACTGGCTGAGGGATCTTGGATCTACTGTTTAACTCCATGCCTTGATTACCTCACTACACAACAGATTTGGGATAACCGTATCTTATTTCACAGGATTATGAAAATTGAATTAGGTAATACATGCAGCAAGACAAAGAATATATAAGTTAAAAGTAGTTCTTGAAGATGAAGTCCCTCCCCCCCCCTTTTTTTTTTGAAGAAAATAAAATACTTGGAGGGTTGGTTTTAAGGAGGGAGAAGAGACTCGGGCCTCTAGGTCACGGTTCATGAAATTTAGGAAGGAAGAGCAGAGTGACAGATGAGAACAAAAGTGAAAGGGAAGGGTGGGCAAGAAGCTCAAGGGAACAGACAAAGACGCCAGTCGGAAAGTCTCACCTTGCAGAGGCTGGAGGATGTCTAGTAAAACAGATGTCTAACACACAATATTAAGTTATCTGTGGCCAGAATGAATGTGCTACCCGTCTCTCCAAACCATCAGTAAAGTCTGCTTTACTCTATTTCTCTTTGGTGATGGGTTTTAGGGAAGATGAAGGCTTGAGGGAAGATCTATGGCTTGGATATGTCAATGACCAGAAGGGTCAGGATGTGAAGAATGAGTGACGGGAAGCTGGGGAGCAGGAGAGCTGGAATAATTATGTGAATCACAGAAGCATGAACACAAAGGACTCAGGAATTTAAAGACATCTGAGGGGAAGACACTGGCCTTTCAGAGGTTGTCAAATGGATACTAAGTCCAATTTCATGTAAATTTCAAGGTTATTAGAAACGTGAATATAGTCTCATCCCTCAGTTTGGTACATGCAGGAATTGATTCCAGGACGCCCACACATACCAAAATCCTTAAGTGCTCAAGTCCCCTAGTCTGTCCTCAGTTACAGAGGTTTCCCATTCCCAGGGTACTGCATTTCCCATCCATGTGTTCTTGAAAATATCCACCTGTAAGTGGACCCATGCAGTTCAAACCTGTGTTGTTCAATGGTCCACAGTCCTGTCAACAGGAGATGGTGCTTCCACTGTTAGTGCATCTCCAATCCAACAGACACCTTTGTTTAGCCTTATAATGGCTCTTATAGAAAAGGAAACATTTTGAAACCTGAAGTTCTAAGTTGACATTCTGATTCTTGTTGCTCTTAAGTAAACACATTGGACCTTTTGGTGCTCAATTTATGCATCAGGGCAATGGGCAGTAACTATACGCTTCGCAGGATGAGCAGGTGAAAATTCTGGGGAAGAGCCTTGGATGTGATGAAGTTTCCGGTTAACATTAGGTCACACTAATTGAGGGGATAATTTCATTTAATTCCTATGGTGTCTGGTTGTAGAAAGTAGGGTCTGTGTAATAAATAGTCATTGGTAAATGCATTGGAATGTTTGTCAAAATGAACATGACTCCTGTGATTATACTTGTGTGAAGGCCTTAGGACTGCATTTTAATTTCCTCAAGTATATAGTCCAGAAGAAGAAGAAGAGTAATGAAAAGAGTCAACCCCACTCCAGTTACTGAAAGTGTATTCGTACTATAACCTACTTCACCCAGTGGTACAATCAATTTCCTGCCATGAGAATTTTTGACAGTTTAAAATATCCACACTTGATATGATTTATGATCTTACCTCCTCTGTGTGATGTTAGGATTCTCCAGAGTGTACAACAAGCACTTATCTACCCACATATTTTTTTTAAAGCAGGAAAAAAAACAAAAATGAAGACAAACACGTACCCTACAAAATAAACATCTATTTAAAAAGATGAAGAGAATGCTTTTGAACTTAGGTTTTCAAATATAGTGATACAAAGGGCCAAAAAAGTTAAAAACCCCTAGAGAGCTGAATAAACTTTTAACATTCTACACCAAATGTTTATCTTCTTTTCATGGTTGAATTCGCCATTCCTTTAGACTTCTGTGATGTTTCTGCCACAATGAAGGGCCAGCATAAAGAAAAAGGAAGAGCTGTTCCCGGCTTTACCCACCTCTCTCTTTACTCGGCCTGCCTTCCTCACACACACCACCGCCAACTCCGCTGCTTCCTAAAGATGTCCGTAGGTATGTCCAGGAGTCCCATCCCTCCCAATCTCTGATAAAACCCTGCATCTACTGTAAAGATCTGTACAGCTGCAACTGCTCCACTACTCACATTGTCCTCAGAGTTTCCGCTTATACTCCCTTGTGTTTGTTCTCTTCTCTGGAACTGAAATTTATTTAGACTAATACTCCCTCCCTTTTCCTTCCTCATAGAATCTTACCATGGTATGATGGTAAGATCAATCAAATATGATTGGTGGCCCAGAAATGTCTGAAAATAAGATAAAGTAAATTTTTTTTCTTTTTCTTCTTTTGAAGACAGAGCCTCATACTGTCACCCTGGGTAGAGTGCTGTGGTATCACAGCTCACAGCAACCTCCAACGCTTGGGCTCAAGCGATTCTCCTGCCTCCACCTCCCACTGGCGGGACCACTGGTGCCCGCCACAAAGCCTGGCTATTTTTCAGTTGCGGCCGTCATCGTTGTTTGGCGGCCCGGGCTGGATTTGAACTCGCCAGCTCAGGTGTATGTGGCTGGTGCCTTAGCCGCTTGAGCCACAAAGTAGATTTTTAAATAACCAAGCTATTCTAGTTGGTTGGACTACTTGCAGAAGTCCAGCATTGTAGAGTCCACTCACGGCATGGCAACTGACTAATTGGCTCCCTGTCCATATGGCTCCTCTCCGACCTTACAGTGATTTAGTATTATAATATGTCTCTTGACACAGGAGGGGCAGGGTGAGCGTTTGGCTCTATCAGCACACATCCAGTAACAACAAAAAAGAAGACATAAACCGTGTGCACGGCTTAGAAAAATGAAAACATAAACCAGATACACTGTTTAGTGGAAACTATAACAACATAAATTTTACCTTGGACCTTAAAAAACCTTCTCCCTCTTAACACCTGTATGTTCATCACCCTTCCATTACTGAGGAACTTTTTATAAAGAGACCTAGTAAGTTTAACAATATTTAAAAGGATGGGAAGTTCTACCTACTCTCGAGTAGCAATGAATTAAAGAAATTGATTCCTAAAGAAAATTAGTATTTCTAAAGACTCAGCAGCATCTATGAATGATTTGTCCATTTCAAAAACTGTCCTCAGTCATTTGTCCTTTGCCTTCCAGCACCTCTAAAGGGTATTAATGTCCATATGTCTTTTCCAGTTTTTACAGATTTTAGTTCATCCACTAAGTCACATCATGAACAGATAAAGAATTTTTTATCTGAGAGTCTGATGTCTTTTTCTTTTATAAACCCTTCCCCCCCACCAACAGACATCAGAGATGACCACGAAAAAGGGACTAGGCACTCTGCATCAAGATAGTAATGACTATCAGCAGATAAAAAGAATAAACAAAATGCTGGATTTTAAGTTATGAAGATTATAAGATAGAAGCTAAACTGTAGCTGTGTTTCCATCTATTAGATGATTTCCAAATTAGGATATAAGAATACATCTAAATCATAAGAAAGCTCTGATATCTAAATATGAATACAACACAGAAAACTGTTAGTGCAAAGTGGTTTTAAATCACACTTGAACCGTCAGAAAACATACTGCCTTGCACACCCCTGCAGCTTCACAGGAAAAGATAATGTTCAAGTTCCCCAGCCCTGGCTTTTGAGTTTTCATGTGCTCCTGACAGACTTTGAAGTCCTTGGTCTCTATAGGGAAAGTATAAAGGGCCAGTTGACATCTCCAGGATTATAAAGTAAGAAAAAAATTACAGCTCCAGAGTGAGACCAAGAGCTTATGTAAGTGCTTCACATTTCCTACATATTTTATTCATTACCAACCACAGCAAAATCGCAAGACGTTTCCGGTGCTTGTACCACCCTATAGAACCAAGTAAACACCAGAGGTCCTGGACTATTTAACTCCATTTTGAACAGCAGACTAGTTCGACCACAAACTAAAATCCAGTTGCTAAAATGAGCAACTTTGAGGTTAACGGAAAGCTAAAACAAGTCCTAGGAAATATTGCACCAAATAAAAAACAATGCATTCTAGATAGTTACATTAGATAAAGTAGCTTGAATAAATAAAGTAGCTTGAATAAATAAAGCTTGCTCCATTAATAAAGATTGCTATTTTCTTTTTTAAAAGTCATTTTGGTCCTTACTTCTGAGCATGTAGCATATTTTAATATATCGATTTTACATGTGTTATTTTTTATAACATCAAAAGAAACAAACTATATTTTTCATTAATTCTTTACCACTGCAGGCTCACTTTCAAATAAACGTCAGTAGGAGAGCAGAACAACATCTCTGTATACTGACCAGTGCCATGCTGACGCTTACATTAGCCTATTCAGGAAGCCAGTTATAATTAGTGTATTCAGGAAGCCTAATAGTTAAGATTCATGTAAGACAAATAAATGTATGGTGAGTCTCTTGGCTGCCTGTGCCTGGACGTCCCCAAGATTTCTATTTTCTTTGAAAAGGCCATTGGTATATATCAAACAAAGATATGAGCTTTTAGTGCACCGAGAAGATAATGGCATAGAGGCAAATCTGTCTTTTCTTATTATTTATTTGTTGTTTGCTATTGAAAAATATTACAAGCGGACACTATTTGACAAATGAATAACGATCAGTGCCCTTAGCTCTGTAGGTAGGAAATACAATCACAATCCTAAGAAAGAATCTGGTTGAATGTCAAAGGAAAATAATACACTTAATGTGGGTATCATGGCAGAATCACAATGGATAGAAAGCAGGGACCGATGAAAAATCTCCAGCGATCAACTATACCAGTGGTGAGATTCATACATTTAGAGGCACAGAACACAGAACATAGAAAACACAAAAATCCTTATCTGATGGGGAAACATGAAGATCAACTTGAAAGATTCCATGCTTCTTTTTGATAGACAAAAAGAAATTTTTAGTATCCTTTGACATGCATACTTGTTGATGGTCAAGTTCACACTGCATTCTATACTTATTTTCTGTCCCCCATTAATCAGTTCATTAGAATTATTTTAAATTCAGTTATTTGGTGACGCTCCAGAAGAGAAAAGTGACATCAGGAAAATTATCAAAAGCTTGTTTAAAGCCGCTCTAAGATGGTCTCCCTCTTTCTCTTTTTCTCACTCTTTCTGCTCTACAATTGAGTCAGACCTTCAAACTTAATCTTTGAAAAGTTAAGAAAGAAATTGATTTTTAAATATTGAAAAAAAAATCAGGCCTTTTTTCTCTTTTTTCAAATATCTTGGACAAATCATGTGTTTAAAATTTGTTCTTATTTATTGGTTTTGCAAAAGAAGGTATTGTCATGCACAGTGTTTGTAATAAAAAGCAAATCATTTCTTCAAAAAAAGGCAGTTTGCAAAAAAAGTATGTTTTTGGTCTTTTATAATTCCCATTAAAAAGATATCTGGCAAAAAAAGAAAAAGAAAAAGAAATCCTTATTTGATGGGAAAACATGAATATCAACTTGATGAAAGATTCTATGCTTTTGATAGACAAAAAGAAATGTTTGTGTCCAGTAAAAATATACAATATCATCAAAGATATGAGATGTTGGGTTGAACAATGATTACCTGTGCATGTTAATGAGAAGCCATTTATAATCTTCAGTTGTATGATCATGTGGTAGAAGCTAACAAAATAGTCATTAGAAAATTCTAAGTCAGTGGTTGTCAACCTTCCCCATACCTCCTAATGCTGAGACCCTTTAATACAGTTCCTCATGTTGTGGTGACACCCAACCATAAGATTATTTTTGTGGCTACTTTATAACTGTAATTTTGCTACTGTTATGAATTGTAATGTAAATATCTGATATGCAGGATGTATTTTCATTGTTACAAAGGGGTCAGGACCCACAGGTTGAGAACCACTGTTCTAAATGGATATATTATAGCCTGTTGCAGTTTCACCCTGGCATATGGCAGCCAAGTCCTCCAAAGTAACTTTAGGAAGAAACTGAGTTGGTTATGACTTCCTACTGAGAAGAATTAGACAATGATTCAAACCCTGTGCATTATGTCTAGTTATGGAAGGGTTGATAGGCGGTAGATGGAATATGAATGTTACAAAAGATATAGGTGAAGAGGAAAAGTTGGAGAGAAGACTCAAAGAAAAGTGGGAATTCTGGGTGAATATATTGTTGAATAAAAGAGAGTAAATCTAAGTAAATAGGATGTAACATAGCAAATGTAAAGGTGGGAAGTTAAGGCATCAAAAATAACAGTTCAGTATTTATGATTACCTGAGTTTTTGGGTTGGCATTAGGTGAACTCTTTCTTATATATTATACTTTCTGAAAACTGGTCAGAAGTAAACCCACAGTGATATTCAATCTTGCTGATTATTCTTCACGGGACTGCTCATGAGTATAGCCCCAAGGGCTTAGTTGTGTTGGTCAATAAACATTCAATTATTGGGGGAACTACAGGAGTGGAGTGGAGCTGAGAGTGACATATCAGTTACTAACAGGTCTACAATACTTTACCTTGTCTCCATATCCCAAAGGTGTTTTCTCATTTGGTTTCAAAAACTGACCTGAACTAATCTGAGGCTATTTGTAGTCTATTTGTTGGACACAAATGACTACTTATAGATTTTGCTGCCAAAAGGTTAATGTGATTGGTTATAGATGAAATTCCATACTCAATGGGGGTATTATAGAACATGCAATAGATGTACCATATTACTTTCCTCAAATCTGAAAACATGAAGTCTGAAACATCAAGTCTTAAGGTTCCCAAAATGGGCTTGCAAACATGTACTACTTTACTATACTTGGAACAAAACTTCCCCCTTTATCATGGGTAGATCCTTGTATGACCCATGGAAAAAGTTTGCTTCTCTAGTGAGAAATGGCTTCTGAGAGTGAGAAGTTTAGGAGGATACATACATGAAAAAGTATTTCTTACTCTCTTGGATTCAAACATAGATTGTCAACAGAGACCTAAAAACTGCCTATAGTGAAGGGTTCCATCCTTCCCAAAGTACAAGGTCAAAATATAGAAAGTATGTTAGGGAAAAACTGCGTAACAAAAGCAGAATCTGAACTAAGGAATGAAGGTTCATCTAATGGGTAAGGATGTTTTATCTTTTGATTTGTAATTCAAAGTAGCAAGCTTCCTTTATTGTAACTGAATCATGGGGAAGATGTATCATTCACGTTCTTCAATTCTAAAAGAATTTGCAGAAAACTTAAAATGTTTTGTAAAACCAATGCATTTTAGAAAATCAAAACAATTATAATTTTATTCCAAAAATGATTTGAAATGGGTTATAGTAAAAATTTGTATCTAGAGAGACAGCCCAAACCTAAGAAGTATAGGATGAAGAACTAGATCAAGAATGTCCAGAGAGGAATGCCAGAGTGAGGAAGCACAAACTGTGAGCTTCCCAGCAGCCAAGGAAATCAGGCAAATGCATCACTTCTCTTTCATTGTAAGTGGAATATGGAATATGAGGAGCACTTCTGGTAAGCAAACAAGCAAAAACTGGTTTGGGGTGGTAAAAGAATTCCAGTGTCAGCTTCCTTGTACAGACATCTTCAACAGCAGATTTACCCACACAGAATTACTATATGAATATTCTATCATGATTTACTACATATCTACCTTTATTGAACTTCTTAAATGAGAAAAAGTCTCAGATACCAGAAAGCTGAAAGAAAATCCAGGACATTTGAATCAGTGCACAGTCACCATTGGCTCTGCTTCTTAAGAGCAAGGACAATCTTTTCAAATGTATATCTCCCGTTTTAAGCATCCAGCACAAAAATGATAGATAAACATTTGCTGATTGAATGTTGGAACAGGGTTGAAAGGTTAATGTGAAGATATTTCTTCATAGAGATGAGCCATTTTTTCAATGAGTGTCTTTTAATGTTAAAGAAGAACCGGAAGGCTATTTTTAGCTTACTTATTGAGTTAGCATTACAAGCAGTTGTAGACAGTAGAAAATTCTGTGTCCGGTCACATAAGACGTTTTTAAGACCTATGAGTCTCCCCTAAACATAATGTTATGAAATGTCCTTTTGCTAAAAATACTGGAATCAAGTAATTATCTACTTTTGAATTTTAATGAATAGGCCATCTGCTCATTCAAATTGAAAAAATGAAATTTTTCTACAAATTAACTAGTTGATGAGATGTCCCTTGTGACTAAGTCTGCTTCACTATTTTTTTTTTTTTTGGTTGTTATATTTAACCTAAAGATGACACACAGAATATTGTACCAAGTTTTATAATCTCAAGTATGGAAAAAATGCTTTCCTTGATCATGTCATAATTGCAGTATCTATTCCTTTGGCAGGTTATAGTCATAATTTTACCAAAGACTGATTTTTATTAAAATAATTTTCACAAACATCATTAACATGAATCACTTGGAAGAAAAAAGTGTCCATTTTCTTCTGTGATTATTATAACAAAGCTTTAAATTCTAAACATACTGTGTTTTCTGTATGGATTATCCCCATCACCATAAATAACAATTGTTTTCAGACTCCTTATTCTCCATGCTGAGAACATTTTGCTCCCTTTATGGTGTATTCTCCTACATGCTAGCCAATTGCCACCTTGGGTGTTCACATGTAAGTTAATTAAAAATAAATAAAATGTAAAATATTTCTATTTAGCATCACTCACCGCAAATAATCAAACGTTAGGTGTCACCAGTGGTGACAGCATTAGCGCAGGATGTTTTCTTCCTTTCAGAGAGTTCTACTGGACAGCACCGTACCATCCTTCCCTGACCATTATCCCTGTGAAGAATCTTTACCGCAGCAGTAACTTCAGACTAACTTTTTCAAACCAGTCCCAAGATTCCCCCTACTCAGTTCTTCAGTTTATTAGACCTTTCCGCAATTAGCTGACTTATCTAACATCTCCATTAGTTTTTAAAGGTCTTTGGGGGGAAGGAGAAACAAACTTGGTGTATTGTTCCGTGAAACAAAAACAAAATTGGCGGTACTTTATAAATAATGCATTATAGCAGCATGACTTTGGCAGAAAACATACTTCATGCATCCCAGCAGCTGAAGCTTTCAGCCTAATTAAAAATGAAAATACTATTACAGTCTGAAATCATATCTAAGTTATCAAATTAGTATGCCTGGCATTCCAGTTGCAGAAAGTATTCAAGATGCTGCCTTTTAGAAATGAGCTCGCTTTGTCCTCCCTTATCATCCAAAGATAAATGCAAGTTCTCTGCATAGAGTGTCAAATTGAAATAGGACTGCACCATCTCATCTGAGCTTACTTGGTAGCAGCGTTAAATTTATATGCCTCTGTCATGTGGGATTTCACCTAGAAAATGGAACTCGTTAGGGAGGTAAAACATAATTCAAGTTTTCCTTCAAGTTCTGCCCTTTGCCTTTGGCTGTGGCTATCATTTCACTCTCCATTCTCCACCTCCCAACCTACAAACACCCCCAGCAGCTTGTCTAAGGCAAAATGATGAGGTTCAATTCTTCACTGGCTTTTCTTCCCAGAGACCCCCATGCAAAAGCCCTCACTATTTCCCAGACCGCATCCATTTGAAACTAACATTTCATATATATTTCTGGTTACCACAATATAAACATGGTTTAGTAACTAAACTCCCCACTGTTCCATTGCCGTGCATTTGTTCCTGGGCTCCTTCCCCTCTTCATTCTCTTGATGGTGGATGTTTTATCCAACAGAGCATTTTCTTCTTCAAAAGCACTTTGTCTTCTCTTAAAGAAAACAGTGTTTTTCGTGAAGGTACTAAGTGCATTAAATCTATTTTCAAATCAAATTAGAGTCACTTCTTTGTAAGGGTTGAATATATTTTTAATAATTTACAGAATACATATTGCTTTATTGTTGATTTAGCAAGACTTGAAAACGTACAATTACCCTGGGCTCTTCTTTAAGCACGGTGCATACAGATTTTTAAGTACTGAGGCCTATCACCCAACCCAGGTGAAGTAAACCCAGGGGGTGGATAACAACTTTGGCAGTTCTTAAAGCTCCCCCAGATAATGTTTATTTACATACTTTGGCTCAAAGACCACTGTAACCCATGTGATATCTAATAAAACCAAGTTACCCCATGAGCACAACAATAATGCCCACATTTTTTAGGGGGTGAGTGTGGAGGTAAGGACTGAAAGAAGGACCTCTGTTTTGAAAAGAAAAACAAGTTAACTTTCCCTGAAACTATCTTTATCAGAGGTGTCATGGGAGCTACCAGAGTTAATATATTCTGCCTAGAGAGAAAAAAAAAATTAGTAAGAAAGATTCATGATTATAGACAATAAAAATTTATATTAATGTACTTATTAGCAAATGTCTTTAGATCAACAACATTCTTTTAAAAAAATAAGATTTTTTTATAGGGGTTGGCTTTCACTTTTTGTGAAAGGATAGATAGTAAATATTTTAAATTTTGCAGGCCATATGGTCTCTGTTGCAGCTACTCAATTCTGCCACTGTAGTGTGAAAACAGCCATAAATAACACATAAGTGTATGAGCATGGCTGCATTCTAATAAAACTTTATTTACAAAAACAGGCAGAAGGCCAAACTTAGTCTGCAGACTGCATATTGTCAACCCCAGAGTTAAGAAATACAGCAGAGCATTTCTTTAAAACTGTTATGATGTGTTGTATTTTTTCAAGTTCTCATCTCTCTCATCTCACAGGGCTCTTTAACAAGGTGCCCTCACCACCACTCTATCAAGAGGTGGCTTCTATTATAATTTTCAACCTCCTTACCTCTGGCAAGGCTTTCTACCTGTTCTGCCCAGTAGAATACAGTGGAAATGATACTGGCCCGGCAGCTTCTGCTTCTTGCCAACGTCTCAAGATAACTCTGTCCCCAGCTTCCATGACTACAACCACAGGAGAGATCTCAAGCAAGAAACACCTGGACCCAGGGAACACACAGACTCAGAGACATAATAAGCTGTTTTAAGCCACAAAGTGGTTGGGTGTGCTACAACAGAAGAACTTTTGGTTGTTGTTCAGGTATTGATGCCACTTTTCCTGGTAATGTAAATGCTTTTAATATAATAGAAGTTTATCAATAAATAGACCAAGGTCAATGCTCTTACACTCCTCCCAATTAAAGGGATGTATTTCTTCTAAAATGTATAGATTAGACTCATTTATTTTAATCACATGTCTAGGCCCCCTATAAATACAATGATTCTATTAATAAACTCATTCAAAAAGTAACTTAAGATTATACGGTCTGCCTCAGTCATGTTAATCATTATAGATAAATTCAGTCACATTTGCATGGTACAGGGACAGAAATGTGCTAAAAAAGTACTGCCACTTACAACGTAGCCAACTCTTCATCTTACAAATGAGAAACAGAGGTGGGGTAGAGTCGCTAAAAAATACTATACCACTGATTTTTTTAAACAGAATCAGAAATAAGCTAAATGATAAAGAGAAATCAACTCTAAAAATAATTTATTTTTTCTTTAAAACAATTAGAACCAAAGTTTTGAATAACTCAGCACTAAATATATCTATATCATTTCAGAACTGACAAGGATATAGCACTTAAATTTATGAATTGTTTCGGAAAATTCAAACAACTGAAACTTCCAACACAAAACTTGATTTTAGAGAGGATGTTTTAGTTTTGGTTTTTTTCTATTTTTTGAGACAGAGTCTCAAACTGTCACCCTAGGTACAGCGCCGTGGCATCACAGCTCACAGCAACCTCAAACTATTGGACTTAAGCGATTCTCTTGCCTCCGCCTCCCAAGTAGCTGGGACTATAGGCACCCACTACAGTGCCTGACTATTCTTTTTGCTGCAGTTGTAATTGTTGTTTTAGCCGGCCTGGGCCAGGTTTGAACCCTCCAGCCTGGGTGCATGTGGCTGGCACCCTACCCCCTGAGCTACGAGCACCACCCTGATGTTTTAGTTTTGAATGGTTAATTAGCTCACGCTGTCCATTCCACAATAACCACCACATTAAACAAATGAACTTTAATGAGTAAATATGCAGGCTTTTTTCCCCTCTAAAAATAATGAAAAGTAAAAGTTCCCAAGTTCTAACTATAAATAACTCTGGAAGATCATTAAAGTTAGAAAAACGAAATTCTACTGTGCTTCTACGATTTCAGGAAAGTAACAGATCCTGAAATATGAACGAAACAGCCTGCAGGCAAGAATCGATATTCTGAGTACCTAAAGCAGAGGAGCATAGAAGAGGTAAAATTATAACTCTTGGCTTAAGAGGGAGCAGAAAAGTATGACTCAAGAGGACAATTTCCTAAGTCATCAACTATTACACCTGAAATATAAATTCAAGGCAATGATCGATGCTTGATTTTATAAATGAGAAAAATTTAGTCTCTAGAAGTTTGATAACTTGGTAAAAGTAAAAAGAAGGTAACATTTCTGCTGCAAAAAGAACCAGAACTGGAACTCAGGTTTCCAGTCTCAACTTCTCTTAGGGTTCTTATTGCTCCAGTGCTGTTTTTTTAAAGAGATAAAGGTCAGTGCACGGGAGGTAGAATCCCCCTCATCACCTCTTTGTGGCAGAGCAATGTACCTTGTCACCAGGGTGGCCGGTGTGGAATGAGAATATATGCACTCAAGGCTTGATGCAAGTGAAACAATGGTAATAAAAAAGTTTGAAATAGCCTATCTGTAAAAGGTGTAGCTAAAAATAAAGGTACACATCCAGGAGGAGAAAGGAAATTGAGAAATAAAAAATATCTACAATAGTTGACATCAACATCCACTTACTTCATGCTCTAGATTTGTATTGATAAAGACAATATATCAAGGAGAGCCAAGAGCAAAACCAGTTAAACATGAACTTAAGATGGTTTACATCAGAAGGAAAAACTTGGCTCTTAGGCCTTTAGCCTAATAAACCATCCACAATGGTCACCATCCAAAATCAGAACAGAATATATTATAGAAATGAAATAGCACCTGTGTACACCAAGATCCTGAGTGAGGAAGGACCAGACACCTCGAGGATAAAGTGACAAAGAATACAGGAACCGATGTTTCTGTTCATTTGTTCCATGTTATCTACTTTAAACTACCAAGGGTTTTAACATTTCAAGTCCATGTTTATTGCACTCCTTTTCTTTTTCTGATTTCATAGGCTTCAATTAGAGCCTCTTACAGTTCCCATTTAATTGAAATACAGGGGAAAATGGTTGACCTGAAAGTTTCACCTTTTTGACTATTTTAGTTGGTTTCATGCAACTTCCTTAAAGACTGTCTATTTTACCAAGATTTTTTAAGCAGAGAAATGAAGCAGTGTTTGACCATGATGGAAGCATTAAACTGGCAAACCCATTGTCTGAGGTTTTGGATCATAGCAACACTTTAGGCCAGTGTTACTAGATAATTCACAATGATCGCAAACTCTAGTTCTGGTGTTGAAATTAGTTGCTAGGTGTATATAGCAATTAAGTTTGGAAACATTTCCCTCAAAATCAGATGTGGCTTTCTGTATGTTAATTTTGAAGTAGATTTGACATGATATCCACTTATATAGTCTTTTGTAATTTTCCTCTAGTTTTCTCCCAATCTTAATATCTCCCAAGACAAAATAATTGTATTATTTACATTGCATTCAGTCATCTGATGAAAACTCCAAAGTGTTAAAAAATCCTCAACAATATTGTCTACAGGTGGTCATTAATCAGGAAATGACCCACAGTCGAGGAGCATACTGAATGCATACCTCTTCTGGCACCATTGGAAAGTCAAAAAAAATTAAGTTGAACCATCAAGAACTATCTGTATTTAAACTTTATCCAGAGAAATGTATATTTGTATAAAATCTTACTTTAAAAGATCAAGATACACTATTTGTAGGTAAGATGTATCATGAAAGATTGAATAGACTATCACATACTTGATGTCAAAACACTTTATTTTTATCCTAGCTTAGTAAGAAGTTGACTATACAAGTCATTTTAATTTTCCATGGCTTCAGCATTCATTTGCAAAGTGATCCTGGATAGTTTCAAGTCCAAGTTTATGATTACATGATTCTTAAACACTTACTTATAAAGAAAATTAAAATAATGGTGAAAGCTCAATCTACTTTTCGGTATTTTAGTTTTAAAGGAGTATTTTATTTTTTGTGGAGCAAGAAATTCTTCGAATTCAACAAAAACTCAAGTTAAACACGTGTGGGGTCATCAAAGCTAAGATTTTGCTCATCTCAGACATTTATTTTCCATATTGAACCTGAGTCCCTATTATGACACAAATAAACACAAGCAGTTCAGAATGGCTCCCAGGTTCTTCACATTTCAGCTTGGAGATCTCAAAAAACATACTAAGCCTCCTGCCCTTGAGAGTCTCAGAGAAGCTAAAGTGGATATTATCTTCAGTTTTTTTTTTTTCTGTTGTTGTTGTTGTTATTGTTGTTCAAAATGCAGTCTCACTTTATTGCCTGAGTTAGAGGGCAGTGGCACCTTCACAGATCACTGCAACTTTTTTAAACTCCCGAGCTCAAGCAATCTTCCTGCTTCAGCCTCCTGAATAGCTGGACCTACACGGGTGTTGCCTCATGCCTAGGTACTATCCTTTTTTATTTTTTTTGTAAAGAGGTCTCATTTTTGCTCAGGTTGGTCTCGAGCTCCTGGCTTCAAGCAATCCTTCTGCCTTGACCTCCCAGGAGGTCAAAGGGTAAGCCACCACAACTGACTGGAGTGGATATTTATATCTGCAAGATTCAAATTTTAGAATTTTCTTTGCTGAGGAGGATTTATAGCTCTAGAACAGTAGAAATATAATAAGTTCTATACTTTTTGACAGTATTTGGAAACCCCCTGATTTCTCTGTGTTTTAAGTACAATAGCAAGCTAAGGTCTTGTATTTGGGAACTACAAGATCTCAGGTGGGAAAGAAGCTTTCCATATGAATGCTGGATTAGTCTAATAGTAAGAATAAGAAATAATGGCTGTAATTTATAGTGGTGTAGATTTTAAGAGAGAGTAGTACTTTTTAAAATCTTTTATTTCATTTTATCCTTGCCTCACAATTAAAGCATACAGATTAGGAACGATTACCCAAATCTGATGTGTAGTGTAGTTATCCCCCTACATGGCTGCCTGTAAGACATGGCTGTCAGTGCAGGAACTATGGTGCTCATCTTGTAGCTTCTCCAATATCACCCTACCACGCCAGGAGGTCAAAATCATGAGCTGTTTTGTAAGGGGAGCAAAACATTTTCAGCTACTACTAATTTGACTTATAAATATCTGTTTTATATTAAATATGCTTCAAAATTCAGATCTGAAACTGGCAATTGGATTCGTTTCTCATGTTTTGAAAAAAAAGAAAAGTAAAATCTCAATTAGTTGTTGGTTCCAGGTGGTTCTTAGCTCTTTTGGTTAATGAGATTTGTCCTTTACTGAAATCTGGATATTTCCCTGGAGTAAATCAAGTCCACTATTTAATCTGTGAAACTATTCATTTATAAATTTACAATTTGCATCTCCACATGTATAATAAATCTGGCAATTATAATAATGTAGGCCTTCAGAATTCCAAACCAAAAGGCAGCTATTGAAGGACAGCAGGTTGATTGGCCGGTAAAACAAACCTGAATCAAATAAAGAATAAATATAAGTTGTAAAAGTGAGTATTGAACAAAAACAACCTCAGCCAGGTGATCAAGGTCAACATCATCCATGATGAATCATTTAGATAGGATGTGCCCTTGACATGATACGGTAAAAATGGTGCCCCATCTCTGTGGCCTTTCTCCAAACATAATATAATTCCAGTCTAACCCTGAGAAAAACAGACAAACCCTAACTGAGGAACGTTCTATAAAAAATATGACCACTACTTCTTAATACTGCTAAGGTCATCAAAAACAAAGTCCAAGAAACTATTACACTCCAGAGGAGCGGAAGGAGACAGAATGACAAAACATAAAATAACATTTCAAGGGCGGCACCTGTAGCTCAAAGGAGTAGGGCGCCAGCCCCATATGCCGGAGGGGGCGGGTTCAAACCCGGCCCAGGCCAAAAACTGCCAAAAAAAATAAATAAATAGATAAATAAAATAAAAATAATAATATTTCAATGAGACTATGAATACAAACAAGTCATTAGGTAAAAACTAATGAAATATGAATAAAGGATTAGCTTTAGTTAATGATCATGTAATAATAGTGGTTCAATAATTTCTAACCAATGCACCATACTAACTCAAGATGTTTACAACAGGGAAAACTACATGTGGGTATACAGGAACTGACAGTACTTCTTCACAATTTTCTTGTAAATCTAAAACCATGCTTTTTTTTTTTGCAGTTTTGGCCAGGGCCGTACTTGAACCCACCACTCTCGGTATATGGGGCTGGTGCCCGACTCCTTGAGCCACAGGCACTGCCCCAATCTAATACTATTCTTAAAGATAAACTTAAGAAAACATTATTGTCACGTACTGCTTTCCAAACACTAATGCATACACAGATCACCTGAGTTCCTGTTAAATCCAGGCTCTTCTGATTACAGTAGGCCTGGGGTAGGGCCTGAAAGTCTTTATTTCTGATTAGTTCCCAGGAAGGCCAAGATACTTGGCGTGAGGTTTCAGTATGAGTTTCTTAACAGACTTTCTTAGCCTTGGCATGATCAACATTTTTAGCTGGATGATTCCATTGTGGGAACTATCCTGTACATTATAGAATACTTAGCAAACATCTCTGGCTCTGTCTACTAGATGACAATAGCACCCCTCTCTTCCGGTGGTAACAACCAAAAATGTCATCAGACACTGCCAAATGTTCCCTGTGAGGAGGAAGATTGCCAGTGTTTGAGAACCACTAATTTAGAGCACTCATTACAATATGACCTTTGGGCAACTCCTTTCAAGAAAAAAAAGAAGTCTTTGTTCATTTAATTATTATATTTGAACATTTAGTATGTTTTCAGCTTCCATAAACATAAATATAATTATTTAGCTAAATTCATTTGCTAGAAATTATCTACTCACTATCATTGTGAAACATAATTTAAAATATACAGTTTCTGTCTTCCAGGAATTTACCATTAAACCAATGTTTGACATAAATATAAAGAAAGATAGGAGACTACTAAATAAATATTGGTCACTGGATAAAGTATTTACCATCAAAGATGAAGGTAAAATTGGATTTCACAAACTTAATGTATTTATACAGCACTGAACAGTTTTAAAGAATGTTGGCACATTTGTTAATTATTTCACTTGAGCCTGCTAATGACCCTTGGGAAAAAAAATATTTTCCTAGGCAGGAAATAGGCTCACATCTGGTTAGTTACTCATACCAAAAAGGACTAATTTTCTTTGTTTTCATAAAGAAAATAAAAGGTAGGACAAAGATCAGACACAGGTGCTCCAAGTTTTAAGCCACCACCTTCCACTATGTTAACATAATTCAGGGTAAGCATGATCTCTACTAGTTAGGCTTTAAGGGGAATATTAAGACCTCACCCAGATAGAATTCAAGCAGTGGAGGCTTGGATAACAGGGATGCAAGAAGCCAGAAGGTGAGTAAGAAGCAGTTTGCTGGCAGAGAGATGAAAGACAAGTACATGGACCAGCGGTGACGAGGCCTGGCTTTCGATTCCACTTCTGATAACTCTGATTTGGGAGACCTTTGCCAAGTCAATTAACATTCTGAACACTCCATCCTTTATTCTTGTAATGGGAATGAGAGACTTTAGCTCACGAATCTCTGGTGATGATTGGATGGCCCATACATAGGCAAGTTCAGAGGCCACTATGTGTAGGAAGGAAGTGAACACACATCATTCAATCTCACCCAAGTACAGTCCTGAGACTCCAGCAAGCCAGTTTAAACATATCTGTTGGTTCTGAGACTCCATGGAAAGGGTACTCACACCCAGGACATGACAGTGACATTAAATCTAACTATTAAGGCTCCTTTGAGATTAGCGTGCTCTCAGTTCCTCTATTCCCTTTCAAAAGTTCATTTGGAGCCATTTTTCAGTGTGACAGGCAGCGTTAAAGTCAACTTGAAATGTCTTGCTCGTGCTCAATGGATGTTAGTCACACCCTGTCTCAAGGCACCTCAAGTTGAACTTAATTTAGTTCACCTAGGACATGTCTTTAAAGGCATGCTAATTCTGAAAGCATTGCTGCATCAGTAGGTAGGCAACAGAATACGCAAGTGAGAGCCCCGCACGGCTGTGTTTTCTATACACTTACAGACACAGAAACTGAAAACACAAAATCCTTCCCTCATTACGTTTATTTGTCCTTTCATAGATCATACCACTGATTAACAGGAGCAATAGCTGATAATTATTTGATATGTTTCACCCGCTATATGTCAGGAACTATGGTGAAAGAAACCTTACGGACAGAATCACTAAAGCAACCATCCAAATACCCAAGTACTCACAGGCCCCCAAGTGATCCTATGACGCTTGTCACCTAGTCCATCGTGGCACATATCAGACTTCATTAAAATTACCTCTTCATGTGCCTGCAATTCCCACCCTATCTCGTGCTTCGTGAGTTTCATTTCCTCACCACACTATCCCCACCTCCCAGCACAGTAGCCAGTACAGTGAGTCATGATAGGTAGATAAATGGAGTAAGTGTAAGTAAGGTTTCTGATGTACTCTCAAACAGTCCAAGAAAGGTAGGAAGTCCAAACAAGAGAGACCCAGTGTAACAAAGCAGAAGAATATAAATGCACTTTCATTTACAGTCAATGAGACAAGAAGTAAAAAACAAAACAAAACAGAAGCAAGAGTCAGACCAGTAGCATCTTTGAGTCGGCCTTTCATAGTCAGTAACACCTTTGGGTGGAGACAGTGGTCTTCATTCTGCCCTTATAAAGGCAAGGGTCTCCACCTGTAGCAGGTCCCCACCTGTAGCAGGGCCCTCAGAAAGCTCAGAAAATGCAAATTGCAAGGCCAATATCGCCCCAAAGCTATGAATCAATACCAATAAAGATCACTCAGCTGTACAGAACACATCATTCCACGGCACGCCAAAAATGTTCACGGATTTCTCATGCCAAAGCTGCTAACCACTGTAAAACTAAATAGGATCTAGGCTCTGTATGGTCCATGTTATACCAAACTCCTCCACAGCCATTATAAGGAAAGGACTACAATTCCTGTCTTACGTAAATACAGTGTCGTCCAAGACACCTGACTTGGCGGTGGGGGTGGGGAGAAAACATTTCAAAAAAGGGATTAAAATGTTCTTTTCCACAAACAAATTAGAAATAACAAAATTTCAGACTGAAGTATCTGACACCTGTCTGCTTTCTTTGTCATGCATAACTTAAGCTTAATTACACATCAAGCAATAAGCGATGAGCACACAGTATTTCAGGGGCCAGCCACTCAGCGCATTCTCTGTCTACTCACGTCGGTAAAAGGCATTTCCTTACGGAAAAGGATGGTTCCTATAAACAACCCTCAGAAAACTAGAATCTGCAAACAATTCTCATTTCTACTTCACATACATGGATCCGATGAAACTGAACTCGCCATAATCCCTGAAAGTGAAGTGAGGCAGAGGAATGGAAACACCATATGCGCTGGTCTTATGTTTTAAACAGCTGTCTGTCCTCAAGCCGTTAAGCATCCATTGATTCATTCTATGGTGATATTTTCACCTAAGTGCTAGATTTCATTCTCATAAAATAAAAGCCACAGAATAAAAATCGCCTTTCTTTCCGAGCAGGTGCTTCAGCTGCCACTGGAATTTATCCCAAGGTAGCTGCAACATTTGTTTAAAATGCATGCTTTGGCCGAGTGATCCTTAACCTGGAACAATTTCCACTCTCTACTGACTGGCAGCTGATACCTTTGTCACTGCCAGAAAAATGCCATTTTCTTAAGGTTCAGTTTGCCCTCTTTCAATCGCTACTTCGTCTTTTGATTTTGCTGTGAGCATGAGGAACTGGCAGATACGCTCACTGCTAGCAGCAGCCGGACTGGGCAGCAGAGAGATTAAAGGTGGTTGTAGTCTGTGATTCGGTTTTGAAGGCGCGTTGCCTTGAGGTTAAGTCACCCCAAAACACACTCTGCCATGGCCATGAATTTCAGCGACCAGGCACCAGTTGCAAAATGTGCAGTCTCATTTAAAGAGGTACACCTGCTCTGAATGACAGTTTTAATACACTGGGGGCATACATGCCAGACTTTGTGTCAGAAAATCTGGCTTTGAGTTACAGTTCTGCTATGTACTAGCTATGGAACCTAGGTGAATCCTTTAAATTCCAATTCTCCTTACCTATACAGTAAAGGTGTTTACCCCTTTTTCAAAGTGCATAATGATGGAGAAAAACAATGGATGAGGTTTCCAAGTGATGAAGCAGGATATAGACTAAGTTTAGTAAATCCCATCAGGATATCACAGAATATTTTTGTATCATACAGTTAGGCATTGTGTCTAAATATTCTACTTCAAATTATAATACAGTAGATGTTCTTGTCTGACACTGTTTTGTTCCTGAAACCAGATTTAAGGCCTCATTTACATAGCTCTATGTGAATACATAATACACCCACCATTCACATGCTGGGATCTGTAGATCACTGAAGGGTCCCCACGGTTGGTGCCTGGTATTTTACAAAGTCAGCCCTTCAGGTTGAGGTTGTTATTTAAAAGCCAAATGCCTGTCAGGGGAACACTGTGATTTTTATCAGTCATTATCCCTTTCATGTGGTTTTATTTCTCAAATTCTCACCCTGAATGCCAGCAGACACTGGCCTTTCCATCTGCTAGCCTAATCATTACAACCAAATCCGTTTATAAGGGGAAAGTCCCAAGATTCCAAGAGGGGACTGGAAGTGCCCAAGCCAGTATATGGGGCAGCCAGGATTCCAACCCTGGCTCATCTAATTTCAAAGCCCGTGTTCTTTTCTTCTATGGAAAGAGGTCTCATTTCCTAACCTTCTTAATAAGTTCAGCCAGATTATACCATGACAGGATACATTTTTAACCCTGTTTTCAGACTGTAGAAAAAAGTCGTAGATCTAACAGATGTCCTCAAACTTTTTAAACAGGGGACCAATTCACTGTCCCTCAGACGCATGGAGGGCCAGACTGTGGGCCCTGGGACTAGTCGGCTGCTAAGCAGGACAGGCAGTGGCGGCAAAAACACCTGGTGGGCCGGATAAATGTCCTAGGCAGGTCACATGTGGCCTGCAGGCTGTAGTTTGAGGACACCTGGTCTAGAACCAGAGATCCATCTAATTTTCAAACTTTCTACAGAGAAAAAGCTTTTCTCTGTAGCTTTTTTGCAGAAAAAAAAAAAATCAATGTGCTCGATTTTCTTATGGCTAATGCCCTGAAATCTACTTGACAATTTTTATTTTTAGGAAATGTCCATGCTATAACAAGGAAGATTTATTTTCTTCATGCCTCAGTGTCTATCTTAAGAAGATATACATTCTGCTTTTGGGGTGGAGGTCATTCTATTTATTCAGACCAAGAAAGAGTAGTCACGCTACTAGCAGGATATTTGTACATGCTGTGACAAATGTCATGAAAGGGACTTAGCTAAAACACACAGGGGAGGGGACAGAAGTTACAAATAAGAAAAGTGGACCCAGGCTGTTATGATAAAAGGATAAAAAACAAAAACAACCTATTTCTTTGCTGTATGTGGCTCTCTTCTTACATGGCTATTATGTTCATCTTCCAGTGTTAAAAATATAAATGTCAAATTATAAGAGAGAGAGAGGTACTGTCTGTTAGACTGTCTGTACCTTCCACCCTAAGGAAACAATGACTTTAGCCCTGGTCAGTGTAAACTTTTTTTTTTTTAAAACAAAACATTTTCTAGGGGCTTGTACCACTGGGTGATCTGATGCATGTCTTAGTATCAGGCAGTATTCTTTGAAATTCATTAGGAATTCACAAGGCACGTTCGATTCATCTGTTTAAACATCTGTTGAACTATGCTGCTCAACTGGATTTTGTGCACGAACTCCCCGAGCTTATATTCCTAAATTTCTAAACTGGTTTTATTTTTTTCATTTCTTGGTTTTACAAAATACCCGAAAGTAAAACTTATGCCCTTATCAGAAAATAAAACATTAGAGAGAATAACATCTGAAATCTTAAAATGGTGATGATCATTTTAATAATTATATTAAAATAAATTGCGTGTTGTGATGTACACAAGCAAGTAACAGGGAGATGAATACCTTTCAGTCTCATATTATTCACTTTTAGTAAGTATAAAACGACTAATGGTAAGGATTTGAGATTCTTCCTGTGTTCCCTCATAAAAATCAAGCCTTGACAGCAGTATACGCCATTGTTGATTACAGCGTTCAAGGAGTCACCCTTCCTGGTACATGTATCAAAGTGCTATTAAGTCTGTAACTGGTAGAGTGTTTAATTTTGCTGCCAATGTCAATGTCAGTATTAATAGTGCACGCTGTAAAAGTGAAAAATTGCATGTACAAATTGCTACTTTTCCATATGTTCGGTTAAAAACGTGGGCAGACTATTGTTTTATTTCTCCCAGAGAAAAAAGAAAACTATTGAAAATTACTGTTATTGAAATATACCACAAAGTAGAAAAAAAGAACTCTACTTCATTGATACCTAAATTTGACCTCCCTTCCTTTTCTGTGTTCTTAGATTTTGTTTGCCTGTTTGGATTTCCTTCGTCGCAAGGCCCATTGTATGTTTTCTGCATTCTTGATGCACAGGCATCTGAGGCCTCCCTACTGGGTTCAGACCACAGTCTACCTTTGCAGGGCTAGCCAGTTCTTGGAAATAGCAGAGGCCTCAGCTAGGAGCACGCTTTTCATTTGCAAACTAACCAATCCAGACCTCACCTCTCTGATCATTTTCTTTATTAAATTCTCACACAACAAGCCAATAGTTCTGCTGCCCTTAATCAACCCAGGGCCCAATACCAGACAACTGAGGACAGCCCCCATGTCCCAGAGCCCACTTGACCTTTCCATAAAATGTCCTAGGGCTTCCCTTTGATCTTTCTTATGTCCTGACCAAGTCTTATTCTTCCCCACGTGGCCCTAGATGGAATAGCGAGTCCCCTTCTCAGAAACGGTAAGCATTCACCAGTCACCTCCACAAGTTAAAATCCCTTGGGTACAATCACTGTAATACCATCTCCTCCTTAAGTGTCCGTACTAGGTGAATCTAACAGACAGTACCTCTCTTTACCTTTCTCTCTTAACAAATTTATTGAGGTATAATTTACATAATACCATAAAAATTTGCCAATTTGTATAGTTTATATTTGGCAAATTTATGTAACTATGGCATAACCACAGAAATCAAGGCTTGCGGACATTTCCAACAGCACGAGAAAGATCTTTCATGCACATGGCCATCCGTTGCTGCTCCCACCTTCAGCCTGAGGCCACCACAGGCCCGCTCTGTTGTCTAGATTTGTCTTTTCTGAATCACGCACGTATGTGTAATCTTTGGCATCTTCCTTCCTTCCGTTACCATAATATCTCGCGGTTCATCCATGTTGTGTAGGTCATTCCTTTTTATTGTTAAGGAGTACTCCATTGCATGGACATAAAATGTTTGAGTTTTCCTCCCACTAGTTGATAGATAATTAGATTGTTTCTAGTTTTTGCCTATCATAAGTCATGCTGCTCTGAACAGTTGTGTGTAACTCTTTATGTGAACAACTCTTTATATGTTCTCATTTCTCTTGGATGGATACTTAGAAGTGGAACTGCTGGATTGTATAGTAAGGTTCTTAAATTATCTACAAAGCTGCCAAACTGTTTACCAAAGTGTCTGTACACTTTTATATTCACACCAGTCAGCAGGGTAGGACAGTTCTAACTTCTCCCCTTGTCCCCAGCACTTGGTATTTTGGTATTGCTTTTTTTTTAATTATAGCCATTCTAATGGGTATCTTTGCCTTTCAATAGTTCGATTATAATGTGTCTAGGTGTGGAACTCTCTGTATCTTTTCTACTTGGAGTTTGTTGAGATATTTGGATGTGTACATGATATTTATTTAGTCAAATTTATGTAGCATTTACTTCGAATATTTTTCTGCACCCCTTTTTCCTCTTCCTGCTTTCTGGGACCCCTGATAGATGTATGTTGGTATTTCTGATGGTGCCCTAAAGGTCTTTGAGACTCTATTCTTTTTTCAGTATTCTTTTTTATTTCTTTTCTTCGGAATGGATAATTTCTATTGCTCTGCCTTCTAGGTCACTGATTCTTCCCTCTGCCATTTAAAATCTACTATTGAGTCCTCTAGTGAGTACTTCATTTTAGTTATTATACTTTTTAGATACAGAATTCCCATTTGTTTCTTTTGATAATTTCTGTCTTTATTGATATTCTTTATCTGGTAGGTCATTGTTGTCACACTAGCTTCAATTATTTAAAAATGTTTTATCTCTTTGAACATATTCAGAGTAGCCAATTTAGTTTTTCTGTGCAAAGTCTAACATCTGAGACCCTTAGAGTCAGTTGCTGTTGACTTTTTTCCATAGTATGAGCCACATTTTCCTGGTCCTTTATGGAATTTATTTTAATGAAAACTGGACACTTCAGTTATAGGAGAGCAAATCTGAATTCTTTCTTTTTTTCCCATTGAAGATTGCTCACCTTGATGTTTCATGGTGGTGACTTCTTTTGTAGCTTTTCTAGATTAATTTGTGGATTTCGTCTTCCCCCAAACAGTTCTATCTCTTTTCGGTTTTTATAATATTATTTTTATTTTTAAATTTGGTTCCCCAGGGATTGCTGCTGGGTCAGAATAGCCTAGTGATAAACCAATGATTGATTAATCAGAAGTTGTGCTCAAACGTGTTGAGCCAATACGTGTAGGTGGGGAATATAAACAAAGTTCAGGTAGCTTAAATCTACCCTGACTTTGACTTTATGGGATTAGAGATATTCCTAAATTTCCTTAGTTAATAAGAATTTCTTGCAAGTTTTCATGAAAGTAAGAAAAAGTGCATTAATTTTAGCAGTTGCCGAAGAAGGATATACAATGTACCCCATATAGGAGACAAGTACACCAAAATCCTAGACTTCACCACCTTACAATTTATCCATGGAACAAAAAAAAATCTGTACCCCTTACATGTTAATATATAAGAAACAAGAAAGCTAGTCAGGTGTCTTAGGAGTTCTAGCAGTCAGAAAGCAGCCCTTTAACTCAACATCGATTTTAGAAGTCATCCCCTCCAACCAGTTTGTCGCTTTCCTCTACTTCATCACACGTGCCCTTGGGTTCCCTCTGATTCTGCTTTTACTGTGCTCTGTCCACCAACTCGTGGTACTTTCCTCAGATTGCTTTCCTCCTTGGATTCTATTCACCTATGATTTTCACTAACTCACTGTATCTATTTTCTGTTTTGTGTCTCTCTAACCGTTGCCCACCTGGTGTTTATAATATTCTCCATGATCCCCATCCAAGCTCCTCAGAAAAGAGGTCCTGATTGATTCTTATAGAACAGGACTTCTCAAAATCTCACATGCATGCTAATCACCTGATAACATTACTAAAATGAAGATTTTGATTTAGAAGTCCTGGGGTAGAGCTGGAGATTCCCCGAGATGATACTGATGCTGCTGGCACATGGATCACACTTTCACAAGCAAGGGCCTAGTCAGCACCTAGAAAATGATGCAGTTCTTACAACAGGTGTTTTACAGGCGACAGACTAGACGTTATCCGGTGGCTTCTGCATCACAGGCTAATGTTCTGTCAATCAGCTGTGGTCTGAGCCACAGGGTTATGTGGCACAAAGCATGGTGATTTATATATAAAAAGGCTTTTGAGAGGGAGCTCTAGAGATGGTAATACTTTACACAGTCTGTCCAGTAAAAATAATTTGAATTTTTTTTTTTTGCCAAATTGTTCATTTTAATCTTTGCTAATCTAGGTAAAAACTCACATTATTAACTTTACTAATGTAAAGTTTAATGTATGCACTGGGCTGTCGGACTCTTCTCCACAATCCCAAACTGTCCCATGGAAGACTGAATGTCAGCTTTTGCTTCCATGGAACTGAATTATCTGTGGGTTTGGGTACTTTCTTTCTCAGTCTGTTTTTCTCTTTTTTCCTCTCTCTTTCTTTCTTTCTCTCTCTCTTTTCCCTTCCCCTCCCCTCTCATTTCTCTTTGTTTTTACTTTGCAGCTGGATTTCAGATGAAAACAATTATAGACCCACAAATTAATTTATTCTTGGAGGTAATAGCTGTGGGGAAATAAACAGACAACAATATTTGAAATTCTAAGACCTAACTATGTAGAAAATAGAAATATAGAGGCAAATATTTTAAAGGGGGTTTAAAATCAATCTCCAATCAGACAGATACATCTTCAGATGAGATAAGACAGGAAAAAATGAAAGGTAAAATTAAGAAATGTACAGGAAAAATACTGAGAGAAAGGAAATTGCACGGCAGACTCCTGCTCACCCTCTTTCCTCTGCAGCCTGTCAGCCTGGCACAAGTGACCTGTACTTTTCTACTGGTTCAGAATGAGAATATATGAAAACAAATTAAAATCCACCCAACAGCAGAAGATGGCATAGCTAAAACCCTAACTATAGTCATGTTTTTTTAGGAATGACAAGGAAGCAGAACATTCTATATCTATTTTGTCTATTTAATTGGAGATCGAGTCTCTTCACATTTAGGCTAATTAAGTAGATGATCCTGTATGCTGTTCAGTATCTGCTCATTTTAATGATATCTTTCTCTGTTAATCTATTTATCCAAATGTCTATCACCATAGTTTATAATACCCTTCCATCTTTTAATTAACTTAATTAAGGACAGTCAATGATGGGCCAAACATCATACCACTGCATGGGGAAAGTATTCATCCCTGGGGTCTAGTCCACTGCTTGGCCACACAGCTAACCCTAACCCCGTGCAGATCTGACTCCTCTGAGCCTTTTGTTCATTTATAAAACAACGAGCCTGTGCAAGATTTTTCTCGAGGTTTCTTCCTTGTTACATTTAAAATTCAGATTTATCGTGGAAGTTAAAGACAATCGAGAATCAACCTATTGAATTGCCACGAAAAAAACACATCCAGCTAAAGTGTCATTTCCTGCTGGCATATGGCTACGAAACAGACACAAATTATAGCATATTCTCTAAAAACCTCAGAACCAGAAACATACATCCTGCCTGTGTCTCATGATCAGCAGGTATAAGGCTGGTGTGTTTTCTTTGGAATCCAGAAAGTATTTGGAACCACGCTGGGCTTGGCAGAAACTGAAACTAGCCAAGGCCTGGTTCTGATCATTTACAGCTGCTTCTCAGTCTGTTGTCATCTTACCAGACGCTAATGAACCCCACACCAGGCCTACCGCTGTGGCTTCTGAAAGGGGCAGAGGCAGTGACTCCTCTATTAAATCAGCCTTCTAGTTAGTGCAGGGAAATATTGATGCTGGGATGCTCTTATCAACTGAAACAAATAAAGGGAACCTCTCCCACCATGTCAACTGGCTTGCTTGTAAGACAACACTGATTTTATCTGGATAAATGCAAAGATACAGATAGAAGAACCATAGTTTTTAATGAATAGTGGCGATAGATGAAAGAAAAAAGATTACAGAGTTGTGTACAAGTTTTCTTCACAACCCAAACAATCTAAGTGCAACCCATTATTACGGTAATCACTGAAAACATTAATAGGTTGGGTTTCAGAATATTTCTTTGCTAAAAAGTGTCCAATGTACACAGCCCTATTATGAAACTAATTTATAGCTTTCATAGGAAAGCTATAACCTAATTATAGCCTTAGAATATGGGGAGGGAGGAGGGGGAGAGGAGGGGAGGGGCTGGATGGGTGGAGGGAGGGTGATTGGTGGGGTCACCTCTATGGTTTATCTTACAAGTGTACAAGTGAATCTTTCTAATTTAATAAAAAGAAGAAATACAGTACTTAATAAAATGCCATATTTCAAAACTAAAAAAAGAGAATATTTCTTAAGAGAGAACTATAAAGATCAAAGTAAAATAAACTTTCAGGATGTGATTATAAATTTGATTTATAGTTCTGGAAATTAAATAAAACAAATCAAACCTCTGATATAATCTTTCTTAGATCTCAAGTAATACAGCATCTAGCAAAATACCTGACATTAGCCCGTGCCAAGACAAATGTTTAATAAGCTATGAAGGAAAGAAGACAGGGAAGATTGGAGGAAGAAGGAAGGAAGGGGTATTTTCTGTGCTAAACATTAAAACGTAAGTAGAACATTAAAAAATACACCAGGAAAATAATTTTTTAAATTCATATTCACTTTCCTGACAGTAATATGAAATTGAACAGTTATAGAACAAAACATCAGGGGAAAAAAAAATCTCTCTGAAGGACAGGATTCTTGACTTTGCTAGAAAGATCCATATGCTATGGTGACTAGTCTAATGCATTAAAAAAAGAAAAAAAGCAATGTGGTGCCATCTTAAAGCACCCATGAAATCTAAGCACATTAAAATAGAGCGATATGGAAAAACATGTGGGCCTTTCATCACTAATTCATGACAACGGGATCTTGTTAGGATCTGCTCGACTCTCTCACAATTATTCTTATTTTAACGTTTTATAGAAGATGACAAACAGTGGCTATGTAGCAATATGCTGTCAACATCATCTCACGAACCTAAAGAATGCTGCCCTCCAAAGCACTCTTGTAGGAAGACAGTTATTTAGGGGCAACGGTTGAATTAAATCATTTTACCATAAGTACCTATTAAGACCATGATACTGTAGTATGATATCATACTTCTTAAAAAGCTAAAAAATTCTTGAAGAATTTTTCTTACACATGACTTCTTGAGAAGATATTTGAAAGGTATATAGTATTCGAAAGATCTTTAATTTATAAATAAGATGGACGTTATAAAATCTATATTGTAAGCACCAATATATACCTGTGCATGTGTGTGTGTATAAATAAAGTAAATGGCAATCTAGGATGATGAAAAGAGAATCACACTCTGGTTTAGAGATAGTTAAGTGACATCTGGCAAAGAGTTTGCTTCTCTGGGCTTCAGTTTCTTCCATGCTAAAATAAAAGGGGGGCAGACTATATTTTGCCTAAGGCATTTTCCAACAATAAAATACCATGGTCTCAAATAACTGCAATTTGATATTTTAATGTATGTACCATAATAATACCAAAAGTAGCAGAAGAGTCTTTGGAATATTTTCCACAGGGAAATCATGGTCTGGGGACAAATACACACGGGAATATCAAGCATGACACAGCTCCGAATGTAGCACACATAATAGGACAGTGTAATTTAATACGATGCTCATACTTCAATTTACGTCCTATTTTTACCCTGAGTGAAATGACTGATTTATTTCTAGTATCTTCTTTTGGTCAGCAGATGGTAAAATAAAAATAATTATAGAATATCAAATATTTCAGTGACCTCTGTAAACTATACCCGAAAATATTCTTCTTAGCTTTCCAGAGAAATCCTCAGTAGGATTGGAATAATACTGCCAAAGCCAGTATGTTATACATGTTGCTTTAGTTATTAATGTATTATTTGTTGTGAACCATCATTCATATTTAGGTCTACCAATATATTGAGACTGTTAAAATGAACATTTTCTCACAAATTAAAGTTAAATTTAGTCCATTTAAATTTCTTAAGTAGATGAGAACCACGGGGAGTCTTCATGGTGAACAGAAGGTTTTGTGGGAAGAAATCTGAAGATAAAAATTGCAGAAGGAACCAGAAATAGGGAAAGGGAGATGGGTTAGATGCCTATTTTTGGAAAAGGGAGGAATAAGAAAGTTGGAGATGTGAGGAAGGCAAATAGCTCCTGATCAACGTTATTAGAAAGGTGGTAGGTTGTTGTAGTTTTGTTAAATAGGCAATTGCAAAAGGAAGGATGGAATTCACCTTCTCTATGTGAAACCATGAAGGGATCATTAAGAGATAGAGACTGTGTAACTACTGCAGCACGGGGTAGACGCAGACACCCCAAGTATGCTGATCAAACTGGTGTCACTTGGGAAAAATCTCTTCCTCACATGGGGAGAGGCAAGATGCCACATACTTTATTTTACAAGAGAACTACAACTCTGCTGAATAAGGATGTGAATATTCTTTCCTCTGTGTGGTCCCTGGGTTGTTCACTCTTCAAGCCAATGTTGTTTAGCCTGTATATACAAGGAACTGGTGCATGGTGTTTTTAGGGACAGCTTCTAAAATCCTTTCTCAGGTTAAAAAAAAAAAAAACCCACCTGTTTCAATAGAGATCTATAAATGTGCATGATGCAGTGGTACATTTCAAAACTATTAAGGAATGAGTATAATTGTGATGATGTGTTATTTAGTTCACTGTAAACATCTCATATTGTATATTGAAGCAGTACCCTGTACCCCATAAATGCATCAATGTACAATGTTATGATTTAATAAAAAATAATCTAAAAAAAAAAAAGATTACGTATTACTTAGTAAAAACTTCTTCACATTCCAATCACCGGCCATTAAACCGGAAGGAGTGTCTGAATAATTCCTCCAGGGAAATTCTAGCCTAGCCCACTTTTGATCAAAGATAAAAGCCATCATGGGATTATGATACCTCCACTAGATGGCAGCAGCAGGCACGTGTGCAGCCCTGTGAAGTGGTGGGTCACTAGTTTGGGGCTTTTGTTTTTTTTAATCTTGAAAAGAAGGGCAGGAGAATTTCAGCAGCAGAATCTCAGGCAGGTGCCTATAAATGCACAAGATATAAGATGAAAAGGGACAGAAACAGAAAACAATCACTGGAACTCATGCTGCTGGGGCTGCAGAAGTTGGAGGGGACAGAATGTGCCAGGAGTCCCCTAAGTCTGGCCAACTTCATCCTGCCCTTCTTGGTGGAACTGCCCAGAGGCTGGACCTGCTTAGGAGGACTCCTCTGAGATGTGGGAGAGTAGGGTGGATGGGGCATGTAGCTGGCCCCCTAAAGCATGTGAAGATCAACACAGGCACAGCTTTCCCCCCTGAATGCTACCTGTCATGCTATGTGCTATGAATGTCCAGGCCTTCCACCCACCCAGTGCATCTCATGGACTCCCTGTCCTTACTGAAACTTCACATGTGATCCTTTCCTAACTACAGAGACCAAATGATCTGGTATCCAAAGCAGAACACTTTACAAGGAAACTAGAGCAGTTAATGATCATGCCAGGACACTGAGCACAACTCGGGCTCTTCAGGCAAATGGAGATGTATAGAGGTTCAGTTCTAGTTCTCTTTCACGAGAACATTTCAAGCTCTCAGAGTCCAGATAGATGATTGAAATTCCCTTTTTATTCCCTCTTCTCCATTCAAGAATACCTTGCACTGAGTAAGCAGACAGGAAGAGTTTGTAGAGTGGACAACTAATGCTATCTTAGCATCCTCAAAGGACACTCGATCTAATCTCCAAATTGTGTGACTTTATGGAGAGGTTAAGTGACTTGTTCAATATAGCAGTGAGTGGCAGAACCGGGCTAGCTCCTGGCCTTCGCAAGTACTTTTCCACATCTGGGTTTCAGAGGGATCTTAAAATGAGCAGGCAATACAACCCAAACTATCCACCAGCTCTGCACTGTATGAATCAAGGACTTCGAGGAAAGAAACAGAAGAATTACATTACAAACGATTCATCCTCCAGGAGATAAGCATGACTCTGTGGAGGGGGTCACAAGAGCAAATGTATTCAGGAGACAGGCCACAAGAGAAATGGGGAAAGTGTCTGGCCAAAAGGGGGTGCCCTGGGCATTGTGGGACCCGTCTAAAAGTCACAGAGAGCTGTGGCTGCAGCAGATGGCAGGTAGGTGGAAATAATTCTTTTTCAAGAAGAACCTGAAAAGGTGAGCATTATATGAGATCTTTCCCATGTCTTTGAGGGTAAGAAAAAATGTGTAAAGCCAAATCAGGATATCTGGTTCACCTTTGACTTATAGCTGCTATTCTCAGCCCCACATGGCACCTCTGAATATGCTGATTCCACTGGTTTGAGGACGTGGGCTGGGCAGCAGGATTTTTAGATGTTCCCTAGGTGATCTGTTGAGCAACCAAGGTTGAGGCTTACAATTTAGCATATGGCCACCATCAACATGATTATCAACTGAAAGTTTGTTGGAAATATGGCACCTAGAGTTCCACCCAATTCTGGTAAGTTCATATGGTCCTAACAGGTCAAAATCTTCATTTTCAGTGGATCCTAGAGTGACTAATTGGATAAATTCCAACCAAGAAAATAGGTCCTATTCAAGCACTGATGATGATGTAATGCTCACTTGGGAAAAAACTCAAGCCAGTGCCAGAAATAAAAATCTCTAGTTCATTTCCCTTCCTGCCCACCTTCCAAACTTGGCCCCTCCATCCCAGGAGGCAGAAGAGCCATTACGTTTTCTTTGATTCTGCTGTGCTTTTGTTTTCTAACACTTTTGCCCTTGGACCTGGGTCTGAAGAAGCAATAAATTCTGCTCAGAAGTTACTGTATCTAAACATTTGTTCTGTTCTTTGATAGGGCACAGGCTTAATCAGGCTGCTGTAGTAAACAAATCTTGTGCCAGGGATTCCACAGGAAGATGGCTAACCAAAAATATAACATTATTGGTTCTGTCTGTGAACAAGAACCTGATTAATCTTAAACCTAACCTTTAGCTTCTTTGGTTCCATGCCAGCGATTTTATCATATATCTTTTTACCTGTCAGATGTCTCTGGCATAACTGTCACTGCACTGTCCCTTATATAACACAATCTCTAAGTTTAAAAATTTCTCCACTGTGCAACAGAAAGAACTTAGTGGTTCTTTGGTCGTCTGACAACCCCAACTTCATTAAAAACTCCTAAAATGTGCCTAGTTTCCCTTCAGGGAAACCTCATTTCCATTTATTTGTTCCTCTTGGGAAAAAATTGATTAGCCCCAATCCTGTGCAAGCAGTAAGTCAATAAATGTTGAAATACAATAATAATAATGATCACAAACCTTCATGCTCTTCCTAATCCACAGAGGTTGCTATGGCTACCATTAAAATCTTGTTTTGTTTCACTGATCCTCCAATTCTCTTACATAAGATTTCTTAGGGTTTTCTGCTTCCTCTCCCCCTCACCCTTTACTTTCTTTTGGATCAGCGGCTGTCACTGATGGAACACTCCTGTGCTATACACATACCTGTGACCATTTCAATTTAAAATACATTATCATGACACATTAAGATCAAATTATTGTATGTTTAAAGGACAGAAATATGAGAATACTGTGATAAAAATCACAACCTACTACCTTTCCAATTGGGTCAAGCCATCAAAGTATGTGAAGAAATAGAATTTTTACAACTAAGCTCCTGTGGTTTGCTAATAGATTAAAAACTATTTCTTCTTTATCGGAAATACCTAAATAAGACATATGGGAATATTGGGAAATGTTACTTTTATCCCTACAGCAATCTAAAGCAACTCCTGCCATGGGTGTCAGTGACCCCAAACAATGGTCTTGCCTACAACGTATGCTGGAAAATTTGTCCTCTCATGGTGACTGTTATGTTTATGAATCTTGTTGGGATCCCATTTCTCAGCCTACAAGATGATCCAAAGGTATTGCCTAAAATCATCCCTGCCTTAGTAAGTGTGTGTGCAAGACTAAATAACCCTCCATTCTAGTTTTTCACGGGGCTGTCTTGGCTGCACGTTTTAAAGCTGCACATCCACTGTTAAGCAGCCCCATTCAGCATGCAGCAATAGCTCTTTGTTGTTTGTTCACCCATTACCTGCATCAGCCCTCCCAGAGACTTGGTTGGCTAGCTTAGACCACATCTTTGCTAAGTGTGTTCTGTAACTTCACATTTATTAGACAGTGGGGCCTCTAGGAACAATACTGACATCTCTAGTTAAGGTCCATATGTTATAGGCAACCAGTGTCTACTTGTGGCTAGTCCAGTGAAAGGTGTTGGCTACAGGGAAGGGAATAATGTTCTTTCCTCTTCCTGTAAACTAAATTATATACAATGGCCTATATTGGACTATTTTAATTTAGAAAAATAATAACATCATCTGCTTCAGCCTAAAAGTTGGAGAAGTTCTGGAAGAGAAGAGAAGAGGATGCCGCCCGTGTGGTTTGGGCATATCCAAGCTCCTGAGTTCTGCAATTCTGCCCAAGTTCTAGATCCTCAAGCCTAAATTAAAAAATGGAGGAACCACCAAATTCTTGCTGAGGTACACTAATGTATTCCAAGGCAGGTGGCTAAATCATGAATGAATTAATTCAGCTTGCTCTTGTGCTCTTATCTCACTCAAAGTTGCTGAAGGGCCAGTAGAAGGGCAGCACGGAGGAATTAAAACCGTGACCATAATCACAGAACCTGCAAAGGGTGAGAAGGACAGAAAGACCAACCTAGTCGCTTTGTTTAGGGGAGGGAAGCTACTGTAACATGTGTTCCCCCCAGGGCTTTGGGGACTGTTTCTTATCCAAGAATATGTGAGGATTTTAAAAGGAAGACAGAAAAATCAATGGCTAATATTTTCCAAGTCTCATCTAATCAAGAGATACCAGATAGTTGTTATATTTGGGGCTACGCACCTGGTGCAGTTCTATTTGTTATGATCGCAATGTGGACACTAAATTCAAACACAGTTTGATTCAATGTAAAGAGATGTGTCAGTCTGAGACAAGCCCATCCAGAAATGGTGCAGAGGGAAAATGAGGAAGGATGTGACTTACGTCCATCTCATTAACTCATATGGATGAGACTCGCTCCTATTAGGTTTTACAATTCTTCACTCTATTAACCCTCTACAATTCTGTTTTTATTTTATTTTATTTTACGGCCTTAATGATAGAAGTGGTAGATTTTACACTCAGTAGTTGTTAAGGATTTCCTTTGACACATTCTGCACAGTAAAACATTATACCCCGTTCCCAACAAACTGTGTGTCCCTCCCCAGGTTATTACACAATCTATGTTTCACATTCCTCATCTTTAAAATAAAAGCTCTTAATGTTCCACTTAAAAGATCGAAAGAATTCTAAATTCAGGTGAGATGCTTTTGTGATCAACTTTACATTCCCCAAAGTAGTGAGGTAAGATACTGTGGTCATGTTTTTAGTAACTGACCACTGGTGAATATGTGAGTGGACATGAACACACTTTTTAAAAAGCATAATGATGTATTTTTAAACTTCTATTATGTCAACTAATATTGGTTTTCTGTTTCTGATGTGGATAAACTGAAATAAAATTATTTAAACAAAGTTGGGTTAAAAGTGAAAATATGGGCTCAGCGCCTGTGGCTCAAGTGGCTAAGGCGCCAGCCACATACACCTAAGGTGGCAGGTTTGAATCCAGCCCAGGCCCACCAAACAGCAATGTCGGCTGCAACCAAAAAATAGCCAGGTGTTGTGGCAGGCGCCTGTAGTCCCAGCTACTTGGAAGGCTGAGGCAGGAGACTCGCTTGAGCCCAGGAGTTGGAGGTTGCTGTGAGCTGTGATGCCACAGCACTCTACCCAGGGGGATGGCTTGAGGCTTTGTCTCAAAAAAAAAAAAAAGTGAAAATATGTTATAAACATAGTAAGTAAATACAGAAACATTATTTAAGAAGATGCTGATGAATGACCTCAGTCTAGGGAACAGGGCAGGGCTGAGTCTCAATGAGAAAAGTGGAGCCAAGTTTACTAGTTTCTTCCTAGTAAACCGACAAGTGGTGTTATCTTTGGAAATCTGAAAAATAGACATATCATTTTAGAGTTCCTTAACAGTATGATTTTATGGCGTGTTCTTCCCTGAAGTCTGAATTCTAAGAGTCATATCCTTTCCAAAGCTGTTCTTTGAACTCTGAGGAGTTCTGATCTTTTCAAAGCCCTGGCCAAAGAAGTGACAAGGTCAGAGACCTGAGGATCACCTCTGGAAGGACAGGACACTGTCCTGAGCCTTTTTAGGGCAGGAAGGAGTAGCCATCCTCCCCACCCCCTTACACCAGCACTGATCCTGTAACTGCCTGGCAATGTGCTAAGCCCTTTGAAAGTATTATCACATGTTTCTTTGTAACAATACTATCAAGTAGATGTTTTATTCCATTTTATGTAAAACAAAGATGAAATACTATGTCCCTGTGGCATAGTTTGAAACTGATTGAGCCAAGATTCAAACCCAGATCTGTACAGCAACAAACTCTGATTTTAATAATGGGTAATTCTGAGGGAAATCTAATTTTTTCTGATCAAGATCCAGAAGTTTCAATTATATTTGGCTGGTATTTTCAAAACACATAATTGCTAGGTGTTGCGTTCCACTTTAATGTACATACAAAACTCTGCTATTTCCCCAAAGGAAAAACGGGGAATACTGTCAATGATCATTGGTTTTTACCCTATTTTTCACTATGATAAAATTATTTATTTCAAAAGCCTTAACTATAAATCAAATTATTAGATTAGAAAGACAAATTTTTTTCCAGAATCATTTCATTCTTCAGCCACTAAATTCGCAACATAGAAAGCAAACTCACAAGCATTGAGTATTTTATTATTTATTTAGTTTCTTCCTAGTAAACTGATAAGTGGGGTTATCTTTGGAAATCTGAAAAATAGCTCACCCTATACACAATGCAATCATTTTCTGATCTCGTTTTGCAGCAATACATTAGATAATGCTTCTTAATAAATTCTTTTTTTTCTCACTTTGTCACCCTCGGTAGAGTGCCGTGGTGTCACTGCTCACAGCAACCTCTAACTCTTGGGCTTAAGCGATTCTCTTGCCTCAGTCTCCCAAGTAGCTGGAACTATAGGCACCCGGCACAAAACTCAGTTTTCTTTTGTTGTTGTTGTTGTTGTTGTAGTTGTCATTTTTTGTTTTGGCAGGCCCGGGCCAGGTTCGAACCTGCCAACCCTGGTGTATGTGACCAGTGCCTTAGCTGCTGAGCTACAGTAGCCAAGCTGCTTCTTAATAAATTCTAAAGACAAAAACGTCTGCATAGTGCATGCATATGTGCGCCCGTGCACACACACACACAGAAGAAGCTCTAGCACGCAGTTTAGGCCATCATAATCTAATTCCCCCAAACTCAAAAGGCCTACTAAGTAAAATGGTAAAATGGATATGGGGCCTGGCCAGTGAGATCCTGAAAATGGATCTGGGACTAATTAAGAAGGGGGCAGTTTTCTTGGGATAATTTTGGTTTGGTAGCCTGTGTTGAGAAAGATTTTTTTTTGTATCTTTGGCTGGTGCCATTCATGTTGTTTCTGATGTCATTTCCTAGAGCTTGAAAATATTCCGAGACTAGTGGTTGTGATATAAAGTATGATCAATAACCCCTTTCTACTAGCCTGGGTAACTTTATAAAAGAATTGTAAGTTCCATCGGTAGAGAGCTCTTCCATTTCAAGGGATTTATATTCGCTCTGAAGGGAAGAACAAGTCAATATAACAGAACAAATGAGCCAGCAGGTAGCTGTGATGCTGGCTTAGCTGAGGGAAGCCTCCTCAGCAAAAGCATCAGCTGTAGCACAGGTACCATGTGAGGCACCAGAACAATGAGTGGCTCTAACCCAGCAGTTCTCAACCCGTGGGGGTGGAACGACCCTTTCACAGGAATCGCCTAAGACCATCCTGCATATCAGATATTTACATTATGATTCATAACTGTAGCAAAATTACAGTTATGAAGTAGCAATGAAAATAATTTTATGGTTGGGAGTCACCACAACATGAAGAACTGTATTGAAGAGTCACAGCATTAGGAAGGTTGAAAACCACTGCTCTCAACATTAGCAGGAATTAAGCAGATGACCTCATTTTTCCAAGCCTCTTTTTACTTAACTATAAAATGGGTACAACAGTACTTCTTTATAGGGATGTTAAGGGGATTAGAGTACCTGAAATACAATACAATACACAAAGTTCTTAGCATTGGTCTGGCACATACTATGTCTTCCACAAATGGGAGCTACCATTAAGAGACAGCATCCCAGCCAGCACACGGTCTCTGAGGTCAGACCTTCTGAACCGTTTCTCATGCTGACTGTGTGACCTTGGGCATGTCAGCTGACCACTCTATGCCTCATCTGCAAGATGAAAGTAGTCATAATGTAATTGTAGAAGTTGCTATTAGAATTGAGTCAACCTATATGAAGCCTTAGAATACTCTCTCTCCTGTTCAGGGAGCACGCAAAGAATATCAGCTATTCTTCATCAATATAAATTAGAATACTAATTAAATGTTTATATTGCGAGAATAACTAGATAGCTTTCATATTTAGGATTTTTTCTGCCCCAGCAATGAACATTTTTAGATATTTGAAACCAAATGAAAATCGTAGAAAAGAAGGAAGTAACGTGAATGTAGGACCATAATATTGCTTTAAAGTATCCTGAAAAAAATCCTGAAAGGATGTTGTAACTGTCAAGAATAAAAATCATCCAGTCTGATGTATGTGAGAGTAAGTCTCTAAAATGTACACATGTTGATATTAATAAAAAATGTTAGCAGAAATTACAGGGGCATAAAGCTGATTTGTGTAGTGACATAATTTTTGTATTTGGCATATTGTTACCATGAACTGCTAAACTGATTTAGAGAAAGTTACACTGTTCAGTCCAGCATTCCCCCCAAATGACTCCAATTCAGAGCTTTTTATTTTCATAGCTCATTATACCCCTCCTTGAAGGCAAAGCTTATGTTTCAGATGACAAAAAAGTTAAGCCTGAAATATTAACCGTACTATTCATTCCCCAGTGTTGAAGAGTGAAAAATAAAGCCCACCTGGTCAAGATTACAAACGGAGCCACGGTTATTTCTGCCTTTCCTCAGAGCTCCTCCTTGCTAAGCGCCTCCCCGGCCTCCCCTCCGACCAGGCCGTCATTCTTATTCTCACCACTTCTGTTCAACATCGACAATGTTGAGAAACAGAGTGATGACTAAGACAGGACCTGAGGTGAGCACCGGCGGGGATGAGGCATCCTGTGGAAGGGAACAGCCCCAGGATGGGCATTTCACATATTTTAACTGGAGTCTTCACAAACCCCTGAAAACGGGTGCTGTTTCCTTCCTTTGAGAGGTAAGGAGGTGCCTCACTCCTCTAATCCCAGCACCCTGGGAGGGAGGCAGACGCAGGAGGATTGCTTGAACTCAGGAGTTCGAGCCCAGCCTGAGCAAAGTGAGACCCTGTTTCTACTAAAAATAGAAAACTTAACCTGACATGCCTGTTCACCCAGCTGTTCCAGTGGGGCTGAGGCAGGAGGATCCCTGGAGCCCAGGAGTTGAAGGCTGCAGTGAGCTATGATGGTGCCGCTGCACTCTACCCAAGGTGACAGAGCGAGATTGTGAAACAGGCTCAGAAAGTTCACGTGATTTGCTTGTGGTTGCGCAGTTCGCGCCTGTCACAGTGGAGGTTCACAACAGTATGTGACACCCTCGCGCTCTCATTAAGCCCGTCTGCCATGCTGCCTCTGCTGTGAGGCTCTTTGCAGAAGGGTTTGAGTATGTGAGTTATCAAACTAACAAAAATTCCCAAAACTCAGCCAAGAAACCCTGAGGAAGGCAACACGCCCAGAGTTGACGCCAGGGGTCTTCAGTCTCCAGATGATGCAGGCCTTTCCTTTGTTTACTTCTCAGATTTTCTAAAATCAGCACTCACTCTTTTAATGAGAACGACACAACGTTCGGATAACAAAACAAACATTAACAAAAAGAAAACATTTGTAGGAGGAGATGTTTCCTAGTAAAGGTTTCAGTTATTGCTCTTTCCACTTGTGGTTGTGTTTATGTGGTGAACTTGAAGCTTTTAAAAAGAAACAAACAAACAAACAAAAAAAAAAAACCGCTGTCCAGCACATAACAACAAAAAGCTCTTCAAGAGACAGGGAAATGGGTCTTTCATTGAGTATGGAATGGCAAATAATATTTATCATTTTGAATTAGGAACAGTCTTAAGACCTCTGACACAAGTCAGCCCACCGCCTAGATTCACCATGATCGGAATCGGAAATAAGTTCCCTGAATGTCCTTTTCCAACATTTTAACCTTTATAAAGCCTGCAGTGCAAACCTTATCTCATTGAGTAAGTCGCCTACTCAGTATCAACTCGACTAAAGACACACAGGGTTGTGCGCCCTTATTTCTTCTCTCCCTCTTTCACTCTTTTTTTCCTTCCAAGGGTACTTTAAATAAACTCTACTCATGCTTTATCTTACAAGGGTACAAGTGAATCTTTCTAAAAGCAGAGTATGAACGTTTTAACTCAATAACTAAGAAAATGACATGAAGGTTATGTTAACCAGTTGGATGAGAGTATTTCAAAATGTATATGAAAACAGCACACTGTACCCCAGGATTGCATTAATGTACAGTTATGCTATAAGAAAAAAAAAACTCTACTCAAATGGATGGGATGGTCTCTATGTACCTCTGAGTCAGTCCAGGGGAATTTGGACGCGCTAGACATCCACTCCCTACTTCAGCTTTTTGTCAGGACAGAAACCGGATGCCAGTTTTCTCCCAGACACACCACAAAATTTCCCCACACCTTAAAATGTCTATCTAACCCTGAGGAACATTTTATAACTGGTTTCCAGCATAATGTAGCGTAAAAGATTAATAGCTCATTTTAAATGATGGGTTTTTCCCTCTCCTTTTTTCCTGATGCCTTATTGACATTTTTTCTGGAGAATTCTGTGAAGAATTCTCTGCGTTTCTGTCTGTCTCTGTTTCCCTCAAGCCTGGACCCTTGAATGATCAATATTTCATCCCAAGTCCAATCTGGGAGAACCCATGTAATGGGAGTATTCCACAGTGTGATGAAAGATAAAATAAAAACCATCAATTTAATCACACATCATTCATAGCTACTAATATCAGGTAATGACACCCTCTTCTCTGTGTCAGGATGGGGCAATAAGCTAATTCCAAGTCAAAACTTGCTATTATACTTCATGTTATATTTTTATTTTACGTCAACGATGTTGTTATTTTTACCCCCAGAAGCAACGTGTTCTTTCGTAACAATGCACTAAGTGATTTTAAATCTGTGTCCTTCATTTAGGAGGATAATTATCCCCAATCAGCTTCTTTGTACTGCCCCATTGCCATAAATACACTCAATAAAATATTCAAGAGCAGCATATGGGAGAAAGGTTTGTTCTACTGTGGCTGATGGAAAAATAGAAGAAACTTTGGTTCCAGTCAGAAGAAAAGGAGATAGGAAAAGAATCAAAGTTATAAGTTGAAGCCTGCTGGGAAATGGCCTGATGTTATCTAGAAGGTATCATCAGACACAGATGGGAAGGACGGCAGAGTCTTACAAGAAGGTTTCCTGGCTTTGCGCACCTGCCCCAGTCCCCCTCCCCTGGCTATTATCCGTTATTCCTACACATGGGTACACGCACACTCACATCTACACATCCCAAAGGCAGTGCTTAGAAACCTGTATTTACCATTTGGTGACTTTCTTTAAGTTTCATGTCCTTGTTTCCTTAAATATGTAAACTCCTCATGACTAGTAAAGAAGTCAATTCAACTCTTTCAAAGCCAATTGCTCAGCATTCAAAATTATCTTGTAAAATGACCCCATTGTACTTCTACAAACTGAAAATCACTAAGAACATTGCCCAACAGAGTTTAAGAAATAAACGTGTAGCCATTAAAGTAAACGTCTGTAATAAAAAAGTAAAAATCATGTTTTAAAACCCACCCCTTTCCTTGTTTGCATATAATGCAGATGAGCTTATTTGTTTTACTCTTCTGCAATGAAGGTTCCATGGAACAGCCCATCTGAACATGCCCAGTAGTTAGTTCCTGGCCCGTTTTGTTCAGTTTTAGCAGAGTAGTTACCTATCACCGCATGAGCTGAAATGAATCCCTGTCACAGACATATATAAAAATGAAAGTCTTTTTAAAAAGCCAGCACAATGCTTAATTTTTTGCCAAGAAGCCTAGTAGTTAACACAATAGGTTCCTTTTAAAACACTGTCTTTTTCCATCCTAAAAGCTTCTTGGTCTTCGGTACAATCAAATTGGTTTTCTGAAGTGGGTTTGTTAGAAGCAGGCTTCCAACGAAAACCATCTATCACCAGTGGGCCAAGACGCATCAATTTTGCTCTGGCATCTTCCTGCCTGGGTTTTATCTGCTAGTAAAATGATGGCACAGCAATGAGGAAGACTGTGCTGTGAACGCAGAAAACAGTTTGAAATCTGAGCCGGTCTATACATTTCCCCTGCACCTGGGGCAAGTTTACTTCCCCAAGAAAGAGGGAGGAATGATCTATATAAGCTCTTGAATGAGCGTAGAGAGGAACAGCTGTTGGCAACAAATTGATTTCATTGGTTGAGTTCAGCGGCAGCAGGCAGGGGGCTTGGGGTTGCTGCGGACTACTGCGCCTACCCACCAGGGTAGTTAACATCATTAAGATGATTCCTAACTCCTAACTGGAAAAGCAGAGAGAGAGGATCACCACAGAGGGAGGGGGGCAGAGAAGAGGAATTCTGATCGACAGGGCACTCGGCAGGCCTTAAACAGAGAAGGGAACAAACAGCAGGGTGGATTGCAAAACACTGCTTGCTACCCTGTCTTTATGACAGCCCTGTTGCCAGATGAGAAAACTATTTGGTTTTTCCAGGTCCCATTGTGCCGCTTCCTTTCTGGTACACTGAGCTCACAGAGGAACTTGCCATATCTCCCGACAGCTCACGCAGATGCTGTATGAGACGGATCCCAAGTGGGTTCCACGTCCATTCTCCCCGGGTGAGAACACGGAAGAAGCCTCTCCAGCTCTCCAGATACCTTTTACGGGAGGAAGGTTGTCAGATGCCAAATCACAGGACCAGAGGAGCAGAATGAGACTCAGCGCAGGAAACTGCTGTCTGTGAGAGCCAAATATTTAGATCCCAGAGAAAGGTTGCCAGAGGCTTCATTTCCTGAATCTACGGGCCAGATGTACATGTCTAGAGATCAAATTTCCGATACGCTTTTAATCCAATTCTTAAGCCTACATTGTTTACATATTTCACATAGAGGAGCTAAACCCATGGTGTGGGAGAGCCTTTCGTGATACATTTTAGTAAATTTTAGTCGTGGTTATCTCTGTGTTTACTTGACTTTCTTGAAAATTGCAGATGCAAAAATTTCTTTCAAACACAATTAACTCCAAGGGTTAAAAGAAGAAAAGCCCTTCAGTGATTCCACTATCGTCTTCTCTAAGGTATCTCTAAGGCACAGATGGTCACTCACTTAACAACCATTTGACTTGATTTTTCAGTTTTACACTGGGCTTATCTGGACATAACCCCACTGTAAGTTAAGGAACAACTATACAATAAATAGTCAGAAATGTGACACCACTGTTTAGAATGACGGGTGGATGGCAGAAAAAATAAACATTTTCCAGATGCCCTTTATTTGAGGAAGGCAAATTTATAGAGGATTATACATTTCCCCAGACATATATAATCCTTACTACCATTTTTCACCCTCTGGGAAGGCTTCATAATCAAAATCAAAGTGTTTACTCATACTGTTGTTAAAAGTCAGTGAGTATTTTGTGTTTTTCCCCCCTTAATCTCTTCGTAGAAAAAAGATTTAGAAAGTCCTATGCTTGCCCTTTTTTTAACAGCATAAAAAAATGGCCTTCTGCTCACCATTTATTTCCTAAAACACTGCTTCAGTTACACAGATCCAGAGAAGACAGGGAAAGAGACAGGAGAGATGTCAGCTCTTCATGGACAAAAGTGTGTGTTTGACATAAATATGTCCTTCATGCCCTACGATTCCTGCATGTGTTTGATATTTAAAGAAGGCAGGCACCCCTTACGGAGGCTCTGCAAATATACCAGATAGATTTAATTGATATGATCTCATTAGCAGATACAATTTACCCAGAAAGATTAAGTCGCTTGTCCAAACTCTCAGAATACACAGGTGTTGGAAATGAGGATTTAAACCCAAGCAGGGATATTTGATTCCCAAACTAAATAGCATAATATTGCCAGATTGACTTTTTCATTCACAGGGCAACCTTTGTCTGTCATCGTCCACTTAGGTAATTGACATTTCCCCTTCAGGCCAAATTAGGTTTGACAAATTGACTAAACCTAGTTAGGTTTGTTTTTTGACATTGGCAGCAAGAAACATTTCGGTCTCCATGACATACAAACTGTATATTCACATACCCCAGCTACCGTTTCATCATAACCTATTAGGAATCTATACAGTTGATGAATGCAAACTTAAAAGCCATGACATAAAGTACACTCATTTGTTCAAATACTGAGTTAAAGGAAGAGCTTTGTATCTTGAAACTTGTTAAGCATCTGATCCACTCTCTTTAGAAACAATGAGTCTAACCTCCGGCAACACGCTGGGTGCCGATTTTGAGTAAGTGTTAGTTTCATCGTATTTGCTGACAGGGCTGTTCCTGGTGGTACCAATCATCAGTTTAGTTTTTTTTGGCTGCAAAAGCACTGCGCGCTAATGTTTTTTAGAGAATAGTAAACTATTTCTAGAACACTGAAATCCAACAAAGTGTTAAGTATCTGGGCAAAGAAAGCTCATGGCTTTTACAAGGGAGCGACATTAACAAAGGATAAAGAAAGCAAATGGTCTTGTAGACAATAACACTAATTTAAAATGTAGATTGCCTTGAAAACATTGAAATTAAAAGAGATTCATTTTTCTTTTTATAAGTGTTGTAGAAGATGCCAACATATGAGACAAAAAGATATAGATTACAGAAACTGAGGTTGGAAAAAAATCCAGTGGCTTGTGTACATCAACTAATCATCCTGTATTTGTGTCTAGTGTTCTGTGAAAGGTCTTGAAGAGCAGCTCTCTCTCTCTTATGAAACAGTATGACGGCTGGTTAAAAAAAAGGACATGTTTTTAAAAAAATGGAAGACCTGGGTTCAAATCTTGGCTGTATTGCTTAAATGTATTCTTGGACAAGTTACTGAGCCTATTTAACGCTCATCCTTAAATAAGGAAAATAAAATATCTATTTCACACTGATGTTGTTGGAGAGCAAACGAAGGGTCAAATACAGTGTCTTTCACTGAGTAAATACTCAATTGATGTTCATCTCTAGGTTAGCCCTCTATATGGACTTTTTTATGCTCTTAGGGGATTGTCTTAGTTTCCTAAAATTTAGATTTCTTCAGAATCCCCAAAGGCAACTTTAACTCTGGAAATTAAGTATTTCAACAGAAGAGCATTAATGTGCCATGCTGTCCCTGTTAAGTATTTAACTTTGCAACTCATCTGGGGACTTAAAGACAAAGTTGGACCCTCACATCTGCCATTCTGAACAGGGAGAGTCTGTCGAGAAGAAACAAGAAGTGGCTTCTTTCTGCATGAGTTACCCACCAGGAAGTCTGATTTCAGTCCAGGCTTTGGTTTCATACTCCTTTGGTTTACAGTGTTTTCTATATTCTTTCCATTGTCCAGGAGGTACTACTCCGCGGCCAGTTATTCCCTCTGTATACAGTAGTAGGTTTGTCTTTTGATCACTTGGGAAAATCCACCAAATAGTAGTAATCTGTCTAATCTTGTGAGAGGCAAGGCAGGCAAAATCAAGAAGCCTTTTTACCAGCTTCTTCTCCTTGGAGGCTGAGCCAAGCATTCCTAAAATAGAGTTGCCTTTGCAATTTGTCATCAAGAAAGAAATATTCTGAGCCATCTCCCAAAGGAGTAGGTCCAGCCACTAATAAGGCATTCATTTTAGTTTTCCTTCCAATAGTAAAAATTGCCTATGCTTTCTAGGGCAGAGTTTCTAGCTGCTGGAGCGCAGTGAATGGGTTACAGGTGCCCAGGAATTGACCTGGTAGGCCCTGCCACCGCCAGGAGAGGCTTGGTGTACCGCCTCATCCCTGATCATTGACACAGCCAATGTATGAAACATTTTCCGCATGAGTCTTGACATGAAAACACCGAGAAACAATGTAGGTCCCAACTAGTCTATTCTTCCGTAAGCGGCTAAAAGAAGTCCAGCATTCTAAGTGATATCTGGATATGGGGAAAAGACTTGTGGTGCTTTTATGACAGAAGATAATGGCAATGACCCTTTGCTGGTTTCCCATAGACAAATACGGAATGGAATGTGTAATTGATGGGTCTTAAGTTTGCAGCGTGTACTTAGGATTTTACTGTGGTGAGAATCGATTTTGCCTCCTTTGAACTATCAAGAAAGTAGTTGGCTGATTTATGACTAACAGCTTAATAAGCAAATAAACTTAAAGAATATACGGATTCATGTACACATTCATTTAGCAATGACTTGTTTTCTTTCAAGTATTAGGAAGAAGGATAAATAATAAACATAAATGGTAACAGATCATAATAATAGGTCTATTTGCATTATTCTTATTTTATGATGATTAATATTCTTATAGCTTACAAAAAGAGTAGAACTCCTACTATTGTGAGTACAAAACTAAAAAGATATGACGGAATCAAAGTGGTCTACTGCATAAAGAGAGAGGTAACATTTCTTTTGCAAGAGGAAACATTGTACAAAGCACATTTTTTGCACCTTGAAATGAAGTGAATGTGTAGAAATAACATAATCCTAAAATAAAAATCAGCCGATGACTGGAGAAGGATAAAAGCTTATCACCATATAGAAGGAGAACCTCCTAGTGTTCCTATTTTTGTGTTCAGAGCATCACAAAAGATCCTCCCTGGTTTCTTTTGTAAACCCTTAATTATGGGGGGAGGGGACATTAGACCAAAGGGGGTGTGGACTGACTCAGAGGAGTTCATTGCCCTTTTCATGATGCCTTCTTTAAATGAAAAGGTAAAAATTAAAGCACCAAGAAATAGAACTGTACAAAAAAAAAGTTATAAAGGGAAGCTTTAAAATGCTTAAAACAAACAAACAAAAAAATGCTTAAAACTGTGTGATGGAGAACTTTTCAGGAAAAAGGCAGCATTAGTGAGAGAGTGGTGGTGAAAAGTAGAGGAATGCCAAGGGAGCCATAGAATGTGGGGAAAAAAGAAAGAAAAAGACCCCTCGGGAACTGTGAGGATTCACGCAAATGGAACGTTCTGCCTCCGTGGCGCTGCGCACACCATAACTAAGCCGGCCCTGCTCCAAGGTTGCTCTATCCCAATAGCAGCCGCCACCCACACGTGGCGAGTGTGAATCAGTATGTGTTAAGGGTAAAGTAGACACACATTTTTAAAACTTCACCTAAAGCGAATATAAAATGACTCACTGATAATTTTTGAAATAATATTTTGGATATACCAAGTTTACATATATTGTTAAAATTGATGTTGCTAACTTTTTGTTTTGCATTTAAACATTTTTTTTAGTATGACTAATTTTTAGTATGACTACTAGATAATCTAAATTGCATGATAGCTTACATTATATTCATATTTAATAGCACTACTCTTAGAATTTTTAAGTTATTTAATCCTATTGGTTCACAAATATTTCTCCAGTTGAGGAAAATCGCAGTGTCCCAAAGGTAGCCTTGGTCTCTTGACCATCTGAGTTTTTCTTTCGTGGTTCTTACATTATTTCCATTCCCGGGCTCAGTGCCTGGAGCTTTGCCATCATCACGTTAGAGCCCACTGTTTGACTAGCAACCTAGTTACATGACATTCCTTACACATCTGGGGAAAACCATTATAAGAAAATGGCTACTAGCTTACCAGTTCCTTTTGGTAAGAAAGGCTGTTGAGAAGGCAGAACAAAAGGGTAGAACAAGTCCGGGAAAATGTGAACTGAGAAAAAAACTAAGAAGAATCAGACAAAAGGAAAACACCTGTGGGAAGAATTAAAATGTAAATGGAAACATGCTCCTTTCTAACTTGTAGTCTATTCTGTTCACTATAGTTATGACTGGTTTACTGAATCTTTGAAGAGCCCTCACGGAAGGCATGAAAAATGTGTACGTTTCAGTTTTTTCATACATCTAGATGATGTATGGATTAGATGATCTCTAAACTCCCTTCAGGTGTGAACTTGTATTGACCGTTCCTGTTTCAGTTCCTTTTGAACTAGCCATTATCCCCAGAGAGGGCACCACTGGATTTAGACATTGGTTATGCTGGACGTTACTGAAAGGTGTAAATGGTGGGGCCCAGACACCACACACAAGCCAGCAGAGGAGACATTTAGGCCAGGTTTACTAAGAGGGGAGAGTGACCCTCCTGGGCAGTACAAAGATGGCATCTGGGAGGCAGTTAGAGACCACTTTTCTATGGGGGGGCACATTCCACAGGTTGCCTGTCAGGTTAGGGTCCTGCAGTGCAAACTTTTGGGGGTGGAGCTGGCCAAGCCAGATCCTTTGTGTCTTTGTCTTAGGAGAGGCAGAGAAGGAGAGGGGAAGGGTTGGCTTCTCCCTGCCTTAGGAGCCCCAACCATTATCATTTCCATTGCTGTTCTTAGAAAAGGGTTAGAACCATCATCAAAAAGAATTCTGCATTGACCCTACTTCTCTGTGTCAAAAACTCCATATTTAAAATTCTTAATGTCTGCATTTGAGTGTTCCAACTGAGGTGACAGGGCTCCTGCCTACTAGGGAAAATTAATGATGAGAATTCCCTTTTGGTTTTATTTTCCATCTATATAAGGCAAGGTCTCTGCTTGTCATTAAAATTTATAAAGCAAGGACTTCCCCAAACACAGGAAAGAGGCTCAGATGCTGGGAAGATTCCTCAAATGACACATATTCCCTAGAATCTTCCACGTGCCGCGGATGCATCCACTTCTTTTTCTTTGATCAGATAAATCCTCTCCTGCTATATATAATTATGTTAGGCTTCGTAGACTGTAGCAAATTTCCAAATCATAGATAGGGTGCCCTATTAATCAGGGCTCTCCAGAGAAACAGAACTAATAAGATTTCTCCAATTTCTCTGCAGAAACCTGATTAACACAGCATGCTAATTATCATTTGGAAATCATAAGCCAATTCCTTACAATACATTTTTTATACATATTTATCACGTATGTAATCTATACATCTTGAAAAATCTAGACAAATATATAAAGAGATTGATTTTAAGGAATTAGTTCAAGTGATTATCAAGGCTGAGAAGTCCCAAGATCTGCAGTCAGTAGGCCGGAGACCTGGGACTGCCGATTCTGAAGGCTGATGGTCTAAACTCCAGTTCAAAAGGCAGGAGAACAAAAAACAGCTGCTGCTTGAGTTCTGGTCTGAAGGCAGTAAAAAAATGATGTTCCTGCTCGCGGTAATCAGGCAAGAGGAGATCCCTCTTACTTGCTGAAGGGCAGGCCTAGGCTTTCAACTGACTGAATGAGGGCCACCCACATTAGGGGATAAAGCAGCAGACGCTTTACTCAGTGTATTGATCCAAATATTGATCTCCTCCAAAAACATCCCGATGGACACCAGAATAATGTCTGGCTAAATATCTAGGCATGCTGTGGCCCTAGTCAAGTTGACACAGAAAATCAGCCATCACACATGCCTTTCTGGGCCCCATCAGCAATCCAGCCAGGTCTCAATGCCTGGAGCTTTGCTGTAGTCACTCTACAGCCCACTGTTTGACTAGCAACCTGTGACTGTGCTCCTCAGTTACTTAAGGGAGTTGTTCTCCCCTTTGTGACCCCTGGGTAAACACGTTACTTTACAGATGTACACAATGAACTAGAACCATAGCAAGTCCAGGACGGTGGAGGGTCAGCCTTGAAAACCTGTAGTCACCACACACTCGAGGGCGATCATTTAGGATGACGGATCAACTGCTGCCAGCAGAATGACATGGAAACCACAGGCTCATTTGCAAATTGAAATGTGAGGTGAGTTTAAGTAAGAGACACATTCTGCCTTCGAGGAGGAAAAGGACATCTGATTCATAGCAAGTCCTGCCAAGGTGCAGCTGGTCGAGCCAAATGGCTCCCTGCCATTTAACCCTGGAAAACAAGGGAAGGCAGCTGCAGGTTCCATAAATGGGGAAAGGGTTTGTTATAAAAAGGAGCTCCATAACTGCTGTGATTTTAATTCTATTTCCACGGCCAGAGTCCCATCAATATTTGAAAGCAGCAAAGAATATAATTTCCCGAGATGTTCCTTGTTTTGGGGTGGTCATAATTTGCCCCCAGAAAATAGTCTAAGGAAGTCAGGAAAAACATGAGGAGGAAAAAAAATGAACACAAATGGAACAGCGAGTGCCTCCTCTCAACCAGCAGCTAGTCAAAGGCCAAGTACAGAACCTCCAGGCAGGAGGTTTTCTGGTCTAATGAAGGGCCCTTAAGCCACGGCAGCCAAAGTTTAGTGTTACTGAAAAAGGTCAGCAATTCCACGTGTAGGATTTTCCAGTCATAGGCTATTAAAGGCAAAACTATCATCTTTGACATTTTAAAAAGGTGCTAAGGAAGCATTTGTAACTACATAGAGGGTTGAACAGGATGGCCTCAAAGGTCTTGTCTGTATCTTGGATTTGGATTTTATAATTCTGGATGTCTGAGTTAAAATTTTAAAAATATTGTATACCAGAGCCCAGACTAGGATGTAGAAAGTGAGGCACTCGCCCCAGGCACAAGGTTTCAGAAAGTCCCAAAGAACTTAGTGATCAAGATACGTGATATTTTACTGCAGTAGTTTAAAAAAGTCAAAACAGGAAACTCCAGTTCAGCATCAGTTGGCTGCCCATTTTTGTAAAGAAAGTCCTATTAAAAGGAGCAGAATGAGACAGAGTCAGATCCTACCTGTAATTAAAATTTTGATATTTTCTTTTAATGGACTTATTTTGCAGTGATTTTTAAAAAACACTGCATTAAAATATTATTTTTGTTGAATATTGAGTTTTTCCGCCCAAGATGTTTCACTACATTGCCCTAGTATGAGTTCCACTACATACCCTCTCCATGCAAACTACTGCTAATGTTAATGTTAAGTGGTGCAGAATGCGGCAGTTAGCCACGTTCGTTGAACTCTCATAATTTGCTAAGAGAATTATGTGGATTATCTATTTCATTCTGACAAGACCTCCATGCAAATGCTATTTTCCCACTTTACAGCTGAGCACCCCAGAGTTCCTTGGCCAAGATAGTTCAGCAAAACCCTAACATGGCCAAGCCTGGATTCAACGCTCTGCACTCAAACCCAGTCATCTACACTATACTGGGGGACCTGGCCCTCACGAACCCTCCCCAACTCCACCTCCTCCTCTCTTTCTAAAACAATGAACATAAAGGACCTAGTTAGCCCCATTCCCATTGAAATTTGTGCCAAAGGACTATAACCCTCCCCGCCCACATACACACACACACACACACAAACACACACAAGCTATAGAATTTGCCCAACCCCTAAGGCCCCATATAAAAAGAGTCACCAACCGCCCAGAGCCCTATCTCTGTCCTGGACAGGTGGGTCACTTATACCCTTCAATAAATCTGGCCTGAACCTCTCCACTCCAGGCCTCACTTCTAGGCACAGCCACACCACCTTTCACGGGACTGATCACCACTTACGGATGTGATAAGTTTCTTCTGAGGAAAACTGCTTTATAATGTTCACCCCTTCACATTTTGATACTGATAGGGAACTTCTCTCCTTCTAGTTTTACTTATTTGCTTACTAGAGTAACAGAAATGACCAAACACACATCATATCCTTTTCTTGAAGAATCAAACTGATGAATATTATCATCGAATACCTTTACTTGTGTAGAGAAAAAAGCTTATGTAATATAATATATAGCATCTTAAAATTAAAATCAAATCTATTAAAGTTAAAATCATTTAACATAGAATTTGCTAAGATCTGGTCACCTGGAATCATCCTAATTTGAGCATTGCAGAGCAACTTGGTAACATACACAAGAAACCTGTGCAGGGTAGAAATGTTTCCCTTCTGTCCCAGCCTCTCTGTTCAAAGGGTTCTCTAGCTTTAGTTTCAACTACAGCATTGTCGTAGCAGGATATGGTCAATATTTCACTCATATCCCATCACTCTTCTTCCTAATGTGCCAGAACACAGTACCACTGCTGGGGTTATCACACCTCAGAGATCTCTTGTGATGTCAAAAAATGACTTCTACTCCGCCATTGAATTTCCCCACTCTCTTTTTTTCCACTTAGTTGGTCAATTTCATCTTCTTTTAAGTATATATCTCAATTTTCCAGTTACTCTCCTCCTGCTCATAACTCCTGTAAAGAGGAAGCAGCCAATCTAGAGTTTGTACTAAAGGAACTGCTCTCTACAGATGAGGCAATTCAACCCAGATTGTTCCTCTGGATGTGATTCTCTGAACTAGGCCAATCCTGAGAATTAAGGAGAGGTGACAGCAGGTGAAGTGGCGATCTATAAAGTGGCCTGGCTCAAACTAATGGCAGAACCAATTAAGTATTTTTCCCTCAGGAACCCAATCTAAGAAATAAGCCAGGTCCTAGACAATGAAGTTTGCACACTGAGAAATAGGTGTTACAGGTACTCACTACATGGGGAGAGGCTGTGGCAACCTTAGAGAGCCATATGCAGTGAAAGTCATGCAGAAACAGAATTGCAGAGAGTGGGTGTAAGGATGGTCTTTATAGTAAAATAATAAAGACTTTATTTAACATTTATTATAGTGAAATAATAGAGAAATTATTAACTCATAGTTTTTTCAGTAAGGACAAAAATCTCTATCTCTCTGCCTGCTTTCTTTTTCTGACTAGCTGACTTGTTAGTAGCACCTCCCACCTCGAGTTTCCTTTGCACAACCGCCCCCATCCCCAGGAGCTCAGTTGACAAAAAAGAAACGTCAATCCTTTCTCTTTACCTTTCACCAGCTCCCTGTCATTCAGTATTTGTTTCTATAGCCTCAAATATTCCTGAGTGTTCTCACCCAATGATGGGGTATGAGGATCAGGTCTCGGGGTTGGAAACACCTGTACTAAGTCTATCTCCAACATGGCTGGAGGAAAAGGGATACAGCCTTCATGTCCATGATACCTTGTAAATTTGGTTGCAATTACCTTTTTCCTTCTGCCTCCTGGACATTTAGCTGCTACTTGATCTCAGGGCAGATATTCTTTCTGTTCTTTCTTTGGGATGCCGTCCATTGCTGTCTCTCTCCTTTCTCTCTCTTTCCTAACTCTCTTCCCCTCTCTCCCTCCCTCTTTCCTACTAAAAGATAAAATAAACTTATAGTTTTATATCCTAATCTTTGTCTAGACAAACTCTTTTCTCATCCTGAAAGAGTATCTACTGAGCTTTCTTCCCTAACAGGGAGAAAGATGTTTTAGTGAGAATCGACGTAGACTGTGAGAAACCAAAAAAGACCAGTTTAAATCTAAGACCTAAAACTATAAAACCACTAAAAGAAAACATTGGAGAAATGTTTTAGGATGTTGGTCTGGGAAAAGAACACTTGAGTAACACCTCCTAAACACAGGCGACCAATGCACCGATCCAAAATTGGACAAATGAGATTACGTCAGACTAAAATGGTTCTGCACAGCAAATGAAACAATCAAGAAAGTGACGAGACAATCCACAGAAAGGGTGAAAACATTTGCAAACCACCCATGTGACAAGGGATTAATTAATAACCAGATTATATAAGGAGCCACAACAACTCAAAAGGGAAAAGATCAAATAATCTGATTAAGAAATAGGCAAAAGAGATATTTTTGAAGAGATATTTCTCCAAAGAAGAGATATTTTTGGAAGAGATATTTCTCCAAAGAAGAAATACAAATGGCCAACGTTCATGAAAAAACGTTCAACATCATTAGTCATCAGAGAAATGTAAATCAAACCTACAATGAAATACCATCTCACTCGTTAAAATGGCTTTTTTCAAAATAACAGGAAATAATGAATATTGGCAAGGATGTAGAGAAAAAGGAGAACTCTTGTACATTGTTGGTGGGAATGTAAATTAGTACAACCTCTATGAAGAACAGCATGAAGAACAAATTAAAAATCGAACTACTATATGACCCAGCAATCCAGCTGCTTGGTATATATCCAAAGGAGAGGAATTCAGTATTGTGAAAAGGTATCTGTCCTCCAAGTTTACTGTGGCACTGTTCATACTAACTAAGATTTGGAGTCAATGTGAGTGTCCATCGGCAGATGAATGGATAAGGAAATTGTGGTTCATATGGAATATGATATGGCCGCAAAAGAATGAAATCTTGCCATTTGCAATGACATGGATGGAAATGTAGGACATTATGTTAAGGGAAATAAACCATGTCCTGAAGGAAAAATCTCCCATGTTCTCACTCATCTGTGGGAGATACATATTAAAACAATTGCTCTCATGAAGACAGAGAGTAGAAGGAGGGCTACCGGAGGCTGGGAAGAGTAGCAGTGAGGGGGGATAAAGTGGAGAGGGCTAATGGATGCAAACAGATTGTTAGATAGCTAGAGAGAATGAACAATATTTGATAGTACAACAAAGTGACTATAATCAACAACTACAATGGTATACTTTTTAAAGTGTGAAACTGAAATGTTTCTAACACAAAGAAATGATAAATGAAGTGATGGATACCCCAGTTACCCTGATTTCATTAATTCACATTGTATGCCTGTATCAAAACATCACAAGTACCCTATAAAGACATGCAAGTATTTGGAGAAAAAAAAAAAACATTGGTGTAAATCAAAAGTATAAATCAAAAGTGTCTGGAGAATCACTATTTGGGAGAGGCACTTGAATAACGGTTAAGAAAAGGATTCTGGAACAAGTGTTTCTGGGGTTGAGCTCTTGATTAATACCAGCCACTGTTTCAGTTGGGCAATTTGTCTCCATGCTTCACTTTCGTCATCTACGTTGTGGTATCCTTGATAGTATTAAGTAAATAGATAAATGTACAGCATGAGCAATGAGTCTATCGAACATTTTTAATGTGTAGAAAGAGAGTATCTAGAGATACTAAAGTGATATTGCAAAAGAATTTGAGGCCCACATTGGACAATCTCATGACCTGAGTGAGAGTAAGATTCAGCATTTTTCTGTCTACAGTGTGGATTAAAAGTAGCTGCAAATTCTTCGTCACTCTGTCTATTGGGAGTTTATCTCCCCTCTTCTTAAATCCAGGCTGTTAAGTGATACTGTACTAATACCAGGCCTTGCCTTTAAGAGGATAGATATCTTCTGATTTCTCTCTTCAGGCCATGCGTAGGTGCTCCAGCCAGTCACACCAACTGAGCTCCCAGCTAACAGGCAAAGCCCACAGCCACCCACATGGTGGCCCACTTGGAATGCTGAACTCCCCTACACAATAGCCTCTTTAGATCATCCACCCAACCCAGGGGTTGCTGCCAACCCACAGAACTGTGAAAGATAATGAAATGATTTTTGTTTGATGCCCCTAAATTTAGGGTGTTTTTTTAATGAAGTAATAATCAGATTACCTGCTCTCTGTCTTTATGATTTTACTCTAACACATCCAGATGGATGTCTTTCCTGGGTCCCTCAGAGGTCAAGACAAGTCAAGGCCACTCCTGTATTTCAAGTTCTTCATGTATTAATTTACAAAGCAATAACTAGATAGGATTTCAAAAATGTTTGCTTCTAACGAATATTTAAAATACAATGCTTTTAATCATACCTATCTTGATATAATACAGTACATTTATGTTACTCTCGAGATCATACTAAGATAAAATAGTAATTCCCAGAGCACTATAGAAGCAAAAGTTCTACGACCATGGCTCCTGTCTTCTTCCTTTAGTTCTGCTAGTTTATCTACATGACAGCAGCCCCCCTTTGTTTGGAGTAGGACAGAAGTCAAAAGATGAAGCTCTTTGTGACTGTGAGGCACGATCCAATGTCACCTGCCACACCCGGCTCCGAATTTCATCTTTTCACGTTGCATCAATAATCTTCATGTTTGTATCAACGAGGCATTGAGCTTTGTCTTTTTTGCTTCTTAATAAATGTATCAAAATGCCACCGTTTTACGGGCATCTTGTCTTTTCACTCACATAAAAATTCACCATGTCAAAGCCCTACCATTTTTAGACCCCATGAATTGATTTAACTGATGGGTCAGACTTAGAGAGGCAAGTTTTTCATTTCTCTTGGATTTTTGCTTATTTATGGTATTTCTTCCATTTTGTTGAAATATTTATCAGTGGGTTTGGGAAAAGATCAAAACCAGTCATAACTTTCATGGGCAAAGGAAAATATCCATTGGAGAAAATGAGAACATTTATTTTAATCCAGGTAGAGTTTGCAGCGATTCAGAACATTCTGTAGTGGTTGTTGAAAACACCACCCCATATAAAAGAAATAATCCACTATGGCAAAAAAAACAAAAAACAAAAAACAAAAAAACAGTCAATGTGCAAATCATAAACATTCAAAGAAAGTAAACAGTTTGGCAAATAGCAATTGATGAATGTCTCTTATCCCTTATTTCTTTTTGACTGGCAGGAAAAAATACTGGAATAAAGTCTGTTCTGTTAGCTCTGATGACTCCAAATCCTTTTTCTGCCTAGAGCATGCAACCTAACTCAGAAGATGATAAAATCCTCCCTAACACCAGATAAAAAATGATAATATACTTCAGTGATAATGTGAGTATGCCTCAAAAAGCAAAACCAGAATGTGAATATTGTCTGCCAAGATGACACTAGAAGTTTCCCTTAAAGGATACATTACCACTGCATAGCACTCGGGCAAGCAGAAACTTAAAAACAGAGAGAGACGCAACAGAAGATCCCAGCAGAACTCCAACTCCAGCAGATTAGCAAACCCTGCCACTAACATGTATCTAATGAAAATCATTTCAATGGGACCCTAGATCTAAAGGTACAAAACATACAAATTCTTTTCTTTGCTTTAAGAAAAAATAAAAATTCATTCATTCTCTAGAGAGCAAGTTTTATAGTTATTCATCCTAATAATTAAGAAGGCAGCAGTGCATGGTGGAAGGAGGAAAAAGTTGTCATCCTAACTTTGCCCTTAGAAGGCAAGGAGAAAGGGCCTGGGTTCTAGAGTAAACCAAATTTGTGTTCCCAAATAAGTCCTGGGATCTTTGACAACCTTGCACACTCTCAACACTATAATTTCTGCTTCTGTAAAATGGAGTTAAACCAGAATCTACCTCGAATGGTGTTCATTAGGACTCAATCAACACCAGTTACCTGTGTACAGGGCTTCTCAATCATAGGACTAGAGATAGACATTTGGGGCTAGAATTTGTGTGTGTGTGTGTGTGTGTGAGGGGGGCTTTCCTATGCATTGTTGAATGTTGGTATCTCTGGCTTCTACACAGTAGATGTCAGTTGTCAAAAGTGACAATAAAAAAATGTCTTTAGATACTGTCAAGTGTTCCCTAAGGAGCAAAATAGCCCTGGGTTGACAACCAATGCCTAGAAAGTACCAACTTCTGAATAAATGTGCGTTCCCCTACCCTTCAGTTGGTCTTTTAGATTGTTACAAGGAAGAAGCCCTCAAGAAACTGAATATCATCATGGGATGTCGGTGATAGTGAAGTAAAAAGGGAATTGCTGCTTGAATAAGTATCACGTACGGATGCAATGACAGTTACATGTACACATGAACTCACGTCATCTTCAAAGGTATCGCAGGAAATCAATACTAGGGTTTCTGCAACATTCTCTCTCATAAAGATAATGCATACTTGATGATGCTTTTATAATCTGAAAGCTGAATTATATACGAACATGCTTGCTGTCACCTTGAAATGAGTTTCAAAGTACTATTGATAAATGTATGTCTTGAATGTGTATATAAATATAGTGAGGGAGCTTGCAGTTTTCAGAAATGTGAGCCAGTCTGTGAAGTAGAGGCCAAGGCAAGGTCCATGATGTTCACTGCCAAGAGCCACATTGAGTGATTCTACTGAGTCATTTCATGTAGAAAGCCATGGTATGTGGTTTGTTGAAATTCCAATGGGGTTTTGCACTTAGAATGTGTTCAGCACAATTCTACCTTGAGCTAACAACTTGTACTAACAACTGAAGCACGCATAGAGTTTTGAAACATTTTAATTCAGCTTATTCAACTGAATGGCTTGACCACAAACATTCCTGCTTACCAAATACATTGGCCCAGGCTAAAATCAAGGAATTAGAGATAGATGATGTTTTGTCAGATTTTGAGTATGGGGAGTGGACTGAAATTCATCTGGGTTCATGGATATACTTTTCTGCATGAGGGGATTCCAAACATTTGACACAGTCAAAGCAAACTGTTGTTAAGTCCTTCCTTTGCCCATCTAAGCTGGAATACGGCTGTCAGATTGTACTACTAGGAAAATGGCCACTAAAGTGACAAGTTTTAATTTTAGAATTTTCTTATTTCCTTATCATTTTATTTATCACCCAACAATCCATCTGTATATGGGGTTGTAAGACCTAAGTATTATCTCTACGTATGTAGGAACTAACTCATGAAATAATTTAGTATTATTATCTCAATTTCAAAGAAGTTACTGAGAACCAGAGAGGTTAATTAATTTAGCCAAGGACTTGGTGGGACCTCCAGCAGGTAGAAGAGTGACAGTTCAAACCTAGAGCTGTCTGCCTGCCCCGGGACGCCCCCTAGTGGCTGACTGGCAACACTGAGGAAACTACACACGTATGGGCACGATAGGGGTGATCAACAGACCAAATTGAGTTAAGATCAATGATTTAGTATTGTGAGGAGTGTAAAAGGATGATCAGTGTTTGACTCTTACTTCTAGGTTCCTTATCTGTGCAATTTGTTTCCTAACTATGACTGACCGCTTTATTCTTTGAGGATGGGGACGTAGGAATCAGGATAAGAAACAAAGATGTTATTTCTCAACCAGTAATGTCTTTGCATAAGAGTAAAAGGTCCCTGGCGTCATGGCAATGCACGTGTCAGTGTTGGGCAAATTGGTCATGAAGAGAAAGGAAAAACAGGATATCTTTTAAAAAGATTCTGTACTAGTTCTTAAGAAATATTTAATCAGAATGCTTGCTTCCAAACCATATCAGGGTTACCTTATCCTGCAAAAATCTTGTAATTGGCTATCCCATGTTATGCAGCCTGGTAAGTCCAATTATATCAGATCCCTGGAGCATAACCTGGGTGGATAGAATAGTGGCACACTAGTCACAATTTTACTATAAATATATTTCAGTTTTTCTCCCCAGCAATGAAAAAACTAGCACTGTAATGAGAAAAAAAAGTTTCTTTCAACAGGGCCACCTTGCTAGTATTCCTTATTATAGTACCGGATTCAACCATGTTATTTTCACAGTGTACTTAATTGGACATGAGTTTACTGACACTTTGTGCTACGCAATTTGTTTTTATAAAATCTGTTACAAGGTTGTAAAATTACCAAAATAATGCAGAGGCATTGTTGTTAGGAGAATTTAACTGCAAAGGCAGAAAGGGTTTTTGTTTATTTGTTTGTTTTGGTTTTTTTCCCTGACATAACATGGACTATTTCAAAAACACTGTTGCCCTTTTACTGAAAAGCTAACATTTCCCTCCAGATTTGTGATTTTCATATTCATAGGGCCTTGGGTAAGCTAAACTTTAACTTGAGGCACAAGGCTGTACAAATATTTATCATGGACAGAAAATTAAAAAAGAAATCTTCGTGATTTTAGGCATCAAAAGAGATTTGTATGGTATCTTAAAAGAGTACTGGACTCAGATCCAGGGATTTGCCTGCTGATCTTTGCTCCATCACTATTTGAATGTGCGACCTTAGCAGAGTTCCCAATTCGTCATCTGGGAAACAAAGGGGTTCAATCAGATGGTTTCACATATCCCCTCAAACTGTGACAGTATGTGATGATTAGAGAGGAAACTTTAAAATAAAAGAGGGAAGATGTCCAATACATATTATTAACGAAAAGGAACGGTCCCAATTCAAAACACTAACTGATGGTTACTCTCTTATATATATGGCTTGAAACAAAAATCTGTTTTAGCGTTTGATGAAAGGGAAATTCAAAATACACCACACCACTTCCTCAGTTCCTAAATTGGAAAATTACATATTGAATGCTTTAAGAAAAAAGAGAGAGAGAGAAAACAAACATATTGGTTTGTCAGTTGACCCCCCCAACTTCAAAGCTGACATTCTCAATTTAGATTGTAAAAAATGTTATTTAATAGACAATGGCTTCAGACTTTATGCCTAACACTAAATAAATGTTTATTATTAATAAAATATATCAGTAGTAGCAGTCACTTTTAGGAAACCAATGCATTTTAGATAAGTCCAGATAAAATGAAATATATTAGAACGTGGTAGAGGAGAAGGAAAATGCCTCCACACATAGAAACAAAAAACAAATTGAGTCTGTTTAGAAGCAATGAAAAACCAAAGGGTTTTTCTACATGAAATAATTTTGTTTCCGGCTATCTGGCACTTAACCAGCCAGAAAGCTAAAAGCTGGCCTTTCAGGTATTTGTCAAATGAAAGTTTCAATCTAGCAATCAGTTCAGATACCAAATGTACCTAAGTGGGACAGCACAGCAAAGGCGTTATGAGGTTACCAGTAACTATTCCTGGTGGATTGTTTTGGCAAGGGGGAATTCATTGCTGGGAAGAGGTGTGATAGAATGCTTTAAAGCTAGAGAGATGTGACTGGCTACATAATATGCAGGGAGCAGAGCAAAATGAAAATTTAGAATCCCTTGTCTAAAAAAATTATTATGAATTTCAAGAGGGCTACGGCAAAACGTTAAACCAAGCCCAGACCCTTCTGAGAATGGGGCCCTGTGAAACCAACTACAGAGTTCCCAGTCTCATGAAATCGGCCCTGCAGTTAAATCTCTGCTCAGCCCCTTGTTAATCCTGCAGGGAACCCCAGTCAACCGGCTGATCTCAACTCTAGTTCCTCATTTGTGAAATGAATAAAACTATAAAAGTACCCTGATGGGCCTATTGTAAAAATCATATTAACCAATTTGTACTATTTTCTACATATTTTATATCATTAGCTTGAATGGTGAATGACATTTCTTCTATTTACAAATTTTGCTAAAAATTCTAAAACTTCTAAAGTTGTATTTATAAATCACTTTTCTTTCAAGGTCCTAGGAAAGAAATGAATAGATAAGCAAATGACAGCATGAAAATTCCCAAACAGGCAACAAAGTTTTTATCTCCAACACAGAGACTCTGTGGTTTTTGCAGTAGTCCCTTCAAATTATTTATTATAAAAAGAGTGATGTGTTGGCTAACTTTTATGTGTCAACTTGACTGGGCCTGGTGTACCCAGACATTTGGTCAAACATCATTCTAGATATGTCTCTGACAGTGTTTCTAGATGAGATTGACATTTGAATCAGGGGGCTGAGTAAAGCAGATGGCCCTGTGGAATGTGTGTGGGCTTGATCCCATCAAAGGAAGACTTGAACAGAACAAAAAGGCTGAGGAAGAGAAATTCCTCCAACCTGGCTGATTTTAATTGCAACATTGGTCTTTTCCAGCCATCTGCTCTTCCTGGGTCTTGCGCCTACTGGCTTCCAGTTTGGAAATGAGCTCTCCTAGTTTTCAGGCCTTCAGACTCCAATGGAGACTACACAACCAATGGTTGTGGGTCTCCAGTTTGCCCGCTGCAGATCTTGGGATGTGTTGGCTTCCATAACTGTGTGAGCCAATTCCTGATGTTTCCCTGGAGAACTCCAATATGAGTGTTATAGAAACAGTTATGTTAATATTCATACAAGTCCTTGATTTTCAAAAGTGGTTAACTGCTTTTTCCTGGAACAAGAGGATTGTGAATGATATTTGGTTTGCTCTCAGTGCACCATGAGATCTGAAGGACTGAAATATCTGAATAATAAAACAAGAGGAAACATTCTCTCGGAAAAAGAGGTCTGGTTCTCATGCAACGCTTATAATATAATTTTCAAGAACACAGGGCATCTCTACTTCTCTGTAGTAGTAAATTCAACTTTTGTTAGCAGCAGGGATACTCTTTTTCACTCCCATCTAAACCAATAAGAGCAGTACTTCATGAAGTTAATTCCAATTTTGAAGGTGAAGATTCCTGAAGCCATTAAAGTTCAAGGCAACCCCTTTTGTATACATCCATTTGAAAGGCAGCTATTAGTAGAATAGGTGGGAAGAATGTGAGGGAGGAAAAAAGAAAAAAGATACTTCCTTTGGTTTCTTGTTGCCCTCTACTCCTTTTCAATTTAGAATAGAAAAGAAACATATAAAAGCTAGAAAAGAGACATGATAGAAAAAATAAAGAGTATTTCTGAGTTTAAACTATTACATGATTATTTCAGAGTCTGAGTGGCTGAAAATTCCCTGGTGACGCTTAGACTGACGCTCAGTGTTAAGACCAGTTTGTTTGGCCTAATCCCATGAATGCTGCTTTGGATTCAAGAAGCCAAGGTCAATGTGGGAGTCCCCCAAAGACCTACTTCTAAGGATAATGTTGTTCTAGGATGATGAGCCCATTTAATCTGACCCAGGAAAGGCCAAGAACACATTTGGTTCATCATAGCAATGGCTAGTGTGGGTACCCCACATTCACTTAAGTGGTTGGCTAAAGAATTTCTTGCATTTAAAACATAAGCAAATGAATATTTATTTGATATATTTTAATTTATGCATTGTCAACCATTTTTAACAGATCTCGAGTTCTGTTGTTTCTTTTCCCTCGTTTTTATTGTTACATGGATTGAACATGTTAATTAGGAAGGAATACATTGTGGAGATGTTTTAATACACCAGATATCTTCACATACAGATCATGTTGACATCTGGAGTAATTACTCTTCTTCCAAAGAAACATTACTTCTTTTCTGATACCATAATGATAGTAAGGTATTGCTTTCCCAGTCAAAGCCATTTAAGTAAGCCTCAATACATTCATTTTAAACACTCTTAAAGGTTTATTAATAACTGTAATACATACTAATAATGAAAATGTCCATTAGGACAACTTTATAAAAAATCTTTTCCCATCAACAAAAAGGTTCAGGAGAGAACTCTTTACTTATGGCATTTATTTTAAAGAGGATTATGCTATTGTGTTTTGTGTTCTCTTGTTTTTGTTTTCAAAAAGTAAATGGTATAGAACTCATGAAAATGGAGTCACGTTAGATGTTTTAATTCACTATTCTATCATCTTCAGTGTAACTCAACAGGTATTTCATATATAACTGGCATCATCTTGAGAGCTGTGGGGAATTCCAAGGAAATACTTATGTCCACTGCCCTTAAAGAAAGTCAAAGATCCATCAACGAAGGCATCACCAAAAAAAGTAGGGAAGTAGGAATGGAAATGAGGCTGCTGCTAAGAGTAAGATTTGGGTAGGAAGGGGGGTGCCTGTGGCTCAGTGAGTAGGGCGCCAGGACCATATACTGAGGGTGGCAGGTTCAAACCCAGCCTCGGCCAAACTGCAACAACAACAACAACATACAAAAAATAGCCAGGCGTGTGGTGGGAGCCGGTAGTCCCAGCTACTTGGGAGGCTGAGGTAAGAGAATCGCTTAAGCCCAAGAGCTGGAGGTTGCTGTGAACTGTGTGATGCCACGGCACTCTACTGAGGGTGATAAAGTGAGACTCTGTCTCTACCAAAAAAAAAAAAAAGTTGGGTAAGAAAAGAAATGATGTCACAAATTGCCTAAAAACAGGTTGAGAAGAGAGGACCAGGGGTGAGATGGGGGGATGAACCATGACAAATAGTTGCGAGAGAGTGAGCAAGTGGGTGGGTGAGATTTTGTCAGTGAAGATTTCAGAGGTGGAACTATATTGAATAATAATCAAACCTAGAATGCATCTGTACAAAAGAACTTTATAAACCAGGAAACCGAGTCCCAGAAAGCTCATACAGCTGCTGAGAAATGGAGCCACCACTGAAGAACAGGCCCCTTAAATCTAAGTCTGACACGTCCCCAGGCCTAAATCCCTCAACATCTGGGACATGTAATAAGAAGTCTAAAGCTCTTCTGGGAGTGATTTATTTTAGTGTCCTAGGAAATAAAATTTTCAAAATTATTTCTTTTTACCCAGGAAGTACTTATATACGTAGCCCGCCACAGTAGTGTGTATGTGGAATGTTAGGGTGAGACTTCATTCTAAGTTCAGATTGCTCTGGGAGCTGGGCTGTATCACAATCTTTCTGAAGTAGAGTTTCTCATTGCCTTCTCTAGTCTTTGAAGAAGGATGATAAAACAAACATGAAATTTTTTTCAAAGAGAATACATGGAATGGTTATATTGATGTCTTGATCAAACAGAATGAAGTCTTTCAGGTGATGCTTTTTTCTTTCTGTGACTGTACTTCATATACAAGCGATCGTTCTCTTAACCTTTTCTGCTCTCTGCTTCATCAACGTGGAGTGAGAATTACGAAAGAGGTGAATAAACATAAAGAAGTACAAGCAAACTCTTAGGAAAGTTGTGGAATTTACAGCAAGTCACAGAATCGCATTCTCACTCAATACAACGGAGTTGGTAACCAAAGACAAATTCATCAGCACCGAATAGTTGGTGAGGTCCAAAAAGCAAGGTCCCACAAGAATAACCAAATACTCCAAGAGGCCAGTAGTTTGTCTACTAGTAAAACCAAGAGCGACACATGGGACTGGTCAGTGACGAGGTGGTAGCAGAGTGGTTATGGCCTTGCATTCCAGAGTTGACTTTTTACCAGCATTCAAATCGCAGCTCCATAGGATGTGCTAAGTGCACTTGGGCAAGGTACACAAACTCTCTGTGCCTCTGCGTTCTCAGCTGTGAGGTCGCAATCATCATAATAGCAACTGAATCATAGATTTGTTGTGACAATTAAATGTGCTGATTTCCATTGCTATCTAAAGCGCAGAGAACAGTGGCCGACACAGTTAAGTGCTATGTAAGAATTTGCCACTTCCTTATTTTCTTTGTTCTTCTCCTCCTGTACTCCTTCTTTTACTCCTTGGCTCTTCTTCTTCCTTCTACTTTGCTGACCTTGACAATTTGATAGACCTCTTGGCTTCCACATCTGTAAACTCAGGATAATAAGACTATAGTGACATTTACTTGCCTGTTAATCTATTTAGCGCACAGTCTGTCCTTTCTAACAAGAATCTGATGTTGTTCAAGGATCTTCTCTCTCCTCACATACCCATAGGACACGGGGGAAGTGGACCCAAATCACCAGCTCCAGAGGGAGATCTTTACTGGTGAGCCAATTGTAAGCTGGTCTGTTTTGCTAGTGAATTTCTCAGGGAACACAGAACTCAGACAAGCAGTACTAGGCATTTCCCTGGAGAGGGTGTTTGATCCATGGGTGGCCATTTGATATAAATTTACCCAAATGTATTGTATATTCTATGCTTGATCTCCCCCCTTGCCCACTGTGTCCTAAACCTGACTGACCACTAACTTCCAGTTAAATGGGAAAACAAAATTGATACACGGCAAAGGGACACGGACACAAAGCCAACAAAAATGGAGCTGGAGCTCTGGGTCTGTTGCTAGCAGCCCACACTGACCCTGGACTTGTTAATTTGTAGTATGATTTATTTCTTTACTGTTCCAGTCACTTTAAATTGGCATTCTGACACATTTTACCTAAGGCATCTTAACTGATGCAAATACCCACCTCACTGTGTTGTTTAAAGTTGTTTAAAAAATGAGATGCTTATAAAGAGGTATAGATGTTACAAAGCAGAGCACCGATGATATGGTAAACACACATAAAATGGAAGTTATTTTTGCTCTGAACCCCAAAGGACCTCACATAAAATGGCATTATCATTGAGGTTCTAGACTGCCCTGAGAATTACAACTTTGCTTAATCACAGATGGGGCTTAGTCATTAGATCTACATCTTCAACCGTATTTCAGCATCATTAGCAGGTTTTATATAGGTACCACTTCACAAAAAAAAAGTCCTTTCATTGTTTTCATACCACCTTATCTAAGTTTTTGAGAGTTGTCTCTATTCTAAGAAGTTAATAAACAAATTCAACTTTTCATTTTTTATTTTTATAATTCAACTTTTCATTTTTTATATCTTTTATAATTTTTTTAACTCAGAATTATTTTTCTCAAGTGCCAATACATCCAGAGTCAGTCTCATCTTTCTCAAGGTCATATCAAAGGAACAAGGATATTTGAAATCTAATAACCCATTCTGGCATCTAAAAGCATAAAAAAAAATGAGGAAATTCTCAGTAAAGAGCTCAACAACAACACAAATCAATTCTTGATTATACTTTAGGTAGTCTATTTTCAACACTGACCATACGCTTCATTTCTGAACATCTAGTTTCCTTTCAGAAAGGGAGGGACATTAAGGCAATCCCAGAATTCGTGACACAGAGTAATATAGTTCTCAGCAATCAATAATATTGTATGACACAACTTGCATGTAATACAATTATGAAGAATCAAGATAAAAAAAATTAGATATCATTCTTGTTTAGAGTGACTTATAAGTATAAATCTGAGCTGAGGAAATGAAAGTAAGCTCAAGCCAAATTGCTTTAACTTCCCCAAGGCACATGCAATGTCTTTTTTTTTTTTTTTAAAGGTTTCTGTTTACATATTTTTAGCTCTTTTCCATTTTAGTCACTGTGCTTAACTTACTAAATCTAACTAAAACAATTTTTATTGGCTCAAGGTCAAAGTCGGAGTCAAGAAGAGAGAAACCCACAACTCTAGACTTGATGCCTAAGTTCTGTGACTCAGTTCCACACTGGGATCTAATAAGATTCATTTAGCAACTGAGCTCTCGACACTCACGTCATGCCTCCCTCAGTCACTGCACCAAGAAAAGCAGGTGTGATGACCAGTCTCATTTCCAGGGGACAGGCACTGACTCACTTGCATTTCTTGTTCATTCATTCATTCTTTCACTCACTCATACACTCATTTCATACTTTTTCAACAAATACTTTTTAATTACTATGGGAAAGGCACTTTTCTTGTTAGAAGGGCAGAGCAGTGAACAAAATAAACAAAAATCTCTTCTCTCATGGAGCTTACGTTTAAGGGGGGTGGGGCAAATGGTGTGTTGGTAAACCACCTCTTGGAGGAAAAAAAAGATCTAATGTGTACATTAGATTGGTGAATTGCATTTACCAATTTCCATGGTTTAAATGTTCCTACTGTGGCCAATTTAATAATCAGCTTGCGAAATTCCTGAATATTTAGTAATCTGCACTTAAAAATCAATGTGAGCAGGCCCTACCATTCCATTAGTGGAAAAAATAAACTCTAAAATAGTAAAAGGTGTAGTCTACAGATAGGTGTAAGTGTTATGGAGGAAAATGAAGTGGGGGATGGGGTGTGAGTGCTTGGGAGTGCAGAGGAGTGTAATTACAAGTAGCCTGCACAGGGAGGGCCTTGCAGTGAGGGTCAGGTGTGATCTCAGAGCGGACAGCAGTGCAAACAGCACAGTGTCTCTGCAGTTTAAACAGCACATCAACTAAGGATGTCCATCTTGGTCTGTGTCTAAGACCCCTCAGTCTATTTATTTTAGCCCAGAATGCTCTCACTTGTGCTTTTCTTCACAGACAAAAATAGGTTAGAGATTCAACAGGTTGAAAATGCTAATCTCACATAGTACTCAATGGCAGCAGCTCCTAGACTCCTAGGTCTGTGACAGCAAGACCTGTGTGACCTGCATTTACCACTGCAGAGAAATATCTCATCGGGTTGAATTAATACAGATGGAAATCCAGTACACTTTTTTTTCTGAGAGCCCATCTATGCCTTAAATATTTAACGTGCATTCTTTCTCATAATCCCCCCATGAAAGAGATAATGTTGCTCCATTTTATAGATGAGACAATTAAGTAAAGGAGAATTTAAATAAATTGCCCTGGGTCATGTGGGACATAGGTAGCAGTGCAATGGCTCCAACTCAGGTCTACTAGATTTTTCATCACTGTCATTTTTCTGCCTACTCTGCTTAGCTGGCTACTCCAAATTTAAAGAGGAGCAACTACATACTGTTTTCATTAGCTCCCAGGATCTGTCTATGGAGGTTGGAGGTTTCATGCAAATGTACATTAGTCCCCTTCTCTATTAATTACAATGTATGAATAAGGAAAAACGCAGAGTTCAGTGGGAAGCTGAGCACCAGCTCTCAAAAGCCCCAAAGAGCCAATTAGGTCTGGTCTACCCACCCTGTACTAGTCAGCTCGTGGCACGGTAAAACCACACACCTCTATCATGAGATCAGTCTCTGCCATTTCCAAACTATGCTGTGTATGAATCATGCATTTGAAGACTATAGAACATGGAGTAACGGCTTCAAAAACTCTCCAGTCATAAAAATAGAAGTTTAGTGGTTCAGCTATGGATTCCCCACTGTTTCAAAGTAACCATTTTCTGTCTTTCTAAGAAGAGTGCAGACTTTTTTGCAGCAGCATTTTAGACATTCTACTATTCCTTGTAATTCTCTGGATTCACATTTCTCATAGAGGAAAGGGCATCTTTGGCCTGAAGGCCTAGGCTAAAGCAAACAGATATGTTATGATGAGATATGCTGGAGCCTGGTGAGACTTGTGCCCTGCCCCTGGGTGCCCTCCAAGTCCAGTAATGTGAATGATGATGAATCAGATGTTAGATTTCCATCAGTGACAAGTCCAGAGCAAGGATTCTAACCCAGGTCTCTTGAACTTCAGATGCCAAGATCTCATTGACTGTTGCTGTTAGATGCAAATTCCACTTCTCTAGAAACCAGAGGTGACATAAGTGTCAGCAACAGAGAATGAAGGGGATGTAGCACTTTGAGGATACGTGGTGCTTCTTCTCAGAACCTCTTCTTTGTATCTCTCTCTTTCTCTTTTCTCTCTTTTTTTAATTTCAGGTCAATAGGAGGGCACATAAAATTATGTTACATTATTTGTGTTTGTAATATAAGGGGAAAGTCTGAGCTGTAGCTGAGTCTTCACCCAGGAAGCATGCCATGCACCACGACACTGTACCCAATAGGTGGGAACTTACTGAGCCGCTGTCCACCCTCCCTCTTCTTGAATTTGATTGCGTTTTTCTCTCATACAACCTTACAGTTATTGATCTGCTACTTTCAGATTAGTGCTGAGTACACGGGATGCTTGCTTCTCCAGTCTTAAGATACCTCACTTAAGAGAATGTTCTTCAAATCCATCCAGGTCAATATGAAGCCTCTTCTAAACAGTTGTGACTCTGTTAGAGTTGTGGTTGTGTTTATCTTTTAGTTTTTAAAAAAGGGAAGAAATCAGGGTTGTATGTGAAATTTGAGAAATTTTAAATTCTAACAACTAATTTAACCAAAAAAATCATTATATAGGATAAACACATACAGCCAAAGGACAGATTTGTCCCGGGGTGTGGCTTGCTTTTTACCACGCTGTCTTTCACAGCGCTCGCAGATACCGGGCTGCCGGCAGTTGCTGCCAAAGCTTCAAACAAACTCGTGTCCCTTCAAGTTTGGTTCGTCAAGATCTGACTTGAATGATAACTTAGGACACCCAATATAATAATAATGGCTACATTTGTTGAGCCCCTATCATGTACATAATGCTTTGCACATATTAACTGAGACAAAGCCTTTCAGGTAGGTATTCTTATATCCTCATTTCACAGGTGAGGAAACCGAGGAATGGAACAGGCATATACTTTGCCCAAGGTCACACTGGAAGCGAGAAATAGAATTAGGTGTCCATCCAGGTATCCAGGTATCTGAACAGCTATGAGAAATAAAAATACCCAGTTATTCATATAATGAGCATAGAAAGTAGTAAGAATAGGATTTCTGTTTATAGCCTAGAGGGACGAATATTGGGTTTTTAAATTGCTGATAGATGATAACATTAAGTGTGTGGGAGTAAAGGACATATTCAAAAATAGTAAAATCTATGGAAATTTGGTTTATCACCAATCTATGGTGGTATTTTGTGTTACTACCAAAAAAAAAAAAAAAAAAAAAACCTAGTTGATGTGACTTGAAATACATGGGATCCAACAAAATCTTCAGCTCCTTTGGACAAGTAATCCACCCTTGAAGATTTATTCTAAAACGAATTTAAAGAAAGGAAAAGGTACTTAGAAGTATTAACAGATCTAATTTTTCAATAGCAAAGAAACAAATAAAATAAAAAGAAACCAAACTGTCCAGAAGAATAAGACCAAGGACTTTTGATATGCCAATATCGTGGAAGGCTAACTACTAAAAATTAAAGTCCTACTGATTATTGGCACAGAATATATTTCATTTGTGAATGATTTAATTGAGAAAAGGGAACTAGACAATCACATCTGTATTCTGATTAGGACTATGTAAAACCTATGAAAATGCAGACTAGAAGGAAATATAAATTAGGCTTGGGGATCATTTCAAAGGTTTAAGCAATTTAATTATGAACACCTAAGAAAAAGAAATAAGCTGGGTTTTTTGTTTAAAAGAGTAAGGTGGCCAGATTTTAACATTGGTAAAGCAGGACACCATTGACAGGGGAGGGGCCTGACAACAATGCAAACTTTGATAAGCAGTTCTCCATAATCACTTCTCTTTTTTCTTTTTCTTTTTTTTTTTTTTTTTGAGACAGAGCCTCAAGCTGTTGCCCTGGGTAAAGTTCGGTGGCATCACAGCTCACAGCAACCTCCAACTCCTGGGCTCAAGTGAGTCTCCTGCCTCAGCCTCCCTAGTAGCTGGGACCACAGGTGCCTGCCTCAATGTCTGGTCATTTTTTTTTTGGTTGCAGCCATCATTGTTGTTTGGTGGGCCTGGGCTGGATTCGAACCCTCCACCTTAGGTGTATGTGGCTGGCGCCTTAGCTACTTGAGCCACAGGCACTGAGCCGATAATCACTTCTCAACAATTATTTGTTATTATTACAGTTTAACATTATAAAATAAACAAAAATAATATAAAACTCATATCCTGGCGAAATAGCCACATGGCAGCTGAAAACCGTATATTCCCTTACTGTTCTCCCGCCCGTTCGTGCAGTCTTTCCAAAAATCGGGACTTTTTTAAAATGCCGGGGGATACGGGACAAATTGTTAAAAATCTGGCCTGTCCTGCCAAAAGTGGGACGTCTGGTCACCCTATTAAAGAAGTTTTTATTTATTTAGCAGTTTTTTGGCCGGGGCTGGGTTTGAACTCGACACCTCTGGCATATGGGCTGGCATCCTACTCCTTTGAGCCGCAGGCACCTCCTGACTCTCAGCTGTTTTTATAAATACATTGTATGGTAGTATTCATTGCAGCTGAACTTAACTCAATCAAAATTATGATAATCCCCCCAGGCATCATTGAGTTTTAGCCTTCTAGGATTCTAGATTCACCTTTTCACTGTTCTCGTTGAGCACAACCTCTTAGCGTTTTACACATTTTCTGCAACAGTTCTAGAGCATAGTGTTTTGCATACATGGAGGAGCTATCTGGGAATAAACTGTCATCTGTGAATAACTCCCATGAATATTTATAAGTTACAACGTATAGTTTCAAAGCAAGCCTCCAATGTGGCTCTTAAAGTAAATATGCTCTCATCTTAAAGACTTCACTCTTGCTGTCCTCAAGATAGATGAGGCTTAGTCTTTCATTTTCTTCAGGCCACCAATAAGAATTACCCTGATCACTTTATATAAAATAGCAGCACAGCACTGTCACCAATACTCACTATATTACCTACTTATGTGTTTATTTCCTGCCTTTCTCCACCATATTGTACACACCCTCAGGGCAAGGACTTTGTCTCCTTGTTACTCTGGGTTATGTCCCCTACACCGTCTGACATTCAGCACACTACAGGTTGAGCCTTCCCAACCTGAATCCAAAATCCAAAATACTACAAAATCCAAAACCTCTTGAGTGCTGACATGATGGTCAAACAAAGTATTTTAGGCTTGGATTTTCAAATTAAAGACGCTCAACCTGCATGAATTCTGCAAATATTCCAACATCTGAAAAAAATTCTAAATTCAAAATACCTCTGGTCCCAAGCAGTTCAGATAAAGGATATTCAACCTGTAGTAGCATCTAACTTTAATACAATACTTCCTACATGCCATACACTATTCTAGCTGCTTTATTTACATTAAATGATTTTATATCCCTATTGGTTCTATGAATAGGTACTATTGTTTCTCCCTTAATAGATGAAGACCCTGATGTACACAGACACATGGAAGTAATCTAACATACTGTAGTGGACAGACTCGAAGATTCCCGATTATCACCACATCTTGGTAGAGGCCTTGTTTCATCTCCTTCCCCTGAATGTGAGTAGGACCTGGACATTGCCTCTAACCAACAGAATATGGCAAAAGGGGCTGGGCTATTCCACCAGTGGTTATGTCACATAATACTGTAACTCCCTTCTGGCTGGCAGACTTTGATGAAATAAGCTGCCACATGGAAAAGCCCATGTGGCAAGCAAGTGAGGGTGAACTCCAGCCACAGCCATGAGAGAACTGAGGTCCTCAGTCTGACACCTGAAAGGAAAGAAATCCTGCTAACACTCACACAAACTTAGAAGCTGGGTCTTTCTAGTGTAGTCTTTTTTTTTTTTTTTTTTTTTTTGCTACCACCACAAAATACGCAAGACCTGGTAATTTATAAAGAACAGAAATTTATTTCTCACAGTTCCAGAGTTTGGGAAGTCCAAGATCCAGGTGCCAGGATGCTATTTTCTAGGGAGGGCCGCTCTCTGCTTCCAAGAGGTGTCTTCAGCATTGTACCCTCTGAAGGGCAGGAATGCCATGTTTCATATGACACGAGTTGAAAGGGCAAAAAAGGGACCAACTCCCTCCTTCAAGATGTTTTATAAGCGCAACTATTCCCATCCATAAGGGAGGAATCCTCATGACCTAATCACCTCTTAAAGGTCCTACCTCTTTATACTGTCAGATTGGCAACACCTGAATTTTGGAGCGGCTACATTCATTCAAATCATGGCACCTTCCTAGTCAAGCCTCAGATAAAACCCAACACCTGGTTTTACGCTTTTGTGAGAGGCCCTGAAGCAGAACATCTAGTTAATAAGTTCCCAGATACTTGATCCACAGAAATTGTGAGATAATAAATGTGTATTGCTTTATGTTGCTAATTTTGTGGAAATTTGTTATACAATAATAGATGACTCATACAGTCACAATATTTTTTTAAAAAAGATTCAAATGTAGGCAGTTTAGAATCTATAGTTTTAACTATTGCCCCTCAATAAATATTTATGGAATCAATGAATTGGTGGATAGATAAATCAATAGATTGATGGACATAATGATACCTTATAGAGCAAAAGGCCAACACATGCTTTAAGAGGCTAACATAACTTCAATCCATTAACCTGCCAGAGAAATTCCAAGACAAGAAAGACACTACAATTTTCTGTCATGAACATAATTACAAAAATCCTAAACAAAATATTAGCAAAGGAAATCCAATGACTTACAAAAATATAATACATAATGACCAAGTTTGGCTTATTTCAGAAATATAATATTGATTTATCAATTAAAAATCAATGAATTTAAATCATCCTATTTCCAAAATGAAGGAGAAAAATCATATGATTATCTCAGTAGATACAGAATGAGTATTTGATAAAATTATATCTCCATTTGTAATTTTTCAAAACCCTCTTAACAAATTTTAATAGGACAAACTCTGTTTCCTTTGTGTGTGTGTGTGTGTGTGTGTGTGTGTGTGATGGAGTCTCACTCTATTGCCCAGGCTAGAGTGCTGTGGCCTCAGCCCAGCTCACAACAATCTCAAGGGATTCTTCTGCCTCAGCCTCACAAGTAGCTGGGACTTCATGCACCTGCCACAACGGCTGGCTAATTTTTTTTTTTTTTTTTTCATAGAGACAGGATCTTGCTCTTGCTCAGGCTGGTCTTGAACTCCTGAGCTCAAGGGATCCATCCACCTGCCTTGGCCTCCTAGACAGCTAGGATTACAGGCATGAGCCACCACTCCAGGCTCCATGTGTTCTTTTTAAAAAACCCTCTTAGAAAATAGAAATAGTAGAGTATCCACATAAAACTACAGGAAGCATTATACTTAACAATGAAGGTTGACGGCTTCCCCTGATTTGGGGAACGAGACAGGCTGTCCACTATTTCCATTTTATTCACCATTGTACCAGAAATTTTAGGCAGTGTTAAAGCAAGCAAAAAGAGTGTCAAACAAATAGAGAATTAAAATCCTTATCATTTGTAAGTGATGTGATTATATATACACATATAACTCAAAAGTATCTGCATAGAAACCATTAGAATTAATAAAAATGATTTAGCAAGTTTTCTGAATACAAGATGCACAATTGAACTGTACTTTTACATATTAGCAATGAGAAATTAAGAGAGGAAATTTAAATTAATTATAAAAGCTCAACATGCACCAAATGCAGGGTTAAATCTAATGAAAAAATGGGCAAGACTGCTATTTAAAAAACAATAAACCTTACCTAGCAATAACCAGAAACTAGAAATAACCAGTTTCATTCATAGGCTCAGTTACCCATAATTTTTTTATATTTTTAGCACTTCCAATGTATAGAAAACTGTGGAAATTATGCGAGTTTTGACTTTTCTTCTTTGCATTTCTTCCTGTGGCAGCGTGTATTGGTTGCCTAGGAAACTGTTACAGCAGGGGACAGAACTGGCTGTGCTGTCACCCTGAGCTGGGCATCATTTTCAGTAGTAGCTTGTTGGCTCCCAGCCCCAGTGGCAGGGCACCTGTGCAGCTCTACTTGGTACCAGCGGGGTTCATTTCCTAAAAAACCAGAGGCTGTGCATTCTGCTGTTAGCATTTTGGCAGAAAGAAAGAAGAAAAAGAGATGATAATGGCAACTGAGGATCAAAGATGGAACAGGGGTGTGGAAAGTGGCACTGAGACACGCAGGTGAGGAGACCGTGGACTGGTAAGAGTGAGACACTTACTTAGGTAGCTGCCTGACCACCGAGCACGTGCTGGGGGTGGGGGGATGGGAGTGACACAAAAGCAACTGGGAAGCCCCTCAGAAAGAGGAGGGAATGTCAGCTGTTATGTTCCAGGATTGGCAGTTACCATCCTCATTTTAAAGACAGATAATAGGGAATTCAGAGAGGCTACAGAGTTCGAATAAACTATTAAGCAATGAAATTGGAATTAAATCCCAATCAAAGACCATGAAAACCCATATCAGGCTGCTTCTAAAGTTGGGACATGTTTTGCAACCTGGATAGAATAAAGAAAGGCAAAATCCACTATAAACATGAAAAGATCGTGTATCATGTTCAGGAAATGAGAAGAAAACTGGAGAGGATGGAATACAGAGGGTCCAGGGGCATGAGAAGTTAAAAACAAAAACCAACATCACAGGACAGATCAGGAGTGATCTTAAATGCCAAACTTGGGAGCAGGTTTTCAGTCTTTAACTGTGCGGTCCAATCTAGTAGCCACTCTACACGGCAAGGTGGGTAGTCTGAACCGACATCGTGCTTTCGGCATAACATATTAATTGGATTTCTAAGACTTAATGTAAAAAAATACCAATGTAAAATATCTACTTAGCGACTTTATATTAATTCATGTTGACACGATAATATTTTGGGTGCACTAGATTAAATGAAATCTATTATTAAAATAAATTCCATCAGATTCTTTTAATTTATTTTTAATGTGGCTTCTAAAAAATTAAAATTACATTTGTGGTTCACATTCTATTTCTTTTGATTATCACTGAGAAGCCACCTAAAGCACAGGGAGAGAAAGGCTGGCACAAGCTGCTGCTTGAGCTTAAACTCCCTTATTTACACACACACATTCTGTCCCCTGTTACTATGGTTTTATTATTATCATTTTGAACCTGAAGTCTCCTTGGGCACAGGTACCCAGGACTTTCATCCTGCTAGGAAAAAATAAAAATGAAAAGGCAATTCTCTTGCAAACTCTGAAAGAAAAATAGTTTAACCAAACTCCTTTGCAAGAAATAAAGATGGATTCATTCAGTACCCCGAGAATATTTACATCTTAAAGAAAAAAAGCCCCTGTGGGGAACAGTGCACTAACAATGGCTTTATAAGAAAAATAGATTTCAAAGTCGCTTGCCCCTCTGGAAAGCTCATTCATGCAGGGAGCTCTCTTTCATAAGATCGCAGAGGAGAGCAACCTTGGAGCAGTCACCCAGTGACTCACTCTCATTTGCCATGTTATGCCTTAGCTACTCTGACCTTGATAATTCATATGGTACCAAGAAATTACTCAGCTCATCATCAAAATGACAACCACCGTCATAAGGAGAAAGCCCTTCCAAAATTGTATGTCCTGAGCTAGATTCCAAGAATTAGTATAAGCAAAGAATAACAGTAAACAATAACCTCCGAGCTGATTGTGGTCCAGGCAAGTTCATTCTGGTTGTGCCTCGACATTTCAGGGTCCAGAAATATCTGTGCCGTACACGGATATTTTTCATCAACATCATGTTTCTCTCATAGAGTAGTAAGGTAGATAGGGGACACATGGCTCTGAAGATTCTTTCAAAAAAGGACGTGGAAATCCCTCTATTTAATAAAGGTGGTGAAAGTTGTCAGGGACAGCCGAGGGTTGGAAGGAGCTATGAACTAGACAGAGTGGCTCTAAGCAGGCAGGACTGGAATGACAGCCAAGCGACCAGGATGGCAGGCTTGCTCTGCAATTAAGATGCTGTGCAACCTGGGGCATTATCGGCTCTCCTACTCTTCACATCTCTTCTTTCAAATGGAAAACTTTTAAATTGAAGGCTCTCAAACTTTATCTTTCCGCACGTGAGAGAGATGGGAAACTCCCCCCTGTAGACTCGCTGTCTATACTCTCCCTAAATTCATCTGTTGAAACCTAATCTCCAGTGGGATGGTATAAAAAGAGACCCTAAAAACTTCCTTCCCCCTTGCTCCAAATAAGGTTGCACTAAGAGGCACCATCCTTGGACCAGGAAGTAGAACCAGACATTGAACCCATCAGCACCTTGATCTTGGACTTCTAAGCCTTCAGGACTGTAAGAAATAAATTTCTATTGTGTATAAGCTACCCAGTAAATGACATTCTTATTATAGCTGCCCTGTAAATAACATTCTTGTTATAGCAGCCCAATGAATTCAGATACTCCTTTAGGAACAACCACTGCTAACAAACAAACAAACAAACAATGTATGAGCACCTCCTACTGGCAGGCACTTCTTCTGCAGTGGCAGTGATTACTAGCTGAGGAGAACCAAGCCCTGGTATTTGAGAGGTCTGACTCACTCACTTTGACCATCCCAGAGGCTATCTCTTGTCTGAGGGCTTTTCTGGTGTTATAAGGATGAAGGAAACCTCGAAGGTTCCTCTAGGTAGCATCTCAGCACACCAGATAGCCCTTCCCCGGCTCTCTTCTTAGTCTCATTTCTCCAGTTAACTGTCTTGGAGACAACTTACAACTGGATGTTGATTTAAAGAAATCACTGAGCACACTCTGCTCCCATGAAGAGAAATTCCCTAGGGCAGTTCAGTCTACAGTCTCTCCGTGTGTGCAAAATGGTTTTGATCGGCAGCCTCTGATACATCTTGTCTTCCCCCTGACGATGGCTTGTCCTTTAGGGGTCCTGACAGGGGACCCACTAGAAGGAACACAGAGTGTGCCTCTGTTCTAGTAAATACTCGAACTTTAAATGTCCCACTCTACAGATACAATACAGCCACATTTCACTCTGTACTCGTAAATAGGTTCAGCCAGCATTTCTGAATCCTTTCTCTATGTAAGACTGTGGAAGCACAGAAAGACACAATGTGAGAAGTGCTGAGAGGGCACAAGGGCTAGAAAAGCAAAAAGACAGACTGTGACAAAAGGTAATGCAAAAACTCAGTTTCTCTCTAAAGATCAGAAATTCATATTGGAATTTATTTGAATTCCACAAAACTCAATTCATAGTCGGTTCGCTTCTTTATGTGAACGACCATGTCAAGGTCAATAGAAGCAGTGCAGTTTCTTAGGTTCTCAACAGACTCCTCTGTAAGGAAGGTGGGAAAAATGTGATACGTTTCAGTCCCAAAGTAGCCACACCTGAAGACTACGTGCATCTCAAATAAGATACCCGTGTTTCCCTGAAAATAAGACACTGTCTTATATTTATTTTTTCTCAAGAAGACACACTAGGGCTTATTTTCAGGGGATGTCTTCCTCTCTGCGCCGAAATGGAAGGTATGGCTATGTAGATATGCTGCATAGCCATGCCCATTACTAGGTCTTACTATGGGGTAGGGCTTATATTTAACAAATGCATAGAAATCCTGCTCTAGGGCTTATTTTCAGGGAAACACGGTATTAACCCAAGGAACCCAGGTTTTCCACGTGAAAGGAGGTATCGTGGATAATGCATACATTGCAAAAAATAAAGGCAAGTTTATTTCCAGCTGGTAATATTAGACAAAACTGCATAAGTAAATATTCCAGCTCTATAATGTTCTCAGGAATTAATATTGGGCTGATTTCCAGAGCGCAGATAAGATTTAGGGGTTAAAGGGAGGAGCACCACATTTTCATAAAATAATAATAATAATATCAAAATAGAATAATCAGAAAGAAAAGGAAAGCTGTGTAAAATGGTTTGGTTTGGCCGGGACACAGGGTCAACGAATAGAGAAAAAAAGAGTATTTAAAAACTGGCTCTTTGGCGGGTCTGAATGTCAATGAAGACCTAGCTTGACATTATTACAGTTTTATTATATACACAATGTATTTTCTAATGAAGAGAACACCAATTTACCGTCGGACGAGAAAATGCTGAGTTAGCATGTGTGCTGAGTTAATCACATGTTAGGTCACAGGAAAACATTTTTCACTTTTAGAATCAGTAGAGACCTTGGGGTTCTTCCACTCCAGAAAAAGGAGCCCTTGCTAGGTTTAGATGGCAAAATAGAAATGAGTGAAGCAGAAGCATGAAAGCACAAAGGGCATGAAAATAAGGGAGACAGACGAAACAGGAAAGAAAAAATAACTCTCACTAGAAAGACTCTCATCTATTACAGTTCTTTTTTACAGAGTTATCTGTCAAATGTGGAGAAGTAAACAAGAAGCAAATTCCGGCCCTGTGCATCTCGGGAGCTCTTGCCCCAGCACCGAGGCATGGTCAGTTCCCACCTCTGTGGCTCCACGTACCTCTTCAAAGGAAAACAAAATAACAAAAGTACCATTTTTAGCTACTAAGCTCTCTTTCAGTTGAGTTCCCCTGTTGCCAAAATACCCTGTTGCTCTTTTTTGGAATTTTAATGTTTTCTCCTTAAGCCCTTTTTACTGGTAGAAGAGATAAGAGTTTGCAAGCTAATTGAATACATGCGTTATAACTAAGTTATAGACTCCCGTGTTGAAATTTGTAGAGCTGAAAAATACTTTCTTTTTAGTTCTGTTGACAGCGTGAAGAAAAAGAATCCTAGTCACTAAATGAAGCTGCTAAAAGAGAAGAAAACCCTAGTACAATAAATCAGAAATACCACAGTGTTTCTCTTAAATGATAAATATATGAATTTTAAATTCACCATCCAATTAGTAAAATATGTGATATTAATGGCGACATGGTCAAAAACTCAAGACACTGGGATTACACTTGCTTTAGTCCCTAATTCTTTTGGGGGAGGGGAGTAGACTTAAACATGTGTTTTTACCTCTGTAAACAAGGCTTAGGAAAATGAGGGGAAATTGCTTCCTATTTCCTACAATAATGAGAGACTTGATTTAGAATCTGAAAAAGAGTCTAAGAGATTTTGGAGGAAGCTTTCATGCAAAAGCTAGATAAATGATTTTCATGATCCTGTCCAACTACGTAGGGTCAAGAACCATATGGATGTGCACAGAAATACACATTTAAAAAGTATGTGTCTTAGTTCTATAAATCTGAAGACAGGGAAGGACCTTCAACTTGTTTATGCAGATTCCTTGGTTTAAATTTAACAGAGAGAGAGAATCTGGAGAAACTGTATTTATAGACTGGTATTTTATCAGCCCTACTAATTTAAGGAGGAAGGTAGATAGGGGAGAGCTTGCCGGGCTATAGAGAAGCTATCTGCAGGGAGCAGAGGCTTATTCGGTCATTCCAAATTGTTAACGTCAGCCTTGATAGGAACATTTTTTTCTTGGAGACCAAGCTCATTGTAGGCCATGATTATAGAACTAGAGGCTTATTGAATATCCACTTATCCGTGGTTGCAAAGAGAGATGAACTCCATGTTCTGTCAGAGAGAATCTGGAAGACCAAGAATTTCCAAAAGTGGAGCCAGGTTTCCAGCTGGCTGGCGTCGGGCTAATGTTGCGCTTGCTCAGGCGGCAGTGACTGAGAAATCAGACCAGAAAACAAACCAAGGGGAAAAAAATGAAAGACCTCAAAGAGGTGACAGAAAATAAAAAAGTTACCTTGTGAAAGTAAACTCTAAACACTAGAACCACAGACTATGAAGCTAGCTTGTCTCTTAAATATAGAAGAGGCCATCTGCCAAGATCTAGAACTTGAGTGACAGAGACATTTTCAAAGACTCAGAAAAAAATGGTTTTCTTATTGACTGTCTTTTATATAGCAGTGGTTTCTTTGTTTTTTGTTTTTGTATAGTGATAGAGAAAGGGGAAAGTATTAACGATATAAAGCTATGCGGCTTAGAAATAAGAGTACTTGGGGATAAGGCTGCCTTATTAGAGGGAAACTAATAAGAATCTGCATGTAATAAATGAGACCAGGTCTCCAAGAGAACGATGGAAGAATATACCAAGATGATGATTCTCAAACTTGATTGTGCATTTGAATTACCTAGGAATCTGATTAAAATGCCGGTTTTAATTCCCCAGGTCTGGGACTGGGCTCATACTCCGCATTGCTAACAAACTCCTGGGTGATCTCAATGCTCAGAGTCCTTCTCCCACATTTTATTTAAAAACAAATAAACAAAAAGCAAAAAACTAAAACAATTAGCAATCGGAATAGTCAGCCCAATTAAACGCAATAATAGCTCCATTGTAGAAATGGATATATCAGGAGCCCAGAGCTGGGAGACCCAGATATTATCAGGTTGGTTTCCTCTTGTCCCATGGCATTCTATACTAACTGCCCTCTGATTATAATCTGATTTCTTGTGCAGGATTTCCTCTAGAGCGAACTGTGCTGGTTCGTCAACACAACTCCTGCAGGCAGTGTGACAGTGTGGAAAAAACATGGGCTTTGAATAAGAGGGAAGAGGGTCTGCTGGATATATTGCTGATGATGAGAGGGGGGAGGTGAGAAGGAGGAAGGGGACAATGACAGTAATGACAACAGGGACTTTACAATGTGCTCATAATGTGTTTTATACATACAAGCCAATCTTAGGAGTTGACACTATCGCCCCCCTACAGATGAGAAAGCCTACGGTTACAGACCTACTAAGAATGGGTAGGAGACTGACACCGTCATCGTCTGCCTCCAAGTCTGTTTTCTTTGCCAGCATACACATTCTAGTAGGTGAAGAGCCTTTCATTATAATTGCTACTAAAGCAGGCACTCAGTAAATGGTAATTATTTGTTCTAATTATTAATAGGACTTAGGTATGAGTTTATACCTGAGTCTCTTGTGCATTTAGCTCATGTGAGCCAGACCTCACGAGCCTCATCAACTCAAGTGATATTGATTTCTCGAATCTGTAAAGGGGAGGACCACGCTCCTGATCTTGGTAAAGCTACCCCAGGGAGTCTACCTGACCAAGTATTTTTAAAATTTAACCCAGATAAGTAAAACATTACTCAGACATTTCAACCAAAGATTTATTTTTACTGTGGGCTTTTCTTGAAACGTTTTTTAGAGAAATCGATCCATTTGAGCTTGGCTATGTGTTTTCCCTACAAAGAGAAGTTATGTCTTACGCCCTTCCTTTTCATTTAGTAATTTCTAAGGTAATAATCCTGTTTCTAATGCATACAGCTGGTATGAATGTGAATGTGATGAAAAGCATAGACTGCCAGTGGCATTAAGCACACAGGTTTCAGTGGATGCTGGAGATGGTCAAACATACACCATGTTTTAGCAAAGATACTATTTCCTGAATGTCAATGTCAGTAGCCTTTTATGATGCTGCAGGTCTCAAAATATTGTGCCCAACCAGATATTTGTGAATCAATGCCTGGGATCAACCAGACGGTTCCTCCCACTTGCCCAACTACTAAAGAGCCCATCAGTAGGCATGGACCAAGCCGTCACAAAGGGCTAAGCAGAGAGGGAAGGCCAGGTTTGGGTAAACAGAACACAATATAGTGAAAGCAGCTGAGAAGGAGATTCAGTGGTGATAGTACCTTCCCCTTCGCCACCTAATACAAAACTGCCATGACTTTTATCTAATTCTTGTTCGGAGAAAGCAGGAGCATGTCCTGTGAGTGTTCAGTCGGCCCAGGAAAAGAGAGGTCAATGCTTTTCTATCATTATTCAAATCAAACTGCATCTTTTCTGGTTTAGCATTTTCTAAGAGGTCTTCTTCTTAAATTTCCATTTGTGCAAAATATAGCTGTTTGAATTATTTTATTTTTTATTTAGTATACGCATTCTCACACTTTAGAGAAATAAGGAATTTTTCAGTTATAAGCGCCATGCCTTTGCTCATGGAAAAGAAAAAAACAAAACAGAACAAAACAAAACACCTTGCTGTGACATGGTAAGGGCAGAGCAGGGCAGAGAGGTCCACCAGCGAACGGCTAATGGGAACCACAGGGTTCGCATGCCTTGACCTCCCCTAGCCCCATGCAGGGGGCAGAGCCATGGTGGAAAGACTCACGACTTCAACCATCAGCACCTCCTACAGCAGGACGAGAACACAGGTAATAAACAGCAGCTGAAATAAATTAAAATAACAAAAAAAATAATAAACAGCAGCCGAAGCTCACTGACAATGAGCTAGTCCATAAACCCATGTCAGGAAGACCCCTGGGGAGCTTTCTGTATTACCTGACGCATCTGTTCACTTCTACCTATTTCACCTCCTCCTCCCATCCTTCTTATCTTCCTCCTCCATATACTTGATTTAGTTCAGTGAAGAAACAGACCAGCGGATGTTCACATCCTTGTGATCTCAGGATTGAAGCACATACATTCTTAGTGAATTCCATAAACAATAAAGAGAAAGGAAACCTGTGAAAACTTGCTTATCACTATGGGGTCTCCAAGAAAGATCCCTCATCAATCTATTTTTTTTTTTTTTTTTGGCTGGGGCTGGGTTTGAACCCGCCACCTTCAGTATATGGGGCCAGCGCCCTGCCATTTTGAGCCACTAGTGTGGCCTCATCAATCTATTTTTAATAGGGTAACAGAAGTTATTCTGACCAAAATTTTACTCCCCTCTGGAAGATCTTATTTTGTAGTATCTTAAAAATACTCACTGATTATTACTGCTGATTACACAATAGATTCATAAGAGGACATTTTAAACAATAGAGACATGCAGGAGCCAGGCGCAGTGGCTCATGCTGGTAATCCCAGCACTCTGGGAGGCCGCGGCAGGTAGATTACCAGAGTTCACAGGTTTAAGACCAGTCTGAGCTACTCCATCTCTAAAAATAGACAGGCTTTGTGGCAGGGGCCTGTAGTCCCAGCTACTAGGGCGGCTGAGGCAAGAGAATCACTTGAGCCCAAGAGTTTGAGGTTGCTGTGAGCTGTGATGCCACAGCACTCTACCAGGGAGCAACAAAAATGAGACTCTGTCTCCAAAAAAAAGAGACATCTGGGCTCCATGTAGCATCTTTTGAATCAGAATCAGAATCCAAAGGGTTTAGAATAGGCATCTATATACTGAAAATTCATGAAAGGCAACTAGAACAGAGAACTAGCTGTATGTTTTTCTCCATGGGTCCTTCCTCTAATCTGATCACAACACGATCTAAAGTTTGGTCTTAAAAGAAGATTCATATAAAAGTTTCAAAAGTAGCCACAATTGGTACCAAAGAAAATGTTGTTTTCCTAGGAAAATCATACACATTTATGAGCATGTAAAAAAACTTTAATTTTTTTATACACCTTTATATAGCTCCATGTCTTAAATATCTATTCTGTCTTTCAGTTGCCTTCTAATGAATGGCTACATGTCCAAAATTTGAATCTACTTCATAATTATATAATCTTTATACTGAATATTTTAAATTCTGGGATTATTTTAAAATAACTTTCCCTTGATACATAAACAGAAAAGTGAACATAAAAATTTATGAACCTGTTAAAATGGATCTAAGATTAATACTTTTTTTAAAAATTAGAAAAATAGAGATGGGATCTTGGTACATTGCCCAGTCTGGACTCGAACTCTTTTAAATGTTTTATTCTTTTTTAATTTCAGAATATTACAGGGGTACACATGTTTTGGTTACATAGTTTGTTTTGTACATTTCAGGTCAATGCCCTTCACCCAGGATGTGTATGTTACACCTGCTAGGTGTGCCTTAATCCAACCCTTCTTCCCCTTCCCAACTACTGGATTCCCATTGAATTTTACTTCTACACGTGCATGTAAGAGTTGATCAGTTAGTTTCAACTTAATATTGAGTACATGTGGAGTTTCCTTTTCCATTCTTGTGATACTTTGCTTGGAAGAATGGTCTCTAGGTCCATCCAGGTTGTTACAAAAGATACTAGATCACCATTTTTATGGCTGAGTAGTACTCCATGATATACAAACACCACATTTTATTCATCCACTTACTTGCCAATGGGCATTTGGTCATTTCCACATCTTTGCAATTGTAAATTGTGTTGCTACAGACATTTAAGTGTGTCCTTATGGTAAAATGTCCTTCTTCCTTTGGGTAAATACCAAGTAGTGGGATTGCTCGATCAAATGGTAGGTCTACTTTCAGTTCTTTGAGGTCTCTCCATACTACTTTCCATAGAGGTTGTACTAGTTTGCAGTCCCACTGGCAGTATAAATGTTTCATTCTCTGCACCCGCCCGCACTTCTTTTGGGACTTCTGATAAGAGCCATTCTCACTGGGGTTGGATGACATCTCCTTGTTGTTTTGATTTGCATTTCCCTGATGATTAGAGATGTTGAGCATTTTGGCAAACAATCTCCCTGTCTCAACCTCCCAAGGAGCTGGGAAGATTTTGGGAAAAAAAAATTTGACTTATAAGAAAATTTACTAAGCAAAACTAGAGATTGAGTGTAATATAGTATAAATAGACTGATCAGAATTAATGAAACCAAAGAAAAATAAGTTTGGTGGTGACTGTTACCACTAAAGATTTAAAACAGTTCTGCTTACACTTTTATTCAAAGAATGACTTCATTAGAGATTCTGCCTTAGAAGAAAAGAATGAGCAGTAGTTAATAAGGGGCGTACAGGCTTTTAGAACATTGTATTAGGAGGCTTTTCTTTGGTAGGACTCAAAAAACCTCATCTCTATCTACACTATAGCAATAAAATATCTCAGGATTGTAATTTATGTGTGTATATGTACCTATATGCATAGACACACACACACACACTTTTTTCCTTGAGCACTTGCTCTGTGGCCATTGCTAGAGTGCAGTGGTATGATCATAGCTCACTGCAATCTCAAATTTCTGGGCTCAAGAGACTCTACTGCTTCAGCCTCCTAAGTAGCTAGGATTACAGGTGTACACTACCACACCTGGTAATTTTTCTTTTCTTTTTTTCTTTTTTACTTTTGTGGAAGAGATAGGGCACTAGTTATCAACCTTCCTAATGCCTCCAAATGCTATGACCCTTTAATACAGTTCTTCATGTTGTGGTAACCCCCCCAACCATAAAATTATTTTTGTTGCTACTTCGTAATTGTAATTTTGCTACTGTTATGAATCATAATGTAAATATCTGATATGCAAGATGTATTCTCATTGTTACAAAGGGGTCACAACCCATAGGTTGAGAACCACTGACATAGGGTCTAGCTCTTGCTTTGGCTGGTCTCAAACTCTTGACGTCAAATGATCCTCCCGCCTTGGCCTCCCAGGTGCTAAAATTATAGGCATGAGCCCCATGCCCTGACTATATTTTAAAAGAACATTCTTCAGAGGATGCTAAATAATTGTCCTTAAATATTCTCAAACTTCAAATACATATTTTTCTTAATTTCCTTTACTCAACATTTTTAATAAGTCATAACTTATTTTTCAGTAGTTTCTTAGACAGAAAAGTGCCTGGGGTGGTTGGATATGGCCACAGCTTATTTTGAAATGTGTCTCTGGTTCCAAAATAAGATCAAGCAAGACTATGTGGATGGCTCAACTACCTACTACTAAAAGAAACAATTTTAAGTACACTGAGGATCATTAGCATCCATCTCTAAATATGAAGAGTGATACCTATAAAACCAAAAGGGCTATAATTCTATTGGTGATACAATAATAATTATCTACTCTGTAACGAATTTTATAGTTTGAAAATGATCTCTTATCTATTTTTTTATTTTACCCTCTCACTAGTCTGTAATATCGATAAGACAGCAATCACCATCCCCAACTGACAGATTAGTAAAATGAGTATTAGAGAATTTAAATTATTTGCCTTAGGATAACTAAGTTAGCAAGAGGCAAAGCTAGAACTTGAAAACAGAATTTCTCATTCTAGTCCAATGTTCTCCTGACATCAGTTGATATCACTTAAAATGACTAGCACTGCACATTTTACCCTGTACGTTGGGGGCTGATGTATTTCATAACTTCATTTAGAGGACTAGAAAGCCTATGTATCTGAGTATACCTGTGTGAAGTCATAAGCACAGAAGGCAGGCAAAATTGAATCCAGGTTTCTGTCTCCCAGGCCTGACGTTGTTTAATGTAACAGTAGCTTCTTCCATCTCCAGTATCAGCAGGTATATTCCCGGATTCCTTGACATCTCCTACAGCTGGTGTGTTCACAGGTCAAATTTATAAAAGCCAGTGTTCTAAAAGACTTCTTTGCAATTTTTTTTTTTTAAATTGCCACAATCCTCAACTAACATCTTCCCTTGTCATGGGTTGCAGTATTTTCCTCAATGATATCCCAGCAGCTCCCAAGCACATTTCTAAAGAATTAAAAATACCCTGGTCGCTCAGGAGAGAGAAGCAGGATTCTGGAAGGTAGGGTTCTCCCCATGTCCTGGAATTCTAGACTAGTTCACTGGCCCAGAGTTTAATACTATCCTCACACATCTATATTTAAGAGCTAGTTCCATAAATTATTTTGTTCATGACAAATAGAGCTCTTTTCCTATCTTGTCCTTTAATGTATTTGTTTCACCCCTCCTTTTTTTTTTTTTAAACACAACTTGCCTCATATTTTATGCCATTTACACCTTCCTTTTCTCAAGTTCTAGGTGGTATGATTATTCACAGCAAGGAAAGCCTTACCCTATTGCTAAAGCACAGCCAGCCATGACTGCAGAAATCAAATACTCCCTTTGTTTTCTGATATTTTGTTGGCGGCATTCAAGCATAGCAACATCTTTTTCAGTTAAAAAAAAAAAAAAAATCAAATGTGGTCAGGCGGTGCCTGTGGCTCAAGGAGTAGGGCGCCAGCCCCATATCCTGAAGGCAGGTTCAAACCCAGCTCTGGTCAAAAACTGCATTAAAAAAAAAAATCATATATGGCCTATTTTTCTTTTAAATAAATCTGATTTTAATAAAGTTGTGGTTCCGGTGGTGCCTGTGGCTCAAAGGACTAGGGCACAGCCCCATATGCTGGAGGTAGTGGGTTCAAAACCAGCCCCAGCAAAAATAAATAAATAAAAATGTTTTAAAAATATATAGTCGTGGTTCCTCTGTGTATATGACTATTAGTAATAATCATAGCTCCTTTATGTAATTCCAAAGGACGGGCCAGATAACACAAAGTGGCTTGCTGGCCTTCACCATGGGGCTCCTCTGTCACCCCAGTTTGCCTTTCCTCCAAAGGGAGCAGAGGATTTTAGTGAGGGCTGATAAAAGTAGCTGAAGAGGTCTCACCATAAGCCCTTTTAATTCTAATGCTATTTTAAACCACAGTTTTAATTAAAAAATTAGAATATATATTATTTTCACTGGAATAGAATTAGACTATAAAAGGATTTTCTTTGGAGCAAAAAAAAAAAAAAAAACAGGCTTCGACTAATGGCATAAATATTAATTCCAAATAAATCCTTTAGTCATTTCTAAAAGGAAACATTTCTAATTTTCAAAGGCCATAAATAAAGTATCCTGGCAGCTTTCTAATGCCGCGTGAAATTTTAAGCAATATCCATGTAAATCTACAGTCACTTCCACAGATCTAAATTAAACGTCTGTAATCTGTCACACCTTCACACACAGGGTAAACCTGCAAGAGCCTTCAATAAATAATCATTTATTTATAAAACAAAGACGGGAGTTTTAAAACAGAAGCAGACTTGATTCGCAAAGTTGGACCGTAACAATATATATAAAAATTCTATGTTTTATTATGATAACACATTTGAAGCCCCACGTTTATAGTGAACAAGAGTCTACGAGAGAACGTGTATTTTAAACTAGCCAACTTAGGGTGCAAAGGCCAAAATAAATCTTAACTCTCCCATCCAGCCACCTTTAATGCCTCCGAGCGATTAGCCCTATTTTGGCTTTACTTAATCCTCTGGTTTTAACTTGTAAAATGACCGGTGTGCCCCCCTTTTCTCTTCTTATTCTATTAGACCGCAAGCTGTCTGACAGCAGGTATCATAACTTGCTTGCTACATTGCCCCCAGAATGATGGTTTACACTTTCTCCTCTGCTAGCAGTGGCAAACTTTATTTTCCCAAGACAGCTGCACCAACGTATGTCCCAGACCATCTAGTCTTACTGCATGTGGCATTGACATTCTTTCTTACACAGCGTGTGACTTCTGAGGATATGTCATGGAAGTCATAAAAGCCTAAAATCCTTGGTCTCTTGGATTGTTCCCTTTGTATGAGAGACCTCCATGGAGGGAAGTGAGCCAAGACTGAGCAGGTGAATGACCTTGGATGGACATGCATGCTCTAGCCTCAGTCAGATCCTCAGGTAACTGCTGCCCATGCTATTACTCCCATAGTCAATCGCTTTACAAATGCTTAACCACCCATCCAAACCTGAGATACAATAAATTCTTATTGCTGTTTTAAGCCCTAAGTTTGGGGATAATTTAAAATAAAGCAATAAAAGATAAATAATACAGCAATACAACTCTTCAAAAAATAAAGTCCAGGAGTCCCTAATAGCATATAAAACAAAGTTCTTGAACACCATTGAAAATTTAGTATTTAGCAAAGTGCCTTGCAAATAGCATGGGTTATATTTTCTTTCCAAATATTAGTTCAAGAGTTTTCAAAGTATTTCATCTTGTAGTCATTTAAGTAACATGCTTTGAGATAGAATTATGGACTTAGAAGAAACATCCCCGAGGGGTACTATCTATCAGAGAAGAGATTACATAGGGGAATTCCTTTTTCTCATTAATATTGTAGTGAAAGAATGTGAAAGAGGGGAGAGAATCCTCGTGACCAGGACATATGACCACTGACATCTATTTCCCACGTAAAGCACAACATATAAGGCTTCCTGTTCTGTTCTCTTCAATAGCAGTTTCTGAAAGGTAGAGAAAGAGGTTTTTGTGTATAAAGTAAGCACAGAGGACTTTATAGCTAAAAATCAATCAGACCTCCTTTCATGGAATGCCTATCATTGGCAGCAAGCTGGCTGGTAGAGGGGCTTTGCCGAAAGGTTTTGGAGAACGGTGCACAGTCTCAGTTGCCATTCCCTACCGTATCTTCTCGTCTGAATTATCACTGATGAGACAGTGGAGTGGCCAACAGAAGGCAGGAGGGAGCAAACCAAAGCTGCTTCCCCTCAGTGGGAAGTCCAGCAAGGTTAAACCGATCAATAATACTGCCTCGGTCATGGACCTTTATAATGGAATTTACTTTAACCCAAAGGGTTTAGATCCCTTCAATTGTGTCCAGAAAAAGACTGCTATAATCTACCAGTCTGCCTGCCTACTTGCCATGAATGAAAGAGCTTTCATCTCCCTCCTTACCTCCCTCACCTACTGCTCTGTAGGCCGACGTTCATTATACGGCTCCCTAAGTGTTGCTCTAAGACACAGCGGGCTCATTCAAGTCAGCAAATGTGTATCTAGTTCCTGCCATTTCTGTATACAGTGCTATGTCTGGGGGCATCAAAATTATTAAAACAGGCCCTTTCTTTAACAATCATTGATGCAGAGTGTATCATGTGCTAGGGCAGTGGGCACAATGGTGAACAAATTGAGGGCTCCTAATTCTAAGGAATGAACAGCCTAACAGAGGAGATAAATGTGCCCACAGAAATTCCCAGGTAGAATGCAAAAGGGCAGAGGACAGAGGCACACACATGGTGCACTGGGAGTCTGGGAACTGCCCCTTGGCTGGCTAGAGTTGGAGGTGAGAGAGAGTCAAATAAATTTATTTAGGAGAGAAAGACCACTAAAGATAGACATAGATCTAAAATTGATAGTGAAAAGCAGACTTAGAGACACATGTACAGGACAGGGGAGTTGACCAGAGGTGAAGTGGGGCAGGATATGTAAACAGAAGAGATTATAGATGACAGTTGAGTTGTGTTTTACAGTACAAATGGTAGTTCACGAGACAGAAAGGAGGAGGAGGAAGGGAGTAGGGGACAGAGCAGGCATTTGAGGGGGGCGGGGGCAGAGTCATAAAAATGATGTAGCATCTTTTAGTCCAGAATATCAGAAATTCATGAGAAGTTTAGGGCTGATAGCTCTAAAGAATGATTTATTCTGTTTACAGATAGCCTTTCGAGGGCAGGTGATTATAGCATGGACGTCTTTGAGTGCAAAATATAAGCTTATTTTCTGTCTTAAACCTCATAGATTTTTCTCCCTGAGTATGGACAGCATATACAACTGTTTGACTCAGAGCAGTGACATTATAAACTGCTTCCCTCAAAGAAAAAAAGAAAAAAGGAAGAAGAAGAAGAAACAGAATCAAGATTTCTCTGGCAGTGTTCTCATCAACCATTCTGGTTCACCTACATTCTCTTACTAGAGTCCTCTCTTTCCTTTACAATGATCTTTGCCACCAACACAGTAGCAAAGCTTTAAAATAAAACTCCTGAGGTGTGCCGTGTGCAGCTGCCGCCTAATAAGCTGAATTCTATCATGGGAAGAAAAACATTTACTGTCACAGGGAATGTAGGACTAAAAAAATGTGCAGGTTTAGCTGGATCTGTCTATATAAAGAAATGCTAACATTAGCGGTGCTGTGGCTCAGGTTTTTCCCACTCTTTTCCTACAGAAATAATCCGTAATTCTCTCACGGAGAAAACACAGGTGTCATGAGAATCCCATTCACAACACGAATGTGAGGTGGCAGCCACGTTGGCCTGTACTACTATCATCGGGAATGTCTGCAAAGATGACAGCACCCAAGACTAAATCTTAGGCAATTTCTTTCTTTATCTCATAGCTAATTAGAGAACCTTTGAAAACAAATTTAAGGTCCAGCTTTATTTTTCTAACTTTCACCAGATAATCTTTTCAGAAAGAAAAGAATTTGGAGGAAAGAGGGTTTGTTAAAGCAGACTGTTATCAAGATGGTGATATCTTCACTGGGTCCATTAGCTTTTTTTTCCAAAAGGGAAAAAA
>NW_003852403.1:31996928-32011375 GCF_000181295.1 Otolemur garnettii
TTTTTTTATGTCGAGACAGAGTTCTAACCCTTTGCCCTGAGCAGAGTGCAATGGCATCGTAGCTCACTGCAACCTCAGACTCCGGCTTGTGGGCATCCTGCTGCCTCAGCCTCCGAGGCCGCTGGGATTATAGGTGCTTGCTGCAGTGCCCGGCTGGGTTTTCCATTTTTTTCCATGAGTTGGGGTCTCACTCTCGCTCAGACAAGCCTCGAACTCCTGAGCTCAAGCAATCCTCCCGCCTCAGCCTCCCAAAGTGCTGGGATTACAAGCGTGAGCCACTGCGCCTGGCTAAAAGGTTTTCTCTAATTAATGTTTCAGTATTGATTTAATGTTGGCACCTAGATAAGAAGCACAGTGTAGTGGAGAAAGAATTGAGGAATACAAAGGGTATTTTAATTATGAGCCTACAGACTAATCCTGGATAAGTCACTGTATGGAGTATACGTGATTCTAGTTTCTCCTCTGTTGAGTCTGAAAAATCATCCTTTAGGAATGTTCAAAGAAATTTTAAAAAACAGTACAAATCACTTTACATCTCTAGAGTGTCCTTAAAGAATGTAAATGAAGGTAAGAGACTGAGGGAGTCTTGAATTTCTTATTAAAAGCCTTTAAAGTATAAATGAGAATAATAATAGTAATAATGAAAGCTTCCTTTACTGAGGACTTATTAGGTGTCTGGCACAATACTAAGCACTTTGTATGTGCACTGCTTGCTTTCACGATTAAACAATCCCATGTGTATGAGTCCAGGCATCAATTAAAGCTTAGTTATGTCCTAAATCTGCAAAGATCATATGGTTAGTAAAGGGAGGAGTCACACCTCAAATTCACATGCCACTGCCATGCCCAGACACGGGCTAATCATGCTCAGATGGAGGGTCCCTTCAAACTTTCAGCACGTTAGCCTACATTGCACAGGTGGAAATGCACTTCATTTGTTTTTTGACACCTTTGATCACAACAGACAAGTCACACTGGTTTGTTCATCTCCTGCCACGTAGAGGTTTTCAGTTTCTTTTAAAACACATGATCAATCATCGCTTCCCTTATCCAACTTAGCCCAGCTCTTTTAAGGGTTTTCATATTATAAAGACCTGGGAACAAAGCAGCTTTGATCATATTTGTACATTGATAAGTAGCGATCTGAAAGCAAAGTGTAAAAGAGAAAAACTATACAACCTGGAGAATAAATTGGGACATCCCTCCCACTGGAAAGAGGATAGACTCTGCTGACTTGGAGTCCCTGGTGATATATATACTGGTTATACTGTTTTGTGTGGCTCTAATCCTATAGGTCGAAATGATATTTAATCTCAATTAAAGGATAAGAAATATAAAATAGAATGGGAGGTATTTAACATCTCATCCAAGTTTCTGGAGGTAAACCCATTTCTCTCACATCCCCACTACCAATATTTGTCTGATATCTCCTATACTATATGTTCCTTCATTATCTACATTAATGAATTGAGGTGTTTGAGTTAATGACAAGGCCATTAAAGGCACAATCTATCTTGGGGACAGTATACAGAGAACTAGCTGAGGACATGAGCCTGCTGAAATTTTCACATCACTGATCCAGCTCCACTTGTGGAAACTTCTGCACCTCTAGTATATGAACCATAATATCCCAGGATTAACTCAAATAATGAACTTGGTGGCTGGCACAGAAGTGTTCAAAAATGATTTTACATATATTATTTCATATGTAAAAGTCCAAGGTTTATACTTCCTCTCCTTAATCCTATGGTATTTGTGTTCCTTAAAATTGTAATTACATGATTTCATCTTCCCCTGGTCTTTTCAATAGAAAGTAAGCTCAACTGGGGCAGGAGCTGTGCGTTATCAATTATCTACCCACGTTAGTGGTTCTCTGTATTTCCTGGCCCACCACGGAAAATCTCTAGAGAGAATGTGTATCCAGCTTAAAAACGCACATACGCACACACACCGGCACACACACCCACACAAAGAATATGAACTCACCATAAGCCATTTCTTATTTTCTTTGCATAAAACACTAAAAATTCTTTTTAGGATTTTAAAAACTAGAATTTATGTCTACAGCTATCCTTGCTTTCAAAATTAGGTCAGAGATGGTAACAGGATGGTTTTAAACTCTCATCTTAACAGTGGGTCAATGGGCCTACGCTTCCATGCAAACCCACAAACACACACCACATACTTCCAGGTCTAGAGGAGAAACCACCACTAGCAGGTGCCAGATGGGCTACTTCGGGCACGTATATTATTCCCCTGATAAAGGGGAGGTGGACAGTGCTTTCCTCAGGGTTGGGGAAGGTGGACACACCACCTGGGAAACACCAGGCACTAGGTCTGGCTCATGGTGAGAGATTATTAGCATCACCTCACCATGGGGTCAAGCAGAATGCTGCCAAGTGAGCTGTTTTATACCTTTTTACACTCTCAATTTCTCCTGCTACCAATGAGTCTATTTTTTACCAGCCCCAAATGTTATCATACAGGGGGAAAAAACAATAAAGATCTCAGAAAACCCTACACAAATCAAGGAAATTCATATGCTGTGACAGTCTTGTCACTGTGAAAAATGGAAGCCGTATGCTTCACTCAGTTTTTTATGCTGATGGCATCTGTCAGGGCAAGCCGTGAACCTGTAGATAAATGAAACAGACCACGTTAAAGCAAGACACAAGGCCGAAACCAGGTTGTCACTGGACTTCTCTGGGGCTTCACGACAGGCTGGGGCCTAAAAGTCAAGAAGAGAAGTATCACCTGCTGAGAGACACAGCCTGCTTAAAACCTTCAAGAGGAGAGTTTATTTATTCAGCGAATAAGCATGAGCATGTGAGATCTCTAGTGCTTTGGTTTTACAGTTCTAAGCAGAATTGTTTCTTGAGGAAGAAAGTAAGAGTAAAACTCCAAGGCAGTCACCTGGAGGTTTTTATTATTAATAGGTTACCTTAAGGTGTAGGGACATTTACTTAAACTCTTGGAGAAGTTAATTTTATTTTGGAAAATTACGGATCTTGTTGGTTGCCCTGTTAACATTCCACTGAAATTCTATTCACAGTGAAGAGATGACTTCACATACAAGGTTTGGGGAAGTGAGGTGTGTGGGGTGCCCGGTGAACCTAACATGGGAACTGAAGAGGCCTTCGGTGTCCATTTTAAAATAATATTTTTTATTCTAATGGTATATGTTTATTAAATTTTAAATTAATATTTAGAATGACTTTCTCTCTTGTTTTCTCCCAGAACTTTTATGAGCTTTACATTCTGGTGAGATGGGCCAGATAAGGCAGTGGATCCTTGTATCTCCTGTTACACTATGGAGAACCCCATGAGAGAATGTGTACCCAATACAAGAAGTACAGTTTCAAGGATTATAAAGTCAATTTTAAAGTCTTGTTTCCATTTTCAATGCAGAGACATGGGTAAACAAGTCCAGCTGGAAGTCCTTAACATGAGTGAAAACTTTTCTTTGAAAATCAATGACCAACAATCATACTTTCACTAAAAATGGCATTACCGAGTTTTTCTCTAAGGAGAATATTGACTGGTTGGTGAACCATTAAATACTATCTTATCGCCAAGTAGTATATTCATAAGGTCAAGTTTCATAAATGTATGAAGAGTTCTGGGAACTAAGGTGCTTGAGGTACACTTTCTTTATTAGGGTGAACACTATAGATTGTCTACCCTTCCCATGACTTCCATTCACCCAAGCTTCTCCCTTGTGAAAAGAACCCAATTGCATGCAGATATTCACTCTTCTTCAACATGATCCAGGGTTAGATGTCCAACCTCATTTCCAAGGGTATAGACTCATTAGCCTTAGATAATCGGTCTATTGACATCCCTCTGGTGACTCTTGACTCAGGGGTGGGTAATCATTCTCAATCGCCTTGGTGGTGGGAAAAAGATGGCATGTGGACCTCATCTGTGACCCTGAATAGCCATACTCAATGCTGCCCATGCTGACAGTGGGAGAGTGGTAAGAAGTGGTGAGATCCAACTTCTGGATCACTTGAGCCCAGAAGTTCAAGCAGCCTGGGTCCTCTGCAACATCAATGAGATGCTGATTATACCAAGCTTTGCTATGTCTGCCAAATAAATTTGTTATTGGATGAGAGGCTTTTATGAGGAGGTTTCTGGGTTACTTTCAGTCAAAATCATCCCATTGTTTCACTGGAGAAAATGATTACTGAAGAGGCTACAAAGTCTTCATTCAATTTAAGAGAGCCCAACGCACACGGGTTGGATGTGGTGAAGTAGTTAGTGTTCTTTCAATCTCCACAAAGTACTATGCCATTAAATGGGAAAATATCATCTAAGATCAAATATGCTTTATAGATAGCAAATTCAGTGAAGTTATACCCATGCAGAAAATATCATTCTGGTAACTAGGAAAATGATTGCATTTGTTATATTACTCATAGTGGGCAAAGGAATTAAGCATAACTTCTCAATTAATTCTGCCTTTAACTCTGGGTACCCCGAAGTATGTCTATATGGCCCCCAAATTAGTAATTTTCCTATTAAAAAGTCTCATAACACAGTTGCTTGATTTTGCTCAGATTAACTACATTTCCTCAACATTTCACTTAAAACATTGGAGATGAATTCATAGAAATAACCTTTTTTCATACTCATATTAATAAATCCATATCTTTCTATAAATGTATATTACAATAATTAGTCCAATTTGTTAGCACTCTAGATGCAATCTTAATTTCTTTATTTAGAAGTGAGAACAATAGCAATTCTTTGTAACTCTTACTAGAATGTTGGAAGCATTCTTCCAACAATACATATATTATTCCTAAAGGACACACTTACATTTATCATTAAATAAAATACAATGGCAAATCCATTTTTAAAACAAACAATATAGACTGTAGGCCTAGCTACTTGGGAAGCTGAGGCAGAGCTTCACTTGAGTCCAGAAATTCAACACCAGCCTGAACAACATAGCAAGATCCTTGTTTGTATAAAAAAATTATTTTAATTAACAGCATAGATATGTTATGATTTTACAAATTAAGGTCTAGAATTTTTTTTCTGAATGCTGAATTCTTTGCTGATCTAAAATTTGAAATTAATTACTAGAAAATCAAATTCCATAATGAATAGCAACTAATGCCATAGCATTCAACCTCTCTTTGTTGGGTTTAATTTCGGGCAAACAAAAAGCTTATCTTAAAATGATAGCAATTGAGAACGTTACACAGAGCAAACTTCCAGTGGCAAAATGATCAACAGTTTGCTATAATACTAGCTAGACTTCCACAAACAAGGTAAGTTGAAAAGAACAAAGAATCAAAAGGCTTGAAATTGTTACTAACATAGTGTATGCCACAAATAATCTCCAGAAGAACCATCAACAACGTTCTCACTAAAATCAAGGACAAGATCCAAAACTCATAAGTGACAGTCCATCAGCCAAATGGCCTTTGTCACCGTGTACTGTAATTGTTTACTTATCTGTTGCTCTCATTGTTTCTGTAATACCTTAGGAGTATCCGGCACAAACTATCTGCTCAATAAATGAACAAAAAATGAATAAAATTCAGGATTTCGTAGAGTCCTCAAAGCTCTTAGCAAGGGTTAGGTTATTTCCTTTACTTGCCTGTTTCATAGTGTTGGCATGTTCCCAATGAGACTAAGTCTGGAATTTTTAATCAGGCCTCCAAGAGCTAAGGAATATCCTCAGAAGTGATTATTGTTTGCTCTACACTTCACAAAGAAGCCTATTGGAAGCTATATATTTGCTTTCAAATAAATATCCCATTGCTAACTGTATATCCTGTGGCTTTGCTTTAGGCTGAAATTATATTAATTGGACATGGTTACGCTCAACCCATGCTGCTCAGAAATCCTAATTAACTGTTACCTACATGACTGATTAATAAAATATGGGCAAGAAATTAGGCATTATTCAGATAGCAGTCTTAAGGGCAGTATTTCCAAACATGGGTCCATAGAGCGGCAGAAGATTAAGAGTTTGTAGTGACAAAAAACCTTAAAAGTACTGGATTAACCATTCAAATCAGCAAAGAATGTGCTAGGCTACAGGCATTTTACAAAATAGGCTAATTTAGCGTCCCTTTTATGAGAAAACTTTATATTCTAAGATTTCGCATATTTTAAAAAGTTCTATGTTAGATGCAGCCCTGATTCTTGGCTCTCTGATTACATTCCACCAAAACTGCTCCTTATTATTGCTTTTGTAGTCACCAAAAGGAACCCTGGGAGAGGTAGGCTAATTAGTGTACCTATTAGTCTGTTAAAAACTATTAAAATAAAAAAAGTCTTGTTATTTGTGTGTATGTACATTTATAAGCAAACTGAAGAAATCCCGGGGTTCTTATTGTGCATGAATTTTGTGGACCAATTAGTGTGAAATGCAATTCTCACTAATTCATCAGGGGCAGAGGGAGCATGCAATTACCTTGACTTGTTAATTTACCATGTTGTAGTAAATTGATACTATTGAGCATTTTTTCCCAGTGGGAACAATACTCCCTTGTCACAGAAAGACAATCTAAGCAGTAACATCGTGAACCTTCTCTTCAAAACCCCGTTTTATATTACATTTCAAAGGTAGTGAACATAAAGTGAAGAGAGCTTGCACCCATCTCTCTCACTACACCTATTTCTCTCTACTAAAACATAATATTTGAAGTTATGTTGTAATTTACCATTCACACACTTTTGACCCCTACTGACTGTGCTAGAATCATCGCTTAGGCAGAGGAATTGAGATTTTAGAAAGTTAACACTGCATGTAAGATTCTAACGTTCAAGCCATGAGTAGATCCAAGGATAGAAATATTCAGAAGAAAGAGCAGTGATTTCAAGACATACAAATGTATTTCTATCACACAGTATCTGGGCTTTTCCTTTAGTATTAAAAAATCTCTACCACCCCATTGAGCTGCTAGGTACTGTGGAAGGAACCCTTAGCTACCTGTGGGGGTGGGGGGCACTTGATTGGTAATACAAAAATCTGGGCTTCAGTGTAGCTCCAATGTTCCTGGACTCAGTGACCTGGAGCAGGATACAATCCTGCTTTGCTTATTTATTTACTGGAGACCAACTTCATATTAACATGTTAGATAGGAGTAACATAGATTACCCACATATTTCAAAGATTTTTATTCATTAAATGTGAAAATAACTTATAAAACTATGTATTTTATAAAAACATAAGATATTACAATTGTCAATTTTTTAAGCAAATGTCCAGGTAAGAGGTCTACCAAATTAGGTATTATATATTTCTTAAACATGTCTTTTAAGTCAAATAATTCTTTTAACTAAAATGGTAGGAAACATTATCACCATATTTTTGACAGATATTTCACCTTGGGCACTGATCTCACATATGCATTTGGGAGGGCAAAATTGCAGAAGGCCAGCTATGCCCGGAGCCCGCTTCCAACAGCATAGCCTCATTCAGTTGTCATCCTGGAGGGGAGGGCAGGGGAAGGTCATTGATTCCAGAGTAGCCAATCTCTAAGCTAAGTAGGAGGGACAATAATGGTAATGGCCTCTCCCCAGAGTTTGATTTGGAGATACAAGAATCGAATCAGGTGATAGTGGGGATGGCAGAAAAAAGATTTACGAGAGAGAGTACAGACAACATGAACTATCCATGTCACTGAAAGAAATTCTGAGAGTGAAGAACTAAGGCAGGAACATGGAAGGTTCATGTTGTAGTGATACAGGCAAACATCCACTATCAAACTAGTTCGGCTTACTTGATCCTCAATTGTAGAGCAGATTTTCTATTTCCTGTGAAGTCCTGCTTAGCTTCTAGCCTGGATTCCTATTCAGTGGGGCCACAGGGTTATGTTTATTATGTTTTTGACTTTCATATTCCTCAGGGATTAGCCCCTTCCAACTATTAATGCAAGGATGTCATGTCATGGCAAGCCAAATAATCTAATGCAGATGAATACCCACAGAATGCACCCAAGACCTTGTTATTCTTTATATAGCTGCCTTGCTTCAGATAAGAAGTAATAGGCATAACTGCTAATGTTTTTTTTTTAAATATAAAGTTATTTTTATTCTCTGAATTTATTATGTGTTATAATGTTAGAGATATTTTATAAGTCTACTGTATAATAAAAATAAACTCTATTTTTGGTGATAGCTGAGTACAGAAGTGACCAGAATGATAATTAGGTCTGTAGGTGATAGAGTAGAATTTAGGGAAGCACCGAAAATCCAATCAAATGTGATGACTTGGGGACTCTGACATAGATTTAGGAAGCTGTCTATGAAATTTTGAATTGGGAAACAAACAAGTTTCCGATACTAATTGTGATATTTTATTTCATGTGAAAATAGTACTTGTTTCTTTGAGTTTTAATTCCATGTCTCTTAGAAACTTTAATCACTCCTTGTCCTTTCTGTGGCATTTCTCTGTCTAAAGAGGTGAAAAGAATGACACAATTTCTTGTAATCCCTTAAAACCTTTCTCTGCAGGATTGTTTTCTAATCTTAAAATGAGAGTCCCCTTGTAAGGAAAGTTGGACACAACTTACTCCTGTCATACGCAGCCACCCAGACTTATTCCTACATCTCTTATTGCTTGTCCTACAAATAACCAGTGGGAGTTCTTGCATTACTCCAGGATAAGATGAAGTGTTACCCAGGCCCAAATTGAACATCCAACCGGAAGGGCCTCTAGGCTAAAAATATGTCATCCTTATCCCTGCCTTCTCTCTGGTAGCTGACACCTGATACCTCGGAGCTCTTTTGTTCTTTTAAGTTACTTGACAAGTGTTCCCTATGGAATATTAAGTACCAGGAAGAGACACTTTACCACTTTAAGTCGCATGTGGGTTTTACACCATAGGAAATGACTTGACACACTTACAAGCTTGAAGAAGCAGCATGTAGGTCCCCAGCCATGATACGGAGGAAGGAAGGCAAGAGAAGTTCTGGAAAACATAACTAGACTACCATAGAGAGCTCAGAAGAAAAGGATATGGGGGAAAAAAGCAAGCTTTACCTCTCTCTGGTCTGCCTTTCTCAGGACCAAGGCTTCTGTTTAACCACAGACTGTTAATCATGGTAAAAATAACTTTCCCGTCCCTTTCACAATGTAACATCTCAAAAGAAAAATATGGCTTCCTTTGTCTACTGCAATTCAATATAGATGAGATTTAAGATAATTCTTCATTAAAATGTGCTTTTTAAAATTAAGTTATAGACTATTTATAAAATACTTTGAAACATCTTGCTTTCATTCTCTGCCACCTTTTTAAAAATCCCTTTATTCCCTTAATTGACTCCAAGGCAATTTAAACACTGGAATATGTATTTGACACTACCAGCTGTGATTATAAAATATGGATATTTTATGGAAATCAGTTTGGTTTCCCACCAAGTACGTGAAGAAGAGACTCTTTGGATGAATGGATATTTTGAATTAGGTAACAGATAAAAGATCTGAGGGGATTTTGTTGTTGTTGTTGTTAACAAGCTGAATGTGGGTCTATGTGAGATGGAGAGTTAATGGCTGAGAACTCTAGTTTTTAGCTTTCTTGATGTGGATAAAGTATCCCCCTCACATAATCATAATTGTCTTTTTTACCACATTTCAGGTGTATGTTTTTAATGTGATTTCTGGCATTCTCTGGGTATTTTACTGACGATTATGGCAGTAAACTTTTTCAAAGAAAAGAAACAAAAATCTTCAACTACTCTTCTAGAAATCTCTATGCACAAAGTTAGGTGTTCCCTGAAGAATATACAGCTTTAAAGAAACTATGAGACATACTGGTTTGGCTCAGAAGTGATTTGATGTAGTCATTTCTTTTCCTAGTAGAGTATTATGCCTGGCTCATGACCTGAAAGAGACTTTGTAATTCAAATTCAAATGGCTTTAAGTCTTTGCATATTCATGTATGTTTGACATGCATTATTACAAGAGCAAGAACTTTGAAATGAAGTAAACAAATGAAAATTTGTAGGCACACAAACTGTGAATAAAAGTATAATCTTAACATCGATTGAATTGAGAACAGGGAGATGATTTCTAAGGATTAAATGATTAGACATGAGCTTGGCAAAGTCAAAACCTTGTTCATCAGTTAAGTACAACCGATTCTTAGAAACAACGGCTCAAAAAACATGGTTAAGAGTTAGGAACATGTGAAAGCAGTAGTTCAAGCTATCAGTGGAAAATATCAGCAAGTAAGAACTTTCTTCAAAATTTCCTAGAATATATAAAAATGTCCTTAATCTGATATATTAAAGTGAAGGTTAATGAACAGGCAACTAAAAACTCAACAGATAATTGCCCTGAGACTGATTCTCCTATAAAATTGTGAGAAAGCTGACATCTTCTAGCAGAGGCATTTATTATGTTTGAAAGTAAATAAAGCATTCCATCAGATTACAGATGAAGTATAAATTGGTGCAAGCTTTTGAAAGACAAAGGCCTTAAAAATGTGACAATGTATTGCCCTGCCAAAACTTCTAGGAATTTATCCTTAGGAAATAAATAATGACAGATGACCAATTAAGCTCCAAGAATATTACTTACAGAATTTTTTTTGTAACTGGAGAAAGTCTGGTTCAATAGTAAGTTATTACTTAAATCGCAGTGCTTTCATCACATGGAATTTTCCAATATGGCTTCTAAAATGATGTTGCAGAAAAATACTTAATTACTGGGGAAGATGTTTATTGTATACATTAGATCATAAAATCATCTTTAAAAACAGTATGTACCACATACACTCATTATATGCAAATGATTACATAAACATATATATAAATATGGAAAAAAGGCTGAATGTGCATTAAGGATAATTGCAGTCATCTGCGATTGGTGGCATCTTATGCGATTTTTATTTATTTTCTACTTTCTAAATTTGCTGCAATTAATGTATATATGATGTCTTTCTAATACAAATTAAACTTGTTAAAAATATTTAAAGTCACCAAAAACTAGAAACTCGGAAGATATGCTATAAATTGCATGATTTTGGAAATAAATATTTCGAGATGAATTATGCTTTGTTTCTCCTTCCTTTCTCTGAAATGTAAGCATTTTGCACTTTCCGAGGATAATTTGAAAGCACACAGTTCTTCCGGTACAGATTATACAATGTTCTAAAACTGTGAGTCCAATGTATTTGGCCATTCATAGCAAGTACTTTGTGAACCCCGACAACGTGAGCCTTCAAATAATAAAGTAAAGTAAGTGAAGAGCAGTGTCGAAGAAATTATATGTCTTATACATTTCATATTAAAGCTTTCAAAGTTTTTATATTGAAAATAGAGTTTAACATTAAACTAAGGCAAAATTTAAGGCTACTTATAGGAACTCCCTGTCCCCAATCTAATGAATATTTACACATGCCAATGAGACAGACGTATACTACTGAGACAGATGTATACTACTTAGAGGTTTCAAAACATGGCCTATTATTACCTTGGTCATTTCTCAAGACAATCACGTTTCATTTTTATTTTTTAATTATTCTCCAGGACAAACGTAGCATTGCTCTTGATATCTATTATGGGCCAGTCTGTGAAAATAATTTTAAAACAGAGAAGTAGGAACCAAATTCTGTGCTCTGTTAAATATTTCAACCTCAAGTCATATGTCTGACTACACAATTTGAATGAATCATAATATCACTAATCAGGCTTCCCGAAGATTTCCCAGATTTGTCTGAAATAATGAACTTGAGTAGAGGTTAATGACAATTGCCTTGGAAGCAAAGAAGCAAGATTCTTGGCTACCCAGTTACCCTCAGTGGCAAGTTATGTGTAATCATCTCATTAGACACATGCAGGGAGGGGCTGCCAGTTAGGAGTTTTGACACAGGTTCCAGGCCCCTGCTCCAAGTACTGGGAGGAGAGCTAGCTAGCTCATAACAAGTTAGGTGGCTGTGTTTCCACTTCCTCCCTGCCACTAGACTATCTCAGTGTGGCTAACTCTGGAAAACCCATTTTTCACCTAAAGTTAGTTGTTTGTTTTGGCCAAGTCCTGACAGCCAATATCCCAAAGTGTCCACTTGTCACTGACTCAAACATTCTCTCCCTACCTCTACCTTCCCGCCTCCCTACAGGGACCACACTACATTTATTTGTTTTGTGATGTTAAAAGTAAACAGCATATCTATCAATGGAATGGCAAACAATTCTTCTATGTCCAGCATGAATACAATGGAAGCAGTTGCAGAAAACACTATTTTAAGAAAGATTTTCAGGCTGAGGGCTTAGTGGAAATGGAGGCCATAATCTATCAGCTTTGAGACACAGGAGAGGATGTGGCCACTTACTGTGTGTTCTCTATTCCATCCCACTCTGGTCAGTCTCTTCTTCTGTATTAGAATTTAACATAACTTGGGAAAAAACTTGTATCAATCTTGTTGTTATATCTCTCTGATTGATTTTTGGTGTTCTAACATTCTTTCCTCCTCTTTATTTCAAATATATCTTGGTTACAAGGTAGATTAAATATGGGAAAATATAACTACCATGTATCACATTATTTCTGTAGGAAAATGTCTTCCAAGTTCTAAGTAATTGACTTTCACAAAGGAATTCTTGGAACCTAATCCATTCATAAAGAGGCCTGCACCCACGCCTTCTGTGAGCAGCCATCAGTCTAGGCATATATTAACTACTCAATTACCCTTGTTGAATGACATTGAATTAAATAGAAGTTGGATGCTTTGTGTAAGTTAGGTGCCATCTCTGTAGCTCTAAGGAAATTTCCTCTTTTCGACTTTGTCATTCCATTTTCCAAGAAGGCTCAGATCAAAACCTGACTTCTGCTAAAATGTATCCACTCATTCACTCAAAATGTTCATCCTGTTTTTAAAGATCAAAGGAAAGGAAACAGAGTATAAATTAACGTAATATCAATGGCAAAAGGTAAGCACATCTGAGGAATAAGTCAACCAGTGAAATGTATGTATTGGTTATGTATAGAAACAAGATTAGAGAGCTGCCCAGGTGGGAGCTGGGGTAGGAGCTGTGTGAAAGAGGTCAGTGGTCGCGAGCCCATCTTAGGAAGGGAAGGGACATCATTTTTCTTCTCTTGCCCCTTACTTTGTTGGTACATTTCCTTGCCTCTTTCTCTCCCTCAGCTCCCTCCCCACTTCTTCCTTTTTCTTGTTTCTTTCCCAATTTCTTCTTTTTCTCCCCCCTCCTTTGTTTTTCTCCTCTTCCTCTTTGGTCCCTTGCCTCTCAGTGTCCTTTCTTTCATTTCTCACATATGCTCTGCCACCGTGGCTCACAAATCCATTTCTCCTGTCTTGCACTCAACCGGAAATATGTTTAAAGTGCTTTCCATGCTTCTAGTTCCTGATGGAGACAAGTAAAGGAGAACATTACCACCACTAATGTAAAACACTGCTATGAGTAAGCTATATAAGTGAAGACCAAAGACATTAAAAAGAATATCTCTACCCAGGCCGTCAGAACTATAGTTTTACTGTAATATGATTCTCAACATCAGAGCTTTGGCCACGATTTTGCATTCACATGCACCTTTTCAGCTCTTCCCCTTCATTTCCTCAAAGCCCACTATTATTTTCAGATTTAGCCCAACTTCTTCAAAATATCCTTACCCTCAAAGCCACTCTGAAGTCTACTTCTAACCTGCCTGCTTGGTTTTCCATTCAATGACACACAGGCCATACCGATCAGCAGCTCTCATGAAAGCTCCAGACCAAACGACTATCAAGGTATATTTTACAGGAAGAAATAGCAACCCTTAAAGTCATGTCAAACTAGGGGCTCTGCAACTGTTTACAAAGCAATTTAATTTTAATCCTTTATCTGAAAATTGTACAACGAATGTGTTCTCTAAAAAATGTTGTAAAATCATAGCAGCCCAGGTTTCGGTATCCATTACCATGATTTACTAACGTATACTATATTAGATATCAGAAAAGAGAAATGAATAATAAAATTCTTTAGAAAATTCTGAAAATCATGAAATTCTTATCTAATTTTTTTCAGTAATTACTTCTTTTTTGTATGAATTGAGTTTTATCAAATGGCCTTTGTGAGATAGTAGAGTTGGAATTTTATGTAGGATATACTCGTACCAGTTTAGTATTTTATAAAAGCTCAAGTGATATGCAAAGGAAGTCAAATTTTTGTAATGAGAGGCATATGACATATGTTTTATTAGTGGTTAGGAACATTACTCTTAGGATCCATGTGTATACTGTGCCCTTAGCAAGGCAACTGCTACTGTAGAAATAAAAGAAAGTTCACCGATTTCCATTAGCTGACAGTGTTTAATTTTCCCGGAAAAGTAGGGACTAATGGCTCGGCGCCTATAGCTCAACTGGCTAAGACGCCAGCCACGTACACCTAAGGTGGCGGGTTCGAATCCCCAGCCTGGACTCGCCGAAACAACAATGACGGCTGCAACCAAAAAATAGCCGGGCGTTGTGGCGGTCACCTGCGGTCCC
>NW_003852403.1:32011510-32049949 GCF_000181295.1 Otolemur garnettii
AGGGACTAATACACAAAGTGATCCTGCTTCTATGTGTTGGGCAGGTTTCCACATGCTATGGGCTTCTATGGCCAGAGAGGACCTTAAGAAGATGTCTAGTCCAATGTTACTCAGAGTGGATTTACTGACTAGCAACAACATCCTGGGCATTCTGGGCCCTTCTCAGAAGCATAGGCTCTCCCGGACACATCCCAAACTACTGAATCAGAAATGCTGGAAGAGGAGCCAGCAGTATATGTATGGCTTATAACTCTAAAGCCCACTAAAGTCTGAGTACACTATTCTAGTCTACTCCCTGACCTTTCCCCCTACCTTGAGAAGTTTCTCATGAATTTCACATGATCTCTCAGGGTAACCAATTAAAATGTTTAATCCCAGATGAGATCGATTCTTTTAAAGTTCTACAAAGATTATGGGGACAATTTACCATTCTGAAATGTTTCTGAATGAAAATAAGCTGGAACCAATGTATGGGATTCCTGATATTTATTAAAGAAAGATTTTATTTTTTAGGTTTTATTTAATTTCTATTAATAGCAACAGAAATGATTGAGGAATTCAAAAAATACCCAAGAGTCAAAAATAACTCCTTTTGATAAAGAGTGCTATTTGGAATATAGCCAGGGATTCTGGTTAAAAATGTTGAAAGAAGCATTTTAGTACCAATATCTAAAAATCACATAACAATCTGGACAGCTAAATAAATAGCAAAATATTTTGTTAGGTAATATTTTGGAAACATTTAAAAATTCAGATTTATTCTTAGATTCCCAGGCCTGGGAAAGGCTCCTTTTATATAATGTGGCAAAAATAACAGAACAAAAATATATAAAGATGGCAAATAAAATAAAAAGTTGATTATCCATGGAAACACTGATGAGCCAGAATATTACGGAGCTACACAGAAGTTTTAAAAAATTGGGAGATTAAGAAACCTGTCAGCAAGTAGCTTTTGCTACCTCCAAGCACAGCTATCTTATTTTAAACATGCATCCTCTTGTTCTTCTCTTACTAGAAAAGGAAAACATCTAGACATCATGTCTGTGTGCAAGTCGTCTCCTACGTTATCTCACAGGCACCCTGCTTCCCTCTGCCTCTGCTCTCTGCTAATTAGGGCCACTTAAGTCACCGCATTCCTATTTGAGCTGCTTTAATCCCTCTGTTGTTTCTGTGAAAGCAAAAACTGTTTCTAGTTTCCATTTTATACTCTCTCTGTGGAAGGAGCAGATTTCAGAAATATGTGGGAGTTCACAGAGGACTTAACCAGATAAAAGCTGGTCTTCATGGAGGGGACAGAGCTACGAGTTAAGACTTTGCTTTGTACAGGGAAGCAATGTGACCTAATTGTATGTATTCTCACATTAATCAGGAATACAAAAAAAAAAAAAAAACCCAAAAAAACCTGAAGGAAGTGTTCTCTAAAAGAAAAAAAATTGTGCTTGGAAAGTGATTAGTTGTGCTGGAGCCGGGAAAAGCAAAGGTTTGGCTTAGCTGAAAAGAGGCTCCGGAAGAAAGGAAGAAGTGATGGGAATGCTTAAAAGACAGCATTCCAGGACAGATTCTGAAAAAAGACAGTATTTCAGAGTTCATTAATTACTAATCCACTCATTCAAAATAACAAATGTCTATTGAGTGTCTACTATATCCTAGGCCACAGTCTCTTGCTCCCATGGCTTATATTCTAGGGAGGAGAGAATATAAAAGTTAGGTGACTATGTGAGCACATCGGGAGGTATCCGATTTGGACTCAGAAGAGAAGATAGATATCCCAGAGACAGTGTCATTTTCATTTCGATCGGAAGGGTAATAGGAGGGGCCACCCAAAGAAAAATGATGTGTGTGAGAGAGAGAGAATTTGTGAGAGCAAGTAGGTGTGTGCACATGTGAGTGTGTATGTGTGCAATTGTGCATGTCCATATGTGCACAGTGTGCATGTGTGTGTGTTCATGTGTATGTGTGTGTGAGTATACAGTAAATACATGTGTATGTATGTGTAAGGAGGGGGGCCTCTTAAGACACCCTGAAAAAAAAAAAAACCAGAATGGGAAAAATAAAGGATCACATTAAAGAATATGAACTTTATCCTAAGGGTAACCTGAGCCAATTATGACCTTTTGAGTTGATAATAGGGGGAAAGAGGGTGACACAATTGGTTGGCTTATTTGAAAAATAACCTTGGGCAGGATCAGTTAAAAATGATTTGGGAAGGACAACAATGAAGTTCAGAAACTAGTTAGGGAGCAGTTACTATGGTACAGGTACAAGGTGAAAAAAAAAAGAATAAGATGAATGAGGCAAATGAGCAAGACCAGTGGGAAAGGCCTGGTGAAGGACCACTCGGCAGCACTGGCTCACATTTTATCTCCTCCATCCATAGCATCTCACATACTCATCAGCAGACACATGCTCAGTGCCGTGTTTGAGGAGCATGGAAGCTACCTGCACTTCTATACTTAGTCTTTTAGAAACACAGATAAAAAGAGCTGCAATGCTTTTATACAAATAGTTTGGATGAAAAGGAAAAAGGGCTGGTCACTCATGCTTAGTGAGTACCTCCCTACAATCCGTATAGTCAACATGTACTAAATTGCTTTCCATCCAGATGAAAATGAACAAGGCACTAGAAATTGCAGAGGTTTGAATCTTAGGTTTAACGTTTCATGCTGGGTGACTTCAAACCACTTACTTGACTTCTTTGAATTTTAGTTTCTTCACGTAAAATCGAAGATGACAATAATAATAGTACCTAACTCATACTGTGGAGAATACTGAGCTAATTCATAAAATGCCTAAAATAGTAGCTGGAATACAGCAAACAGTAAATGTCCATTATTTTTATTATCCTCATAGCAATTAAGAAAAATGACACTCATAGGTTGAGTTAGAGACCCAGAGTGATACAGAGTAGGGTGACCAGGAAGGGAGTTGAATCTACATTATCTGTTAACCTCTAAGGGGCTGTTTCTGCTTCACTCATGGGCCTGACACTGGACTGATTTTTACCACCTTCAGTAAGAGATAACTTTCACAAGGTAGTTAAAAATATGGTACCTTTAGTTAAGATCATGAGGTCTACTACTGTTTGGCTCTGATCAAGTTATATAACCCTTTAGAGGTTCAATATCCTTGTGTAAGATGAAATAATGTTGTACCTACCTTGGAAAGCTACAATGAGAGTAAAGGGTATAATGTATGAATAAACTAGAGCATTCTCTGTCCAAATAGTACTGAATAAACATTAAATACTACTGACCCCCCTGTTCTACCTTGGAGTGATAGAGATGGCAGAGAGATCAGCAAAAGGCTGTCTGGATCACTCAGAACTTAGGTCTGTTTCTAGAAGTTGCCAAGAGAATGATCCTGCCCATTTTCCTTCTAGGCAAAGATGGCAAAGGTTAAAGCCACTGGAAAAAATATCACTATACTGATTAATTTAGGGGTGGAATGGTAAGTCAACAGAAGTCAGAAACCTACTCTCTCCCTCTGCTTAAGAGTTTGCCTTCAGTCACTGGCTTAACTTCCTCTTCTTTTTCCATACTAGTTAACATGAATGAATTTTTATCCTCACATAGATAGGTTCTCCACTAATCAAACAGCCCATCCAATAGCTCTTAGTTTAACCAACACTGTGGCCTTTGAAATACGTTCATTACAGCTAAACTAAATTTTACTACTTAACATATTAAGTAAAATATAAAGTTTCTAAATATTTAATGTTTTTCATTTTCTTTAATGTGCTGCACATGGGCGGTAGGAAATTTGAGTTGGTCATGATCAAGGTCCTACATGAGGTTCTATTAAAAATACCATAGTTCATTTTCATTACAAAATTGTGATCACCATTGCAGGCATGCTCCTGTGAATTTCATTAGGCCCTCCCTCAAGGTACAAATAATATTTCCTATTTTTTTCCCCTCTAAAATCAAACATTTTCAAAGCATTTAAAAAGACTAATCTAGAGAAGAGATCAATCATTTCAAAAATCTTCAAAAGCATTCCAAGCATATTTCTATTATTTGTTAACTCTATTTTAATGGATTTCATAGCTATCCATCCATTTTGATGAGTTATGTCTTGGCTTTTAATAGTGTTTCATGTTAGAAAATGTTTGTCAAAAGGCCATTTATTCAAACAGATGATTGCATTTACCAGAGTACCTTATTCAGAATGGGTAGTCAGTAAATATTTGTTGGTGGTTATAATTAAAGACAACAATGATCTTTTCATAGTTCCTCTTTAGGATTATACTTCAGAAGCACCCATTACTGATAATCTAAAGGCATACTGAATCTGGCCCAACTCAAGCAATAGTTCTGAGTTATTTATTTTAAGAAAATCACAGAGTAGAGGGTAAAGTAAGATGGTGGAGTAGGACTCTCAGCGACCATCCCCCACCCCAGCATAAACATCAATTTGAGTAACTATTAATGCATAAAAACACATTCACAAGAGCTAAGGAAACCAGGTAAGAGATCACAGAACCTGATTATAGAACAATAATAAGAAAAGATGCTATAAAGGTGGTAGACAGGACAGTTTACTAGTACTTAATGTCACCTATCACCCAACTTCAGGTAGCACAGTATGGCACCAAGAGAAAACTCATTTGGGGAAATGAAAAGGAAGTGAGCATAGGACTTTGCCTTAATCCCTAACATTGGACCCACCATAATATAACTCAGCATTAGGACCCCATATTTCAGGCTGTTACTTGCAGACTTAGCTTCTAGATCTAGACTGACACCAAAAGGGACCACAAAGCTCTGGTCTTCAGATTTGCCTGACTCATTCTACTATGACCCCAACATCTAGCCTCTTGGAGAGCCCTCAGTAGCAGGATGGCCTCAGTGGATGCTGGCATTAAGGGTGTCCTAGTCCTGCATCAGCCATTTCTGATCCAAACTTCTAGCCTGCTCCAGTACTGTGCCTGCTATAGTGGACCCAAGGCTTCTGAAAGTGTACCTTTCCAGTCATATCTGCCCAGAACTTCTGGCCTGCCCAGCACCATGCCTGCAATAGAGTGACAAAGGTTTCTCAAAGCACCATGCTAGTCACATCTGTCCTGGCCTTTTGAACCAATCCTTCACTGCACTTGTGGTAGGCCCAAAGCTACAGGCAGCATTGCACTAGCTGCAGCTGCCTCAGGCTTCTGATGCACACCGTGCTGTCAGAAGTGCTGTCCCTATTCCCTGAAATCCAATCTTTAAAGACTGGAACAAGTACCATCTTCTTCAAATATGAAGACATCAATATACAACCACAAGTATCAAGAACAATTGGAGGACTATGACATTGACAAACACAAAATGTTTAAAAGGGAATTCAAAGTAACTATTTTAAGAAAGTTCAGGAAACTTCAAGAATATACAAGGAAAACATTCAAAAAATGAGGAAATGAATACATAATCATAATAATAAATTTAATGGAAGGTTTTAGATAACTTTAAAATAACAAATAGAAATCCTGGAACAAAAAAATATCGTGAATGAAATACAGAATGCAATAGAGACCAGCAACATCAAAAATGATCAAGCAGAAGAAAGAATGTGCAAACCAGAAAACAGGTCACATGACAATGTATAGTCAGAGGAGATGTATGGGACAAAATCAAAAGAGCAAATGCACAAGTTATAGGAGTTAAGGAAAGAAAAGAGAAAGAGACACAAAGATTATTTCAAAGAATCATAGCAAAAAACTTCAAGCCTGTATGAATATATAAATATCCAAGATCAAAAGTATCCAAACAGATTTTAATCCAAAGAAGACTTCCCCAGGGCAGTGCCTGTGGCTCAAGGAATAGGGAGCCAGCCCACATACCAGAGGTGGCAGGTTCAAACCCAGCCCTAGTCAAAAATTGCAAAAAGAAAAAAAGATTTACAAAAAAGGCTTCCCCAAGACAAATTATAATTAAACTGTTAAAAATCAGAGACAAAGAAAGGATACCTTTAATGAAATGTTCTGTACATTTCTGTTAGATCAATTTGACCTAGAGTATAGTTTAAGGCCAGTGTCCTTTGATAAATTTTATGCCTGGATCATCTGTCTGTTGCTAAAGTGGGATAGTGGAGTCTCCTATCATTATTGTATTGCAGTCTATCTCTCTGCAGTCTATCAATGTTTGCTTTATACATTTAGGTATTCTGAATTTGGGTGCATATGTATTTAAAATGTAAATACTGAAAAAAGAGACACAGAAGGTCATTACAGTATAATGACCAGGGGCCAATCCAGAAATAGGACATAGGCATTAGAAGAAAACCAGAGAAAGGGTTCAATTACAACCTGAACTTTACCTCAGAAATGAAAACAATATAACCTAAATGTTTGTATCCTTATCAAACTGAAAATTTAAAAAATTAAGAAAATCTTTATGACATTGGTCTGGGCAATGACTTCACAGATATCATATCAAAATCACTGACAACAAAAGCAAAAATACAACAGGATTATATCAGCACATACACATAGCAATAGAAAAATTGACAACATGAAGAGACAATCTACAGAATAGGGAAAAGTATTTACCAACTACATACATAATAAGGGATTGACAACCAAAATATCTAAAGAACTAAAACAAGTTAATAGGAAGGAAACAAATGCCCAATTAAAAAATGGGGGAAAGGAACTGACAAGATTTTTCTCAAAGGAAAACATACAAATGGCCATTAAATATGTTAAAAGATGCTCATTATCAATAAGCATCAGTGAAAAACAAATTAAAAAACATACAATGTGAAAATTACCTCAACCCTGTTAAATAATTATTATTAAAAAGACAAAAGATAAGAAGTGTTGGTGAAGATGTGGAGAAAAGGGAACTTTGGTACATTATTAGTGAAAATGTAAGCTACTACAGGCATTAAGGAAAACCACTGAAAGTAGTCACCACTTAGGATGTTTTAAAATATTTTGGATTTAGTTTTTATTTTAAAATTGACAAATAGTTTGTGATTTCTTGAATAGAAATTCAATACTGAAAATGTTTTATTTTGTATTTGTTAGAAAAACATATTAATACTAGAGACAAAAATTTAAACTTAAAATTACTACCTTATCCAGAAAGTAAAAATGAATTTACACTAATACTTTTAATAGCCATTAACACATGGAAGAACTCATCATGCTCTTGGCTGGGAAGAATCACCACTGTTAAAATGTCTATACTACCCCAAGCAATACACAGATTCAATGCAATCCCCATTAAAATGCCAACATCATATTTTGAAGATCTGGAAAAAATAGTTCTTTGTTTTGTATGGAATAAAATTAAAAACCTATATAGCCAAGGCAATTCTTAGTAATAAAATCAAAGCTGGAGGCATCATTATACCAGACTTTAGGTTATATTACATGTCTACAGTAATCAAAACAGAATGGTATTGGCACAAAAATAGACACATAGACATATGGAACAGAGTAGAAAACCAAGAGATGAAACCAGTCTGTAGCTTCCATCTGATCTTTGATAAACTAAACAAAAGCATACACTGGGGAAAAGAGTCCTTATCCAAAAAATGGTATGGGAGAACTGGATAACCACATGTAAAAAACTGATATTAGACCCACACCATTCACCGCTAACAAACATTGACTCAAGACAGATAAAAGATGTAAATCTAAGAGGTGAAATGATAAAAATCCTAGAAAAAAGTATGGTAAAAAATTGAAGATGTCAGCCTGGTTCCAGGACTTAGAGTGAGAGAGAGAAGTTGTGAGGGATTGAGGACATGTTGGTCAAAGGACACAAAGTTTCACTTAGACAGATGGATATGCTCAAGAGGTCTATTGTACAACGTCACCATATCATATTATAGCATAGTTATTCATATACTGTATTTTTGACAAATGCTAACAGAATGGTTGTAAAGTGCTCTTACCACAAATCAACAAGTATACAAGGTAGTGCATATGTTAATTATCTGGATTCATTTACATTCCACAATGTATATGTACTTTAAAATATCACATTCATGGTAAACATAGGCATGTGCCACCTAACAATGCATTCCCCAGAATATATCTCTATTCTTAAGCAACAGGACTATACAGAAAACTTATTATGTCAATTGTCTCTTTTTAAGAACAATTTAAGAAAAAGAAAAGAAGATCAAATTTTTGGTCATTGTGTTTTTGTGTTTTCTTTAACCTGACAGTTTACCCGCTGATGTTCCCTTTTCAGAGCTAGGTTATTATTTTTTAATTTCTCTATTAAATGGTAAATATTCCTGAAGACACACATGTAGTATACATTCTGATTTTATTATTGTTTTGTAATGTTTCAGGATAGAAATGCTATTTTCATGATAAACACATTTGACTATAAGAAAACAAGAAATCTTGTCAAGTGTAATATGATTAATTTTTTTTCTCTTTCTTAATTTCCATGCACTAATTCTAATCTAATTTAAAAAGCCAAGGTTTTTATTTTACAGGCAATAATCCAGATATTTAAAGTTACTGTATTCAATATTTAAATAATTTATACCCCAAAGAGAACCAGGGAAAACTAGTTTTTTAACTCCCATGAAAGTCAGTGAGTTGAGGCTTATGTTGATAATGAAGAAATCCTCACATTGAAAGAAATGTTTGTTTTTATTCTGATAATCTCTTCTTGTCCATACATCAAAAAAACAAAATTATCTATTTTTTAAGGCAAAGCTAGCAAATTTAAAATTTATCTTGTAGGCTCTCTGAAGTCATTACTTAAATATTTTCCCCATTAATTTGATAATTTACAGGCTATTAATAAAGAAAGTTTTTTTCAGAACTCATGTATTATGTCTCAGAAACCTATTTATTCCCATCCTTCATGATCTTTAAAAATGTGTGTCTGGAGAAATATAAGGAGTCATAGGAATGCCAGACCTCATATTCAGACTCATGCTGGTAAACCAATAACTCCGTTACATAAGTGCTGTCACTGGAAAAATATGCAAGTTAACTTGAGAACTGAAATGAGGTCATTTAAACTTGTACCAGTCTTCCTAACTAATTTAAAGTCATGAATAGTAAAATACATTGAGAATTTACAGACTATTATGTTTCAGATAAGGATCTGAGTCTTTAAATAGACACAAACATAAGCCTATTTAACTGCTTTAGGTCTTATATCTTTAGGCAATCCCAGGCACCCAAGTCTATTCTGCAAATGCCTAGTGCAAACGTGAGCAACTCCCAACATGTATGAACCAAGATGAGATAAACCAACACCTTTCAAAGGTTTCTGGGCACCTCATCAAAATCACTACTTGGCAAATAGTATCCCCTCCTTTTCTTCTCAAAGCCAAAAGGAGAGACACCTGACCAGCTCAAGCAGGTGCACACCTACTAGTAGCGCTCCGCAGAGACAAGATAGTTCTCTGACTGCCGTAGGAGTGCTGGAGGTGAGACTAGGCCCCTTGAGGATCTGCTAGGGGGCACAGGCCAGAGAACTGGATCTTGTTGGCTCAGAGAGTTATATATCTTCCAAAAAGTCCTTAAAACAGTCAGGATAGGAGCTATGAAACTACTAGATGAAAACTTTGGGGACATGCTCTAGGACAGGCGTCCTCAAACTATGGCCTGGCCTGCGGGCCATATGCAGCCCGTCTAGGACATTTTTCCTGCCCACTGGGTGTTTTAGCGGCTGCTGCCTGTCCTGCTTAGCAACTGACTCATCCCGGGGCCTACGGTCCGGCCCTCCAACAGTCTGAGGGACAGTGAACTTGCCCCCTGTTTAAAAAGTTTGAGGACCCCTGCTCTAGGACATTGGTCTGGGCCAAGATTTTTGGGTAAGCCTGCATAAGCACAGGCAATAAAAGCAAAATATAGACAAATGAAATAATATCAAACTAAAAATCTGCACAGCAAAGGAAACAATTAACAAAGTTAAGAGATCACCTAGAGAATAGAAGTAAATATTTGAAAATTATTAATTTGAGAAGTGATTAACACCCAGAATATATTAAAAACTCTAACAACTCAGTAGCAAAAATGCCCAAATAATCCAATTTGAAAACAGGGGAAAGACCTAAATAGATATTTCTCAAAGGAAGGCATATAAGTGGCCAACAGGTATATGAAAAAACGCTCAACATCATTAATCAGCAGGAAAATGCAGTCTAAACCACAGTGAGATATCTTTTCACCCCAGTTAGAATATTTATTATCAAAAGACAAAAAAAAAAAATGCTAGAGAGGTTGTAGAGAAAAAGGAATGTTTGTACAGTACAGAGGTTCCTCAAATAACTAAAAATGGAACTATAATATGACCCAGAAATATGCTGACTATACATTCAAAAGAAAGGAAACTAGTCTACTTTCTACACTTCCATGTTCACTGCAGCACTATTCACAAAAGCCAAGATATAGAATCAATCTGAGTATCCAATCAACTGATAAATGGATAAAGAAAATGTGGCATGTCCATAGACTGGAATATTACTCAGCCATAAAAAGAATGAAATTCCATCATTCACAACAACATGGAGGGAACCAGAAGTCATTGTGTTAAATGAAATATGCCAAAAACAGAAGGAGAAATAATCATATGTTCTCACTCATACCTGGAAGCAAAAAAGGGGATCTAGTGAAGGTAAAAAGTAGAATGATTGTCACCAGAAGCCAAGAATAGGGGGAGGAAAAATGAAGAAAAGAAGTTGTTTGACGGGTACAAAAATGCAGTTAGATACAGAGGTAATGAGTTCTAGTATTCATTAGTCAACAGAGAAATTATAGTTAACAATAATTACGGTGTATTTGAAAATAGCTAGGAGAGAAGAATTTTTTTTTTTTTTTTTTATTGTTTCAGGCTCATTGAGGGTACAAAGAATTAGGTTACACTGTTTGCATTGGTTAGGTAAAGTCCCTCTTAGAATTGTCTCCTGCCCCCTCCCCTGAAAGGTGTGCCACACACTGTAACTCTCCATGCCCTTTCCTCCCCAACTCCACTCCCTCGTTCCCCTATCCCCCCAATTTGAATTGATTTGAGTTTTTTCCCTTATGAGGGTATACATTAGGTCATCTACTGGCTTCATATTAATTGAGTACATTGGATTCTTGCTTCTCCATTCTTGTGATATTTTACTAAGAAGAATGTGTTCCAACTCCATGCAGATTAATGTAAGAGAGTCTCCATCTTTTTTAATGGCTGAATAATATTCCATGGTATACATATACTACAGTTTGTTAATCCAGTCTTGGGTTGACAGGCATTTATGTTATTTCCACATTTTGGCAATTGTAAATTGAGATGCGATAAACAGTCTAGTGTAAATGTCCATATGATAAAAGAATTTTTGTGGTTCTGGGTAGACACCTAGTAATGGGATTGCAGGACCAAATAAGAGGTCTAATTTGAGTTCTTAGAAGAATTTTAGTGTTCCCCAAACCAAGAAAAGATAAACGTTTAAGGCGATGGATATCCTAATTACTCTGTTTGATCATTACACAGTGTCTCCATGTATCAAAATATTACATGTACTCCCCAAATATGTACAACAATGACATAACAATTTTAAAAAATCCAAACCCAAAGAAAAGAATATCCTTTGTGGATCTCTTGTGGAATGCAGAAATATGCAAGATTTTAATAATAATTATTAACATCGCCCCTTACATTCTTAGAGGTCCTACTATGTGTCTGGTACAGTGCTAAGTGCTTTAATCTATTGCAGTTATTCTTTCATTTTACAGATGAGAAAATGTGGTTTAGGAGAACTAAGTAACTTGCTCTAGATAACCAGAGTGGCAATTATCATAGTTAGAATTTGAATCTAGGTCATCTCAATCCAGAGCATAAACTTTTAATCAATACCTAACTATTTAACAACTAAATAAACTTAGTACTAACTACATTGACACAAAATCAGCTTCTCACTTTAATTCTAATAATCTAGACTTTTCTTCCACCATGAAAAAATAAAAGGATATTTACTTTATAAAACTATTCAGGAAATAAATTGTGTCATGCAGAAACACATCATACATCACAGTATTTTTTATTTGGTAATAGGACACTCACAAAAGACTTTTTAAGGTGTAAGGTTTGGCTTCACCTCTGTCACTTGGTATCTTTGTGATAATGGGAGAGGTTTTTGTTTATTTTGTTGACTCCACTGAGCATCCGCTTTTCCATATGTAAGTGAATGTGACACTCCAGGCCACTGATAGCTTCGTGGGGATTAAATAAGATAATGTATATGAAGTGTCAATGCCAGTGCCACACACATAGTAACTGCTCAATAAATGCTTATAAATAATTTTAAAAATGAACATTAAAATCACAGTAACATTCAGTTGTTAGGAATAGTGTAATGAAAAGATAACTGTGGTGTACACAAACTTTCGAGAAGCAGGAAGGAAAATATCCCTTATGAAAATTTCACCTGATACGTTCAAGGATCCAAACTAATAGCACTGCATCTAATTCATTTGGGGAAAATAAAATAATGCTTATCTTTAGCTTTTCTTTAGCTTACTAATCTGAATAAGTTTGTTTTCTGTAAACTTTTTAGGTCAATTTTTTAAATACTATATCCTAGTAATTAGGATGATAGATATCCAAGACTTAGCATACTTCTTGGCACAGAGGTCCCAGGAGAAGTAGAAAGTCTATTGATGGCACAGTTGTGGATTCGTTGTTATTGTTACCTTTTTCTGTCTGTATTTTTTCTGCTTCCCCGAGGCACTAAAATGAGAGCTTCACAATTACCCAGAGATGTCAGTCCTCGGACCTGGGAAGGCTGCAGGATCAATTTCAGGGTCAGGCAGTTTTATTTGATTCTTTCACAATACAGAGACCAGACTCATGTCAAACTGCAGAAAAAAAGCTCTTTCCAGAACAAGGATGAGAGAAAGAGTGACTGACCACAATTGCTCAAGTTGACTTTCTCAGGATGAGAGATGTGGAAGGTTTTTTTTTTTTTTTTTGACATTGATGCCAAAGCTCTTTAAGTAACATAGAAAGGCATAGCTGTTACTGGCCTCAGAAATGACAAGCGAAGTCCAGAGATTCTCTTTTCCTAGCTGACATCATCTCCAGATAAAGAATCACTCAACCGGGAGTGGGAAGGTAACAATTGCATAGTTCTGAGATATCTGAGACATACGGTGGCTTCACGTGGCTATTGAGCACTTGAACGAGGACAGTTTGAGATGTTCTATAAGCACGAAATGCATGTTGGATTATAAAGTCTTTGTGTAAAAAACAGAATTTAATATAAGATTTCCTAGGATTTACCCTCTGATGTTTACTAGCATTTACACTGCATACTCTTAACTGTGATATAATTACATTTCCCAGACCCTAAAATGGGAAGTCATTTCATCAGCTTTATAGATAACAAGTACAGTTAATAGTCAGTGTATGGTTCTCGTGTTCCAGGCACTATGCAAAGAATGTTTCATTTATTATGTTATTTAATCTTGATTTTACAAAAGTTACAGTTAACTGCTCTTTATAGATGAGCCAAGTAAGCCTTGGAGGATTTTAGTAACCTGCTGAAGATTATACAGCTTGTGTGAAGAGGTCTGTTTAACTTCAAAGACATGATGATATTAACTTATTTCCAAGACCTCCCATTGGATCATTTGTGGATAAGGACCAAACTTCACCATATATACAAACAAAATTAGACAAAATGGTTTTTAAAAATCCCTCTAAGTCTCTGTAGTGTAAAAAGAGATCTTCTTGCAGATAAAAAATCATTCAGAAGCATTTGACCTTATCCGCTTCCCAGAAAATGCAGTCAAGTTGCAAATACAGTGAACTGCTTTTTACTGTTATTGAATAAAACAACTTGGGTCAAATTGTACCTGAAGGTACCTAGAATCTAATCACACTTCATTCATTGTTAAATCCCGTATGCCAGTAACTGAATCTGTTAAAAGAGCAACTCCCAAGTACTTAAGGCTAGAATGTTGAGTTATAAAATACATTTTGCCTTTTATTGTATTTCCGAAGGTTTACATTTGTTTGCTAGAAGAGTGACCTTTCTTTCGACTTGGCCAAATGTTGAAAGCCATGGTTATTTGAATTTTTTTTTTTTCATTTCAAGAGAAGATAGTAATTAGGGGACAGTCAACAAATTTTGGTAGGACGTTGCCTGGGAGATTGATCCTGAAAAGAAACTTGAATTATATCCTCCGCTCTGAGCTATTTCTAAAAGATGGATATTGTCTAATAATTGAAAGTAAAGAGTTCCCTTGCTATTCACCAGTTTTGTGTACCCAAAAGAGTTGCATTACGTTGCCAGTAGTGCAGGAAGCCGAAAGGACGGAAAACAAAAACAACAAAGAAAAACCACGACAAAGCTAGTGATAGCAAAAAGCAGGCCAACAATGGTTAACTAGGCCAAAGAATTATGTTCTCAGTTCCTTTCTTCTGGGTATATATAAAATAGTTCAAATATGTCATTTCATTTATCTGTACATTTTTCCCCTGGAGGAATAGAGCTTGGTAGTGATTCCTATTCAGCAAGAGATAAAATGGAAGCAGAAATGAGTGCCCTGACTCGGCCCAAGTCTGCTAACCAGTTTGTAATAGCTGTTCAAACACTCAAAATCGCCTTCAAGGGAGCAAGTGGGAAACTGAGTGACTGCTGGGCTATCTGGGACATCTTCAAGCAAGAGAATTCAGAATGCACAGGAGTTTGGTAGAAACCGATTTTGAGACTGTATATTTTAACAAAATTGTCACAAATTTCCATGGTGTATGCTTATAAAAAGAAATGGCAAGGATCATACTTTAGTTAGCCAACAGTTATGCATGAAGTGTTGTCACTGAAATTATTTAATTGCCATGGGAAATGTCCTGACTTTGACAAAATAAAAGCAAATCGACAATGTAGGGCTTCTGTCAACAAAATCAACAGAGAGATTTAAGCTTGGATTCCAAGCAATTTATCAAGATAGACTCGAATCTAAAACATGTCAAACTGAGCACACAGGAAGAACTTTTAAAAAACATTCAAGAATTTCAGCTCATTTAAATGTAACATATACAAGCTTCCCCCTCAAAGATTTTTATGAAAAAATAAGTTTCAATAGAAGTAATCTTTAAATCACTTCATTGGGTGCCATTAGTCCCATCCCTTGAAATTGCTTTCCCTAAACTGTATCCTGGTGTCCAGCTCTAACTCCTCAGGGTGCTGGCCTGTTTTTTCCTGAGCTACTTCATTATTTCTATAGCATTGATTGCCTTTACCCTATACTAATTTTATTCTTATTTACTCTTATATAACCTTAAGAACCCATCTATAGTGAAAATTTTGTGATATAATGACACTATCCAATATCAATTGGGTCCTCACCAACAATTGGAAAGTATCCTGAATGTTTTACACGCACCATCTTATTTAATCCTCACAATGACAGAGATGTACATTTATCATCCCCATTTTACATACCTAGAAGAGTAAGAAATTTACCAAATCCTTATGGCATCCTATCTTTAGAAAGTGAGACTAGAAGAGGACCTGGGCTTCCAGGCTAACAAACATAAATTTCCATATTTTTACACATCCAACAGAGATCTACTGAATGCCTACCATGCCACACTCTCTGAACAAAAGGATGAGGATACATCAGGAAGTAGTGAAATTCCTATCTCCAAAGTGTTCCCAATCTAGTTGAGAGTAGAGCCAAGGAAATACACAGCTGCCATCACTGTATCAAGGAAGCCCCAGTGCCGTATAAAGCATGTATGAGGGGCCACAGCACAGAAGAAAGGAAGGTTTGCAGAGGATGTCTGGGTTGATTTGTGGACTGATAAGGCAAGAAAAGCAAGAAGGGTAGGGACCGTGGCAGGCTTTAACAGGAGAGAGCCTGGTTAGAGATGCTAGATTAGGCATGCTAAGAAAAACAGATAGGTCAGACCGTGGAGGCCTGACTGGCTAAAGAACTCAGACTTTATTCTATAAAGGACAGGAGACATTGATTGATTGATAAATAACAAGAAATGGCTGGTGAGGGGCAAAATTCAGAACGGCAGCCAGGTTCCCCTTAACTTCCCTCTCTGTGGCCTTCCCATCACTTACTCTCCTTATCTGTGAAGTGTGGCTGCCCTGGCTGCTCATTTCCCTGGCTCTTCACTCTTACTCTTTATCTACGTTGTTGCTTTCTCTTTCAGCTACCTTGACATGTCACCAGCTTATACTACTTAGGGTTTGTTATACTTGTTTAATGCCATTTAAACACATTGAGGGCCCAGGCTGTTTTTGTGTGTCATTAAGAGGATGAACTCAGATAAATACAACATAGCTCCTGCCTTTCCAATACAAATTTGGGGTTACACACTTTTTAATCTTAAAAGCGGACATTGTGACTATTTTACATTTCTCTGTGTATTTTTGCCCAAATGTGACACTCAATTGACTTCTAAAAACATTTCTGTGGTGTATTGATTGTAACAGGAGAAAAAACTCCTGTGAAAATTAAATCACACACACATACATCATGTACATAAAGTTATCCAATGGGTAGCTGGGTGTACAGTTGGTGCTCAGAAAAGTGTAAGCTGAATCTGAATCTAAAGTCTAGATGGCTAGTAGAATTTCAATCCATATGATATGTGCAGCACAGGAGGGAGTGGGAAGAAATTATCCTCTTGGAGGCAAAATGGTCTCTCCATACCCATTAAGTTACATCTTATAGGCAGATACTTGCCAACTGACCCTGACTAAGGAGAGAACCAGTGCCTTCCACCTGGGCTGCTGACTGTGTGTGAATGTTTCTTGGCTATCAGATAAAACCAAAGCACATTTTATGTACTCAGCTCAAAAAAATGTTTAACTACCCACTCATTTTTGCATAATGTCCCAAGCCACTATCAGAATTTTTAAAAAAAGCCATGTCACAAGTTGATAACTGCTGCTTCAAGTTTTCTGTAAAAAGCCTCAGAAAGTAATTTTGAAATGTATTAATATTTGAAACTTGAGTGTCTTGAATTCTGAGGCATCAATCATAATATCATTATCACAATTCATTTTTGTCCAACTTTATCTTTAGGGAGAATAAAAAAGTCCCTACATGATCTAGGAACCCTTCATTCTATAAAGTAATAAAACTTCACATTTTGTTAGCTTTAAGAATATAAACAGTTTTCATTTGATTTGTCATAATTATTTCTCTACTTTTTTGGTTGAATCATCAAAGTAATATTTCATGCTTTAGCTCTCAGACTCTTGGCTCATACTTTACCCAGGGGGACATTTGAATAAATTCCTAAAAATAATCTGTTTTAAATTTCCTTGTGTTCATTTAAAAATGAGATGAACCAAAAAGTTCATTGAAAACAGACTAGCTATTTCTACTCCGTCCCTGTGTTAGGCAGATCGTAAAGGCTATGGGAATGTTACTGGTTAGTATTTTTACTGATTCTCTTGTGATTGACCTCATCTATCTCTGACAAGCCCAATTACAGCAGATTTGGAGAAAATACCAAATTAAGTTTGATATAAACAGCCCACAAAACCCTGATGATACAGATCAGATGAAGACAAATGAGTTCTCCAAACAGGACCTACTTATCTCTGCATGTCACTTGGTTGCTTCTACCTCTTAACGGGCTCATTTTAATCTAATTTTATAGATTTCTCCCAAACCTCGATGCTTATCTATTCTGATGTTCATTCCTTTCGAACATCATGTATTCACGCAAAACTTATAAGAAGTAGAAATAGCATTGAAATTGACCCAGGATTGATTTATCTTTGCCATTTATGGGTTGTGTGATCTCAGGCAAGTTACATAGATAATCCAAACTGTATCTTCCCATGTGAATGCTGTAAGTATTAAAAGAGATGATCAATCTGTAGCTAAATTCAAAATACAGTAATAACTCAATAAAAAGTCCCTCCTACCAATAAAGGTCCCAATGATTGGGATGTCCCATCCTCCCATAAAGTTACTGTGGTCACATATTCCCTTCCTTAAAAGTTTCTTTATTCATTTATAATCTTTGAGATGCACTTGTTCAAAGCATGATTTGTTTTATTAGAACAACAAACGGCACCTGTTTCATTAGCTTATTTGCATAACCAAATCACCTCCTGTAGGAGCAATTATTAAACTCAGGCTTTTACCAATTCAAGTCAAGGCCATCAAATTTTACACTCTGCTCCAATGGTGACCTGCTGGCAGATCAGTGATGACTGCTTCTTTTGTCTCTTATTAACAAATCTAAAGAAACAAATCACTCATTTCTCAAATTTAAAAAATGTTCTTTTATTTGGACACTATTTTGAAAGAACATGTCAGAATGTTAAGGGCTGAATACTCATTTCTCCTAATTGCTTTGAATAGTTGTACAGAAAATCTCATTACAAAATGTGTTCTTTACTGTAATATAGTTTGAAAACCATAGTGCTGCCAAGTTAATATTTGCTTCTTCAATTTTGCTAGTAATTGCAGCTGTATTAGAAAAGTGCATGGGTAGAAACCAACTCAAGGCCACAGATGTAAGACCAATGGAGACACACAGTTCGAAGTATGAAACTTGTTGAGGACCTGCTGGTTGCGCTCACACTGAAAACACAAATGGCCAATCCCAACTCACTAGAAGGCTTGTGAACATTCTATAAGGTCCAGAAATTCAGTCCCCGCAAGGAAAAGCCAATGAGCAGCTCAGAAACTTAATCTCACCTTTCACTTCTGACTTGTTCTCTTGGATGTGTGCTTACTTTCTTTATGATGAATGTTCACAATTTTTTTTTTTTTTTTTTTGCTTTCAGTTGTCAACAGATAACCAAATTCCCTAAGCAATACACTATGAAAATAAAAACGAAAGGAAGAGAGTTTAGTGTTGTAATTCAAACAGCTTGCAAAAGAGTTGATCTGATGTGTATTTAATCATCCACATAATTGCTACTGTATTGCTTGGTAATTAGGTGTGAATGATAAGTGGTTCATGTAAATGAGCATATTGCAGCTATTACCAATTTAGAAAATTTTTTGTAAGACCTTACAATTTACAAACTGTGTTCACATACATTACTCCATTTAATTAACTTTATCTATCCCTCTTTTACCTGACAACTCCAGAATTTCAAGGGTCATGCGAAGAGAAAATAGAAAAGATTGATCCCATTTAAGAGGGACTCTGAGATTCTCAGTGTTCCTGAGGGAAGTAAGTGATTTAATAATATTCAAGGAGACTTGAGAGTTACACCCAGCTGGTTTAAAGCCTTGACTCTACCACGATGTTGCTCTGTGACCTTGCAGAACATACTTAAATTTCAGAGTCAGGGTCTTCTCATTCATAAAAAGAAGGTGAGGGACAGCCTGCCGTAGGTTGAGAAGGACTAGACCTCATCATACTTTTTATCTGTGCTCCTTACCAGTTGCTGCAAAGATGGAATACATTGGGCCTTCTGCATCCATGGGTTCTACATCTGTGGATTCAACCAAATGCCAATCAAAAGTATTTGGAACTAAATTTTTCTACAAAGTTTCAAAAAGCAAAACTTGAATTTTCCATGGCCCAAGTACTATATTGAATTGAGGAGAGTAAAACAGATGAGGAGGCATTGTGTTAGGTATTGTAAGTAATCCAGGGATGATTCTTTAAAGCATACAGGAGGGTGCTCTTGGGATATCTGCAAATGCTATGCATTCTATATAAAAGGCTTGAGCATATGCAAATTTTGGTATCTGCAGGGCATCCTGGGACCAGTGCCTCACAGATATAAAAGGCTGACTGTATACGTAAGAATCCTAGTCAGATCTAAAATAATTTGTTTTCTTCCCTTTTCATCTTAATCTTTCACCACTAGGAAAGAAAGTATTCTTTTCTCACACTGAATGGTCCAAAGAAGCTGTTCTGATTGTTCCTGGTTTATGCCCTTGAGAAAATGTGGCATAGACAAGAAGTATGAGATCTAGTGCTTCTTGACATAGAGCAGGTTGGTTTACCTTTTGTAGTGAGATTCATCCACCAAAATAAAGTGAGAAGAGATGGTTAGGGAGAGAGGGTGAGAGAAGGAAGAAAAGATGTCAGATCTTTTACTCGTCCAGAAAGGAAAGCAGAGCTATTGAAGCCAGAATCCAGTAAACTGTCCTCTCTCTTGCAGAGCCAATCTAACAGAGTCTACGGTCATGGCCCCTCCCCCAAAATGTTACTTAGGTTTAGACTCTGCCCAAGGCTTCACAAATTAATCTATATCATCAGTTCTGTGGAAGGACGTTCCATATGACTCGAAAACAATCCCAAATACACACATCCTTCATAATCGCCAAACAGACACACACACAGCAACTTACTGGAATTCATGCTTGTCTCTAAATATCTTTCTTCATTAATGTGGAATAATGATATCAGCCCATGTTACAAGATTATGACAAGACTAAACTGAGATAATAAAACATTACAATTACCAACTGCTAAAGGAATGCTGCTAGATAATATCACCCATAAATTAAACTTTACCATATGGCCTCTAGATTAGTTGCATACTGAAAAACTTGGCAATATGTCCCATCAAAGATTATGTTTTTACAATGGGAACAAAATTGTACACTCTACTATTTTGGAGTTGGTAATAGTCTATTGGTGAAGATTAATTCATCTCATATGAGTATTTTAATAAGTTAAGGTATACAAATATATTCATACAAAGATCTACATATACATACACACACATATATATACATATCTCATCTCAATTTTGCCTATTTCTGTTTACTTATCTTGCTACATAGTGATAACATTGATATGGTCCTTGAGACAAGTTCAGAAGCAGCTGCTTCTGTTACCCTTCCTCACTCACCCCCTGCCTCATCTGGCATGAAATTTTATGCCTCATCTCAGAGTTGTAATTTATCTGAATTAAGGTCTTCATAAATGATCATCCCCACCCACAAGGACGTCTGGGTCATCCTGACGTGAGTTGGCTGCCTCCCCATTCTGGGACTATTTGTCATAGCTCAGTCTCCTTAGTAGTCACAGTCCTGCCATAAGTGTAAACTCCAACACTACTGTAAAATACTGATATTTTTTGTTTGTAATTTTCATACCTCAGCTACTTTCCTAGTCCATCATAGAAGCCAATGCATGTGCATATCCTCAGAAAGTAAGAGAATACTTAGGGGTACACCCCCAGTAGGCCTCACTCAAGTTGCTGCAAAGAGACCCAGAGGGTTTTAGGAAGAAGGCTAAGGGGCACCATGCTCCATCCAGCCCCCACCTACAGTGTTTTCCCATTCTCGGGAACCTCTGCTTGTGGTTGGATCCAAGCAGTTGTGCTCTGGGTAGATGCCCATGTCCTCCTTATCTAATGACATGGAAACAAGAGTATGGCAGTACAGATGGTGAAATTAAAAAGATAAAGCATATTTGGTGAGTTGAACATAAGTTTTGCATTGTGCTACAGATTTCTGACAGCTTTCTTGTGAAGCAGCCATTTGCTGTGTTTCACTGAGATCTGAAGGCAGGTCCTCAGATCCCTAACTGCTGTGCCTGTTCCAAAGGGGGCCAGTGAACACTGCTCTACCTTTGCTATGCACAAATGTGAAGCAACTACCTGTGTCCCGCAGAGACAATTCAATAAGTAATATCAGATATTGAATGAAAGAAAGGAACAGTTACATTGAACAAGAACAAACTATCTAAGTGCTAACAGGCACACCAGGGATGTGACCTTATTCAGCAAATACTATTTGAGGAAACGTTACACCGAGGGATACAAAGATGGATAAGAGACAATCCCTGGTCTCTAGAAGTCTACAGGTGAGCACAGTCCATCAGACTTATGCATAAATGATCACAAGCCACGGCAATATGTGATAAGCATTCCCACACGAGGTACAAAGAACAGTTGAAGGCTCAGCACCTGTAGCTCAGCGGCTAGGGCACCAGCCACGTACACCAGAGCTGGCAGGTTCGAATCCAGCCCAGGTCTGCCAAACAACAACGACAACTACCAAAAAATAGCCAGACATTGTGGCAGGTGCCTATACTTGGGAGACTGAATCACTTAAGCCCAACAGTTTGAGATTACTGTGAGCTGTGATGCCACCGCACTTTACCAAGGGCAACAAAGTAAGACTCTGTCTCAAAAAACAAAAGAACAGTTGAAAAGAGTGGGAAAAAAGCAGCAGCCATTTTCAGTTGAAGCATTTAAGAGAGGCTTCCTGGAGGAGGTTCCTGTTAATTATTATTATTATTATTAAATCATAAGCACATAGATCATGTATACACTAACGCATTTACGGGGTACAATGTGCTGATTTCGTATAGAATTATGAACGCTCACATCACACGGGTTAATATATACCTCATCTTGAGAACTGCTTACCATGAGAAAAATGGCCCATGTTCCCCTTTCCTCTTTCTGCAACCACAATGACCTTCTTTCAGATTCACCGCCTGCTTCTTAGATTCATGGCCGGCAGATTCCCGGCCTGCTTCTTCTGTCGGAGGTCTTCTGCACAGGCTAGAAACTGTTTCCCTCCCTCTCTTTTTATCCCTCACCTAGACCTCACCTAGCACACTCTGTTCCTCAGGGAAGCCTGCTGTGGTCACTCTGCAATCATAGTAGGACTTTGCACCTGTCTTTGCCAGCCCCAATCATGATTTGTAATTTTGTATTCATTTGGGCTACTTTTTCAAATTAAAACTCGCCTCCCTGTTTAGGCTGTAAGTTCCACAAGGAGAAGACCTTGTCTCATTTGCTCAATTGTCCTCTCCTTACAGCTGAAAGCACCCGTGGGAGGCAATCAGTATTGGCTGGTCAGGTGTCTAAGTGGTTGGAATGAGAAAAACACACAGGAAAGCTGAAAGTTGCATAGGAAACAGTTACATTTTGTAGCTAAAAAATAAAGACATAGGAGGAGCAGTGAGAATCCAGCCAAGTTCAAGGGGCCCCCCTGTTGAATATGAAATCTTACTTATCCTTCCATCAAATCTTTCTGAATCCCAGGGGTCAGAACACACCACTCCTTGCAATTACTCTCTGCCTCTTCTATGGAATGCCTTCTGTTTACCTTGTACCACACTAAATTGTGCGAAGGCAGAAAAACTTCCCATCTGTGTTTATATCCCCCACAGCCCAGAGCGCAATGTTCATAGTAAGTTCTTTACAAGAAAACAAAAACCAGCATGCATCGAACGAACTTCGCTCAATCGGACATGAAGATTTTTGAGCAGGTAAGGACTCTGTCCCAAAGGGTGCTGTGAGAAAATCTATTCAATAGGAGCTTACAAAAGAGACTGAGATTAGGAAGACACTTGAGCTGTTTACTAAGTTATTGTCTCTCAGCTCCGAGGCATCCTCCTGCCCTCTGTTTTCCGAAGCAGGTGCTGTGGTTCAGCAAACTGCATTTCTGTTTCCCGGCTGGGGCTGGCAGCCTGTTTGCACCTGCAAACAGAGAACCCTGGGGGAGAACAGGAGGTAGAGGAAGGGGGAAGAAACTCATTCCTTCCACGTGCCTGCCCCTTCTGACTGTATTAGCTCAGCAGCAGCACTTCACCTGGTTAGCAGCAGTCAGATCCGTTTTCCAGCTTTTTTCTAAGTGCTCCAAACCAGCCTGATCAAACCCTCAGCACCGGCAGCAGCTGGGGGTCCCCTCTCCTCAGAGGTCTCTGCCCTTAGGAGAAGCCTGGTGGCATCCTCTCCTGGGAGGCTTCCAGCCCTGAAGGTGCCTTCACTGAGCTTCTAGGTTGTCAGACCCAACCTCTTCCCTTTAATTTGCCCAGTCCTAAGCCTGTAGCTGCGTCTTACGGTTACTAGCTCTGCCTTCCTCCCGTGTTCTTTTCCCACCTGCCACCACCCTATTTATTAAAGAACTTATCTTAAAATAACTCCCATGGTCTAATTCCCTGGCCACATGGTGATTGATTCAGCACCGTTGGTTAGGGAATGAGTTAGAAAGCATTAGCAATAACCTTGTTATTACTTCGCTCAGGGAAAAGGTTATAAGCTCCTGAACTCGGGAGATGAGAGCAAGAATGAAAAGAAATTAATAACATGAGTTAGCACTTACAAGCAAGAGGCCCAAATGCTTTTTATGAAATACGTAAATTAATTATTGCTGCCGGGTGTGGTGGCTCATGCCTGTGATCCCAGCACTGTGGAAGAATTGCTTGAGCTCAGGAGTTCGAGACTTGCCTGAGCAAGAGTGAGACCCCAACTCATAAAAAAAATCAAAAACCCAGCCGACACCACAGCAAGCACCTGTAATCCCCGGGGCTTCTGGAGGCTGAGGCAGCAGGATGCCCAAGCCTGAGTCTGAGCTTGCAGTGAGCTATGACACCTCTGCACCCTGCTTAGGGCATAGGGTGGGACTCTGTCTCAACAACAAAAACAGTAAACAAATAATAATTATTGCACTATATCTATGAGGACGGAAGGTTCAAATGTGTCCATTTACATATAAGCAAATGAAGTTAGGTAACTGGTACTGGATCCCCAGGGGGTCAATGTAAAACAGAGATAGAGACCCACTTCCATCCAAGCAGAAAGCCAACACTTTGAGCACCTCTGGACAGACCCAGTCTTCCCACCTCCACAATTACTCACTGACATAACAGGAAATCTATACAAAGTAATGTAACAAAGCCGAAAAATGGTACAGGAGCACCCGGGAAAGTGATTCATTTTGACAAGGGAGACGGAGGAAAGCTCCGTGGATAAATTCGCACATCAATATTGAATATACCTCAGATACTTGAATTCCCAGTTGCTAATTGTTTTTATTTCCTTGTTTGTATTTCAAATTACTTCCCTTTTATTTAAAAGGGGGAATAAGCTAAAAGGGAAATAAGCTAATACCATCTACATTTGTATTTACCGAACGCCTGAATTCTAATAACTAAAAGCCTAGTGGAACAAAGTGAGACGAAATAGACTTTCTTTTTCATTGAATCTCGTCTTTCCTTGGGAGCAGTATTAACAGTCTCTCAATACACACACAAAAAAATTAGAGTTATTAAAATTTATTTAGAGTATTTCAAAAGTGTAGCACAACTTTACAAAAGATTGGGTAAATATAAATAACATCTAACATATTTCAGTCTCTACACTTGTATGTCCACAGGTCTCCACGTATTTAAATAGAAAGGAAGTATACCTAGAGACCAGAAACTCAAAAAGAAGCATGAGTTTGAGGAAGATGCCAGATGCACGTGAAATATTGAAGCACCAGTCTGCCAGAAGAATGTCACAGGTTGCATACTGCCTTCCCCGCTTCTTACTGCCATTATCAGCAATATGGAAAGAAATTGAATAACATGGATTGGTTGGTAGCTTGTACTCTGGAGTAGATCATCTGGGGGTTAAATCCCAGCGCCACCACTTACTGCATCATCTTTGGCAAGTGCCTTATCTTCCACAGTCCCAGTTTATTTTTCTGCAAAATAAGGACAATAATACCTCCCCATGTCAAAAAGCTGAGCACAGTATCTGGAACACGCTGAGCACTCACAAATGTTAGCTCTCCTTTTACATGAAAAGTATGAGTACGAAGGGCCTGTGTGTGTGCACGTCTATCAACATGCCTGTATATTAGTTATGCATTATACTAATACAATTAACAATGTGTACGTATAACTACATTAACAATATGTATGAAGACATTATCATTATTGTTCACAAGTATCACATTCTTATAGGGAACTGCACGTTTCTTGATATTTCTCTATTGTATGCAGGAAGCAACTGATAGAATCCAGGAGAAAGAGTCTGTTTCGCATTTTCACACTTCTGATACGTAGAAGGCAGCTGGTGGAGGATGTGGGGTAGGCAGAAGAGCCCTGGACCAGGAGCCAGAAAGCACCTGTGACTTTAAACAAGTCCCTTTGACCTTTCTAAGATGAATTTTCTACATCAGGTAAATGGAGATACTGTCAACTTCTTTAGAGAACTTTGGAGGGATTCAGTAAAATAACATTACATTTGGGAATGTAAATACATAAATGACTTGCAAAACACTCTGTAAACTCCTTTTATAATTTATGCCAATATTGTCTTTAATGGGATCAACTAGTCATGAATCCTGTCTCCCCAGAGAGGAAGGCAGTGGCTAATTGAACATGGAGAGTTAAGCACAAACTACTTTCCTGGACTGTTGAATTCACAAATCCATACACTGGAACTGACTCCTGAGTGAGGGAGAGCCTAACAGCAACCCTCACAGAAAAAGGCTTTCCGAATTCTGTTTCCTCTGACTCAGCTCCCACAAACACACATCATCTCTGAGAACCATCAGTACTACACAAGGAAGCAACCAAACGATCCTGGGTAAACACCCGCCTATGTCTGTATGATAAGTCGAGGAGGAGGGGAGTATGTGTATCAGTTTCAAACAGGTAATTCTCAAGGCCAAATAGCACTCTTGAATCCTGAGGATATGCAACTTGTAACTATGTTCTGCAAGAAAATTAAAATTTTAAAAAGAATCTCAAAATATAAATGAAGTGGGAATTGGAGCTATAAAAGGCATATACTCTCTTCAGTACGTCCTCTGAGCCTATCCAGTGGAGCATGCTGAAAAGAATGTAAGCTTTGACTCAGACCAAACTTAGCTGCAATCTACTCTTACTTACCATGTGGCTCTATGTCAGTCGCAAAATCGTACTTGCTTTAGCACTAGTGTTAATAAAATAAGGATCACATAATGTCTACTTTCCAGAGCTATGCCAAGAATTTACTGCCATAACGTACATAGAATATTAAGTTTAGCACCTGTTGGTTCTGCCCAGGTCAGACTCTGCGAAGTGATGACCTGTGTACCATCCATCCTAGCAGACAGGCTTCCCACAGCCAGACAGAAACGAAGCCAATATATTCAACCTGTTGTTCCTCTGTAGTCTCCGACAGAGTTATCCTGATTACAAAATACTTCACAATATATGTGCTTATCAAGTCAGATTCTCTAAGTAGGAAATGATCTTTTTATTCAAAAAATCACGAAACAATACAAAATGTTATGCTTTGCACAGAGTCACAACGGTCGCCATCAGCTGGAGCAGAACAAAAAGGAATCCTATTTGGGAGTGTACATGGATGTGAGGAAGATGCTGAAATCAGCGCATCCTCCCCAGTGCACGGAACACTGAGGGTACAGAATGTTCTGCGTGTGCTGCCCTGAAACCCAGTTGAAAGGCTACAGCAAGGTGAATAGATCTTAGAAAATATGAAAAAATATATATTTTTCTAGGAAAAGTTATTTACTTACTTATTTGAAAAGAGGAGCACTTTCCAGTGAAGCAGCACCCTATAAATTAGCCTGTTAGCACATGCATCTCTCAGCCACCCCCAACAACTGTGCTGCAAAGGAAAGTTCACAAGGCAAACCATGAAAAGATAAATAATATTTGGGGACATTTCTGAAATATATAAAAAGCATACCATGCTCTTGGCTGGAAAGAATCAATGCTGTTAAAATGTTTATACTACACAAAGAAATATACAGATTAAATATAATCCCCAATATCACACATTAAAGATCTGAAAAAAAATACTTCTTCACTTCATATGGAATCAGAAAAAATCCCATATAGCGAAGGCAATTCTTACTAATAAAAACAAAGCTGGAGGCATCACTCTACCAGACTTTAGGTTATGTTACAAGTCTTCAGTAATCAAAATAGCATGGTATTGGCACAAAAATAGAGACATAGCCATATGGAACAGAATAGAAAACCAAGAGATGAAACCAGTCTGGTTCATCTGATCTTTGATAAAACAAACAAAAGGATACCCTGGGGAAAAGAGTCCTTATTCAATAAATAGTGCTGGGAGAACTGGATAGCACCCATACCTTATACCACTTACAAAAATTGACTCAAGATAGATAAAAGATTTAAATCTAAGACATGAAACAATAAAAATCCTGGAAGAAAGTGTGGGAAAAACTCTTGAGGATGTCAGCTTCTGGAAACATTTTATGGAGACTTCTGTGGCAATTGCAACAACAGCAAAAATAAACAAATGAGAGTAATTAAATTGAAAAGCTTCTACACAGCTAAGGACACAACAATTAAATAAAATGAGAATCTTCAGAATGGGAAGATATATTTGCATTGTACGAATCTGATGAAGGGTTAATAACTGGAATCTGCAGAGAACGCCAATAAATCCACAGAAAAAGAGCAAGCAATCCTATCTATCACTGGGCAAGAGATGTAAACAGAACCTTCTCTGACGAAGACAGATGAATGGCTAACATATGAAAAAATGCTCATCATCCTTTAACCATCAAAGAAATGAAAATTAAAACCATCCTGAGATATCACCTAAACCCAGGGAGATCATCCCACATCACAAAGTCCCAAAGTTGCAGATGCTGGCACAGTTGTGGAGAGAAGGGAACACTTTTACACTGTTGGTGGGACTGCAAACTAATATAGCCTCTTTGAAAAGAAGTATGGAGAATCCTCAAAGAACTCAAATAAGACCTCCCATTTGATCCTGTAATCCCATTCCTGGGCTTCTATCCAGAAGAAAAGAAAATCATTTTATCATGAGAACATTTTCACTAGAATGTTTATTGCAGCTCAGTTTATAATTGCCAAGATATGGAAATAACCTAAATTCCTATCAACCCAGGAATGGATTAACAAACTGTGGTACATGTACCATGGAATACTATGAAACCACGAAAAGATGGATACTTTACATCTTTTCTATTAACCTGGATGGAGTTGAAACACACATTCTTTTTAGTAAAGTATCATAAAAATAGAAAAGCAACTATCCAGTGTACTCAATACTAATACGAAGACAGTAGACAATCTAATACACACCCACATGAAAGAATTCAATTCAATTCAAGTTGGGGGAAGGGAAATAAGGAAGAGGGCAGTGGGGAGGAGGGGAAGGGATTGGTGTGCTCCCACTTAGTGGACACAATGTAAGGGTACCGGCACACCTTTTGGGTGCAGGACACAACTACAAGAGGAACTCTACCTAACATATGCAAATATTACAACCTAGTTCTTTGTACCCTCACATTAACCTGAAATTTAAAAAAAAAAAATTCCCTATTTCTCTTTGAAATCAAATCGGATCTGTCATCTCCAGACAGGTGAGAATTACTAAACAAATTTGCAGCAAAGCCTTCTGGGCTAGCAGTCATCTCTAATCATTGAGTTGAAAGAGTGAAAGAGGCAGATTATTTTTTCAACAAGCAGAGACCCGGGGCACTGCTCACAAATAAGGCTTAGTTTTTGGTAGAAGTCACTGAGGGCTCACAGGAGGGCTGTCTTACAGTGACTGGGTTTGTTTGATCCCCTAGAGGGTGACTCATCTTTAGCTATTAATTACTGTGGAGACTGGTAGTGAACCTTTAACTCTCACAAAAGCTTGAGATTTAAATAAAAGGCTATGCCATATAAAACCAAATTCATCATCGTAGGAATTTAAAGGGAATATTCCACTAAAACTTGGGACGTCTTTAAAAGAGGAAGAAGGAGGAAGAAAAGTCTTCTCAAATTTCTAATATCTGACAGAAAATCATATTTTGTTAACAAGTAATATCTTACATGTGTGTCCCTTATAAAGTGGTTTTCTTTGAGTGTATGTGTGTGTGTATATATATATATATATTTTTTTTTTTTTTTCTAAGACAGAGTCTCACTCTGTTGCCCCAGCTTGAGTGCTATGGCATGAGCCTAGCTCTTGACTGATTCATATTTGCAAACAAACTACTATCCTAGGAAGGTCCAAAACATATTTGCAAGACTCTCCACCTCATAGGCTGTGTGACCTTGACAGAAATACTTTACCTCCTGGAACCTTAACTGAAAAATAGGGCTTTAGTTTACTTATTTCTAAAAAGGAGAAGTTAATAATAGTTATTAAGAAACTAATAATATTACTTTTGCTGTATATTTATTATGGGGACTAAATGATCTCATATTTATGGAAGAGGCCTAATAATCACCTGCTACTTGGAGCCTTTCTCTTGTGAGTGCTATACAAGTGTCTGTTAAGTAAACAAAGACAACACATCTTAAATGTTTCTCACTGTCTTCATCCTCTCGGCTAGCCTGGACACTTTTTCCAGGTAAGGAAATGTCCTCAAATCTCCATATTTGGTCAACTATACCTATTTTCACTATACAATGTCTACTAGGCAAAGAAATGTTTTCTAGATTTTGCAATCGATTAATTATTAACAAAGTTTGTCCTGAAAAAAGGAGATTTTTATCTCTTTTCTTATTTTCCTAGACTATCAATGACCGAGTCGCCACTGTATTATTATTAGTTGTGACACACTGTAGGTACTTAATAAACAGGTGTCAAGATAATAACAACCAGTGAGCAAATAGCTCTTTATCTCAAAATACTAAAATGACTTCAACATTTTACCTGAAATAATGTTCAGTTTCTATGTTATCACATTTGCTAAAAATGTTCACCAAGATGAAGGGTATTTAAAATTTGAATAGAAGTTTTTTAAACATCAATAGAAGACACGTTTTCAATAAGGCCCTATTTTTTTTTATTTTTTTATTTTTGAGACAGAGCCTCAAGCTATTGCCCTGGGTAGAGTGCCGTGGCATCACAGCTCAGAGCAATCTGCACCTCCTGGGCTCAAGCGATTCTCCCACCTACACCTCCCAACTAGCTGGGACTACAGGCATCTGCCACCATACCCGGCTATTTTTTGGTTGCAGCCGTCATTGTTGTTTGGCGGGCCAGGGCTGGATTCGAACCCACCAACTCAGGTGTATGCGGCTGGCACCTTAGCTGCTTGAGCCACAGGCGCTGAGCTAATAAAGCACTATTTTAACAAATTTACAAGTTAATCCACAAGTGCAATTATACCCTTAGGAGTGCTCAGCCACGTAGTAATGGCAAAACAAATTTCAAAAGAAGCGTAAGACATCATCGTTGGTTCGTGATGAATAGTAACTGAAGAGTACCATCCTATTACTATTACATCTCTCCTGAGCCTAGCCAGAAGCTTGGCCTCCTCTGGCTTCCAAACATGCCAGGTTATTAAAAATGCCCTTCGGCCAAAATTAAGGAAAGGTCAGCACAATGAACTCAACACAGAGCTGAAACCGAGCGCATCTCACACAGTGAGAAGAGGAGGCAGCCAGCGACACACATCCTGCTGCCACACAGCTCCTTACACCAAACTGAACTGACCTCCCCTGAGGGGCCAGGCCAGTGTCCGGGAGGCCAAACCTGCAGCACCCCACGGCAGTGTAGGGGGATCAGGAGGCAGGACCAGTGAGAAGTGGGCTTCTGAGGGGAAAGCAGCCCGCCTCTCGTCCTCCAGGACACCAGCCCACACTGTCTGGGCCAGCTTCCCTTCACTGCTCGTCACCCCTCACCGCATCCTGACCTAGTCCCCATCCTTTGATCTTCTGGGGGTAGATGAGTATCATTTTTTGTTGCTCCATGACTTAAATATCAGTTTCCAAAGAAAATATAAATTACTTCACTTCACATTTTGAAGTGACGCACTCAAGGCTCTAATTTAAAAAATTGATTTTTCCTCAGAGAGTTTTATGTCTTCCCTCACCCCCCACCCCCCCCACCCCCGCTTGAGAAATGATTAGGTAAGGTGTAGTAAACAGGTCTAAAAGAAGGTGCCTTTCTGCCTTCTCTCCCCGCCAATTCCTCAAACATTTCGCAACTATTTCATCTCTCCTGAGCCTAAGCCAGAAACGTGGCCTCCTCTGACTCCCAAACATACCAAGTTATTAAAAATACCCTTCAGCCAAAATTAAGGAAGGGTCAGTGCCATGAACTCCGAATGGGGCTTAAGCAGAGCACAATGATTTCTTTGACTCAGAGTAGGAAATGAATGGTGGTGATTTGGGACAGCTAATTTCTTTCACTAATCTGTTGCTGAACTCTGTTGGACGTGAATGTTTCTCCTTGTCAGATTCCTTAACATCTCTCCATTTTGTAGTCATCAAAACATGAGAGTTAGGTGGAATAACAAGAGCTTATCTCACTCAAAAAAAAGGTCAACATTCCACAGACAGATATGGCACCTTTCGCTGGTATTAACAGGAAAGTCAAATTAGAACCTCCGTACTCACATGGTACAGTAAAAGACAGGCAGACGCTATTTTCGGGCAGCTGCTAATTGAGTCTTATTTGGATTGGAACCCTCTGAAAGGAGTCAACACATCAGGAATGGATTCCCGAACAGAGGGGAGACAGCTGCTGAGGATAATTCTGGAGCGAGCAGCCCTGCTGCTTATATCCCGATCACAGAGAGGTTCAGTGTCTCACTGACCGTGGAACAAAGGGAACATTGTTTTGAAAAAAGAAGGCACTTTTCCTGGAGGCCACAGAAACTGCGATGGCTTCTTAGCTCTAAGGAAGACCTGTGTTTAACTGTGCTTTTAGAGTCAACTTTCCAAATTCGTATGTGTTACAAAAGTGAACTGTACTCCAGGGTAAAGCAAAATTCATCCGGAAGGCTATAATTTTGCTAAGGGAAACAAGAAGGGTGTATAATATTTAAATAAGAACTCAGCACCCTGGAAAGGGTTTCTTTCTAAAGAAAAAGAACAGATCGTTAAATACAATAATCCACTGTCAGTCATGAGGAGATTTGTCCCAAGACTTTCATAAATCACAAATTTATGATTCCATTATAATAAATCATCACCCCACCACCAAGTAGCCATCAATAACTCATGAGGATTATCGTGCATGATACAGAACGCCAAAGAAAAGCCACGTGGACACACAGCTCCTCTGGTTGAAGGTACAGGGACCCATTCACCAATACACAATGAAATTTAGGTCTCAGCAAAGTGATAGCTTGCCACAAAAGATGGTCCTTCATAAGATCATCTTCAAATAGAAAATATTGTGACATTTAATCACTAAAGAAATGGCTCCACTCTCTTCCTGAGCAGGTAATCTAATAAATTGTACTGTAGTTTCAGCGACTTTTAAAGGAAGGCCATTTTCTTTCAAGATTTGACACCCTTTCTACCCCTTGCCTGTAATTCCAGATGGCAGGTGTAGGTGGTAGAAATGTTAGGTTGAGCAGAATGATCATACCTAACGGGGAAGGAATAGTACCAGAAAACGCATGACTCACGGTACTCTCAGTTTCCTGAAGTTCTTTTGTACATTTGCATCAAGGTTTTCCAGAAAATTCATTCTTGACTGTAATTGTAGCTTTAATTTAAGAATCCTTTATTAAGTTTCTATTATTGCAAAACACTTACGCCAGATGACTCAGGAGACATAAAAGAAGCGTATGATGGCACTTGAGAGGCCACCAGCCCACTGTGCAGAGAAGAGCACATCAAAAATCTCGTGGGATTTATAACCAAGCTGAGGGCTACAGACATATGTTTCAGGGAGATTGTGAACAGTCTACCAGGTTTCTACTTTGATGAATGGGCAAAAAGAGGCAACTAGTTAAAGTCCTAAGCTATAAATTCAGCAAAAGCAGAGAGACAGATGTGGTGGTGGGCATTTCAAGAGGCATTAAGTTGACCATCTTAGTGGAGCAAAGGGCTTTTTTGTGGTTTTGTTTGGTTCTAAGCAAAGGGCTCATTTAAAGGCAGGAGTGAAGTGATAGCATAATATTCATATTCCTTTAATTATTATTCTTTAGACAATAAACTTTGCACTATACCCCACTGAAACTGGAAAACACCAAAAACAATATTAACATGTTTTATATCAACCATAAAAGTCTGTGTATGGTTCAAAGCAATCACGGACCCAACCTTTTGTTGTATGTGTACTGTGTGCCAGGAATTGTCCTCGAACAGACTTGGTCCTCATATTGTCTATCCTGTTTGAGGTTTCTTTTACTCTCAAGTACCATATGAAATAATCCAACCCAACAATTTTTAATTCTAGCTCCACGACATTCTTTCTCCCATCCAACATTTTTGCCTTAGATGAGATCTATAAAATTTCTCATTTGGATTCCTACATTATCCCTCATCTTTCAAGCTTAGAGTCTCCCAATCAAACTCATCTTCTCCCTCTCTCCAGAGAAGAAGTACAGTAAATGTGGCAGCACGAACAGTAATAGCTAATATCTATTAGTATGTAATGGATGTACTATATTGAGGACTTTCTAGATAAATCTGTTTCATTTAATGTTCTCAGCAACAATTTGGAAAAAGGAGGAAACTGGAGTGGGGAGAGATAGAACAACTCCCACTAGGTTCATGAAATCGGTATTGGTGAAGTTAGGTTTTTATATCAGGTCTAAGATAGAATCTAAATCTTTTAAGATCACGAGTCTAGTCACAATAATTAATTCAGTGTTTTTTTCTTGGCCTATAAAATAAGGCATATTTTTTTGAAGCACAGGCAATGGGACTCGGGGATCCAATTGTGTGGGTTCAGATTTCAACTACATCATTTACCAGCTGTGTGAATTTGGAAATGATAAGAAATATCCTTAAGTCTTAATTTACCATGTATAAAATAGGATAATATCAGTTTCTCTACACTGCATTGTTATAAAGGTTGAAAGAGATAATGTGTTTAAACTGTTGATAAGCCTAACACATAGGAAGAATGAATGAAGTAATGGATGGCTAGGTAGTTGAATGAGTGAATGGATTTCCTTTATATACATGTCTTTTAAAAAACATATCTCTTATAGGTAAGAACACCTACTCTGCCTCTAATTGTTAGGCTTAAAAGCTCCTTGCATTTTTTTTCTTTCTAGGAAAAGCCATATAAATGCCTTTTCTTAAAAAGAAAACAATGAGATGAGTTATTGTCATGATCATCATCATAATCAACTACAACCACCCCCAAAATTGATGAAAATATATTTTGTATAAGACATCAAGGTTGAAAAAGAAGCATAATGACAAAGATGCTGTCTATGAACCTACAGCATACGGCCGGTGCATGCACAGCTGGACGGGTTGTCTATCTAGATTGTGCATCTGCTATGAAACCAGAGTTCTGCCGTTCCCTTGCTCAAGGCATAGAAAGGCACAGGGGTCACCCAGGAGCTTCCTACTTTCCTTCTGCTTTCTCCTACCTCTTAGCCAAACTCAACAGTATGCATTTTTACAAATTATAAATTTATTTTAAAAGGTATTGTTACTGTTTCCTTTCAATCTTATTTTAAGGTGAGCAGAATGGCATCATATGAAAATCCAGCAATTCACATGTTTTAGAGGGAAGAAAGATAAATCAGTAGCAAAGAGCTGGTAACAGATGGTGATTTCGCAGTTAGAGAAAGTCGCACTTTTATTATACTCCAGATAGTGAAGTTTTTCAAAGACTCGAGTGTTCAGATGAACACCCACAAGTTCACCTTGAGAAGGGGCATATCCCCTAATCTCAGAGGACAAACTGAGTCCCAGAGTTCACTACCCTCAAATAAATTGACTTTCTCCAATTGTCTCCCCTCCCTCACAACAGGCACCTGTTCTCTCTAATAAAAGTTAGCTAATCTTATAGCTTATAGGGCAAAAGTAAAGAATTCACTGAATCATAAAATAATGCTATTGTCAAAAGAGGTGAATTGTGGCTTTACTCTGATTTTGGACTTAATGTTTTGTATTCACTGTCCCCCTTTTGTACCAGTCAATAGGATCCAATGCTGTAAACATTTGGTAAGTCATAGCAACATTCTCTGGATGGCTCTTTCTCTTATACATATTTATCAAAGTTAAGAGCTCCAAAATAAAAAAGGAAAGAACATATGTGTACAAAGGTGAAGCTAAAAATATAGACTCAGTTAAACATGAAACAGCAGATGTGGCAACATAACCGGGTTTCATTTCAAGATAAATGAAAACAGGAACATAACATAAACCCCAAAGACTCAACAACACCACCAACAAAAACCTGTTAGAACTAGTAAAAAAAAAATCAGTACTGTTTCCAAATACAAAATCAACATACAAAAATCCGTCACATTTCTATACACAAACAACTGAAAAGAAGAGAAAGAAAATGATCCTATTCTCAATAGTTACAAAAAAGAAGAAGATACTTAAGAACAAACATCACCAAAGAGGCAAAATACATCTATGATGAAATTATAAAATACAGATGATGATAACTGAAGAAGACACAGATAAATGGAAAGACCTACGTGTTTATGGATTATAAAATTATTATTATTAAAGCAGTCATACCATACAAAGCAACCTACAGAATCAACATAATCCCTATCAAAACCCTAATATCATTCTTTGTAGAAACAGAAAAAAAATCCTGAAATTAATATGGAACCATAAATAACTCAAATAGCCAAAGCAAGCTTGAATAAGAACAAAGCTAGAGGAATGACACTTCCTGATGAAAAATATACACAAAGCTATACTAATCAAACCAGAATAGTACTAATAAACTCCACCCTCCCCCAGAAATATAGATTGATGGAACAAAAAAGAGAGCCCATTCATTACAGCCCACTGATCTTTGACAAGGGTGCCAAGAATACAAAATGGGGAAAGGACCGTCTCCTCAATAAATTATGCTGGGAAGATGAAACATGTACCGAAGAATAAGATTGGACTCTGACCTCACACCACATACAGAAATAAACCCAGAATGGATTAAATATTTAAATACAAGGCTTGAAACCATAAAACTACTAGAAAAAGAAAAACATAAAGAGAAACTTTATTGACATTGGCCTGGGTAATGATTTTTTTGGACATGAGACAAAGCATAGGACAAAATCCAGAAATAAACAAGTGAGATTGAATCAAGTTAAAAAGCTTATTCACATCAAAGGAAACAATCAACAGAGTAACAAGGTAATCTACAGAATGGGAAAAATAGTTTCAAACTTCATGTCTGATACTGTCCAAAGTATTTCAGAACGCATAAAACTAAATAGTGAAAAGAATTTTACCCAATTAAGAACAGTCAAAAAACATGAATAGACGTTTCTAAAAAAAGACATACAAGTATATGAAGACTGCTCAAGACTAGTTACTGTCAGGAAACTCCAAATCAAAGCTACACACCTGTTAGGAAGGCTACTATCAAAAAGACAAAAGCTAAAATTTAAAGATGTGGAGAAAACGGAACCCTTGTACTCTGTTGTCGGGAATATAAATTGGTGTATCTATTACGGAAAACAATATAGAGGTTCCTCAAAGAATTAAAACCAGTACTATCTTATTATCCAGAAATCTCACCTCTGAGTATCTATCCAAAAAAATAAAATTGGTTTGTTGAAGAGACACCTGAGCTCCCCTGCTCATTTCAACATTGTTCACAATAGCTAACACATGAAAATAATCTCTCTGTTGATAGATGAATGGCTTTAAAAAATTGTATAGATACACAATGAAATACTACTCAGCCTTTAAAAGGAAATAAACCTAGCCATTTGGATAACAAATAAGAACTTGGCAGACATCATGTTAAGTGAAATAGTGAAATAAGTCAAACACAGAAAGGCCAGTCCTGCTGATCTCAGCTTAAACAGAACGGAATCTTCAACAGTCAGACTCATGGAGGTGCAGAGTGGAATTATGGTTGCCAGGGGCTGACACAGGAGGGGGAAATGAAGAGATATTGGTCAAGATGTACAGAGATTCAGTTATACAGTATGAGTAAGTTCTGGAGATGGATAACTAGCACAGCAACCTGACTATAGTTAACATACTGTGCTATGGCCTTCTGGCCCAAGCCCGAGGCCATGGACTGGTCACCTGTGGGTCTGTGGCCCCTTAGGAGCTGGGCTGCACAGCAGGAGGCGAGCCAAGGTGAGCAAGCAGAGCTTGGTCTGTATTTACAGCTCCTTCCCACCGCTGGCACCACCACCTGAGCTCCACCTCCTGTCAGATCTGCCACGTTAGATTCTCACACAGGTACGGTTGCTACTGTAAATCACATATGCAAGTTATCTAAGTTGAATGCTCCCCTATTAGAGCGGACTCTAATGCCTGATGATGGGAGGTAGAGCCAAGGCAGTGATGCTAGCACTGGGAAGCAGCTGCAAATACAGCTTACCATTAGCAGAGAGGTTGGACTACACAGACCATAATAAATCAATTGCCTGCAGACTCAAATCAAAACCATTCCTCCCCCAGACAACCCCAGTCAGTGGGAAATTGCCTTCTATGAAATCAGACTCTGGTGCCAAAGGGTGGAGGGCTACTTGATATAAGCTAAGAAGGTAGAATTAAAATGTTTTCACTAAAAAAGAAGAAGGAGAAGGAGGAGGAGGGGGAGGAGGAGAAGAGGAGGAGGAAGAAAAGAAAAAATGGTAACATGGGAGGTGATGGATATGTGAAATAACTTGATTGCTGTGATTATTTCACAGTGTTATGTACAAGGGCTGTCCGGCAAGTATCCATTCAGGTAATATGAAGAAATAGTGTTAACAAAAATGGATACTTTCTGGACGGTCCTCAGACATCAAAACATCAAGCTGTATATTTTAAAAATATGAAATTTTGATTTTAAATTATACCTCATTAAAACCAGGGGGAAAAGAAGTGATAGCAAATATGTAACAAGCAAGCAAACTGTGATGGCAGAGACTGTGTACGTCCTGAGCAGAGTGTGTGATGGCAGAGA
>NW_003852403.1:32050600-32076591 GCF_000181295.1 Otolemur garnettii
GTGACGGCAGAGATCGTGTATGTCCTGAGCAGAGACTGTGATGGCAGAGATCGTGTACATCCTAAGCAGAGAGTGTGATGGCAGAGATCGTATACGTCCTGACCAGAGACTGTGATGGCAGAGATCGTATACGTCCTGACCAGAGACTGTGATGGCAGAGATCGTGTTCATCCTGAGCAGACTGTGATGGCAGAGACCGTGTATGTCCTGAATAGAGAGTGTGATGGCAGAGATCGTGTACGTCTCGAGCAGAGACTGTGATGGCAGAGATCGTGTACGTCTCGAGCAGAGACTGTGATGGCAGAGATCTTGTACGTCCTGAGCAGAGACTGTGATGGCAGAGACCGTGTACGTCCTGAGCAGAGTGTGTGATGGTAGAGATCGTGTACGTCCTGACCAGAGACCTTGACGGCAGAGATCGTGTATGTCCTGAGCACAGCTATACCACAGAGCTTAGCACATTGTAATCCTCAAATGTTCATTAGAGAAATAAACAAGAATAGGAAAGGTAGCTCTGGTCCTTGAATGGATAAAATGGGTTTGATTATATACCATGATAATGTCTCAGAGGACTATAGTACAAAATTAAAAATACAGGACAGTATAGGTGTACCTAAATAGTCGTGTATATAAGGAACACAAGCACCCATAGACAGGCCTAGAAAGGAAAAATATTTTAGCCAAAAAATATAAAATTTCCATATGTGCTTGCATACCTGTACATACGATCAGCTGGAAGGAACTGATATGTTTTTAAAATATTAATAGTATTTTGAGCTATTGACTAATGCAGAGAAACTAAATCCTAACCCACTTAGAATAATGAGTCTCACTTTAAAAGTAAACATGACTTAATACTGAAAAGGATTCAAAGGTACTTTGTGCTCTTAATTCCCCAGAATAGCAGTGAGGTGAATAGTTCTGTTAAACAAATTACTAAGTAAAAAATGTGTCCTTCCTTTATCTAAATAGCAGGCCTCTCTTATTTGTCCTAAAACAAGTTGAGCAAGTCTCACCTATTCTGTGAGCTGCAATAAAGCAGGGAGAGGGAGGCCTGACAACTGGGCAAGGAAGGTTTGAGGTTATACAGAGTAGGGCTATAGACAGTGTTTCCCCTAATCCATGGAAGACGTTAAAACCCAGAGTAAAGCTAGGCAGAATTTAGAATTGTTCCCACAAGCTTGATAAATAAACAACTCCAGAGGCGGAGGAGCTAAGGTCTGTGAGCAATGCTAGTTGTGGTTTTAAACTGTGTTCATTTCTCACTGTTTCACAATATAGAAGATAATTAGAAACAGGATTTAATAACTGCCAACTTGCAGCTCTGTCTTTTTCAGGCTCCTCCCAAAAAAGGAGACTGACTCTAACATCAGTCAAAGACTTCACACGAAATAAGAGTTTCCACCAATTATCAGGGTGTGCTAGTGTTTAAGGCTCAGAGAAGTACTCAAAAAATGTTAAATGGATGATTTAAAAATACTTAAAGGCAATCAAGTATCTCAAGGGCCTCAACTTTGTAGTCATGGGGGCAGTAAGAGGCCGGGGGAGGGTGAGGTCTAAATAAGGTTCTATACTAGAATCTAAACACATCTGAACATTTTTAAAGTGCTGTTGATATAAGCCACTAAGAATCTATTTGCATAAATACTCTAATGGCCATCTGTTATAGCTATTTAACATTCAATTACCCTTTAAAAAAAATAAGGGGGGTACCCCCCCTTCCTCTAAAGTTCTGTGACTCTGAAGGTTCAGTTGCAAGGGCTCAAGATATGGGCTCATGTCCAAATTTGAACAAAGACACTCAGACCAGATCTTCGGTTTAGCTTTGGAGAGAGATGCTCTCTTTTCTGCAGTACCTAAATGGAAAACTATGTTTATGCCTACAATTGCTGTTATCCTGCTACCACAAGGAGATAAACGAGGAAAGAAGATTCAAATAGATCTCAGAGACAAAGAAACAACTCCTCTTAGTAATTTTCCAGATTTTAGACTAAGTTATGTCTGAAGCCAGCTTATCTTTGGACTTTAAAGGTAGGAAAACCAATAAATTCACTTTCAGCTGAAGTCAACGTGGGCTGGATTTTCTTTCATTTCTCTCCAACAAGAGTCCTAACTGACCAAGAAACCATTTTGGAAAAAACTCTGGGGCTTCAACTTTCAATAATAATTTTTCAGTTTTTCGAAGAGAACAGTAATTTTCATCACTTATGCAGTTGTCTTCTGTGTTCTATGAAGAAATGAATCTGTGAGAAAAACCCAGTAGGGCTCACTTCACTAAAGACTGTACCTATATTATGTCCATTTCTCTTAAAGACTATTGACTATCCAAAGAAAAAATAATAACCATATATAGTATAGCTTTTAGTAGATGTATGGTGGCCATAAAGTTCATGTGCAATTTAAAATAGTGTGCAATTTTTAACTGCACACAAACTTTATGGCCACCCTGTATTAAATCAAAACCATATTTTAGCTCCCAACACCATGGTTTCTGATTCAGTAGGTTTCAAGTCAGACCTGAAAATTTTCATTTCTATCAAGATTTTAAGGGTGCTCATGATTCTGGCCCAGAGACCACATTTTGAGAAAAACCTCTGTATTCTCACTTGTGGTTGGGAATCAGAGATGAAGGAGCAAACATTTTCTGACCAACAGAAATGTGGACAAAGACCTAGTTTGTTGGGTTCTTACTCAGGTTCAGTATAACCTACTTAGTCTTCCTTAATTCTAACAATAAAACTGCATGAATTGTAGGCTTCCCTTCAATTCACAGATGATGAAATTGTAGGTTTAATGACTTTCACAAAGTTATGCAACTAGTAAGTGACCAGGTTTGAAGCATTCTGCCTTGTTCCAAAGCCCATGTTCTTTCCACCATAAACCAAAGGAAGAAGAATTGGTCCACAGTGCTTCACGACAGGAAGCAGTAGCCAAGAACACCTAAAAAAGATAATATTTTGGGTGGTGCCTGTGGCTCACTGAGTATGGAGCTGGCCCCATATACCGAGGGCGGAGGGTTCAAACCTGACTCGGGCCAAATGGCAACAAAAATTAGCCAGGTGTTGGGGCAGATGCCTGTAATCCCAGCTACTTGGGAAGCAAAAGAATCACCTAAGCCTAGGAGTTGGAGGTTGGTGTGAGCTGTGTGACGATGCCACGGTACTCTACCAAGGGCGATAAAGTGAGACTCTGTCTCTAAACAAACAAAAAAAGATAATATTTTTTCCAAAGTTTATAAACCCCATAAAATCACAACATATCCTTTAGAAGGAAAGAACAGTATAATTTATATAAAATAGAATTCAAAAGGCAGAAAAGTTTTTTAAAAATACTCTATTTACTATTAATACAAAAGCTGCACTATGTGGTACTGACTGCCAGGTGAGTTTTAGAAACATGACTCTCTCACATCCTCCATAGAAATCTATATCCCATTGGCCAGCAAAGATGCCAAGGCTAACACCATAACAATAGCCGGAGGATGCTGAGATTGACTGTGGTGTTTATTCATCTATCTTCAGTCTGAGAAAAAAAAATAAATAAATAAACAGAGATCTGCCTCCTGTGGCTTCCAGAGACAATAGTGACCACCATTGCCCATCACTGGTTTTCTTTTTAATCACATTACTTGGAAAGCTGAGAAGCCTCAACAATAGAATCACACCACTGGGGTGCGACATGAGCACCCCATATTCCCCCAAAGTTGGCAACTAAACTCGGCTTATAGATTTATCTCAATTCACTTGACAGCAGAAAATCATCAGAAAGATAACCCTAGACTCAAGTGGTTTTTTAAAAGGTGTCAAATTCAAAGACAGAACTTGCAAAAGAATATCATCCAGAAGGGAAACAGGAACATCACCTAAATCCCAAGGTGAATGATGTGATCACAACATCGCTCCAAAGCTGCACAGTGAACCTCAGAGCATCAGAGTCGAAGGGGCCTTCATCCAGACGAGCGCTTCTCAGGTGTGGTCTGACAACAATGCGGGGTGTCTGCACAAGGATTTGTTGGAGCATCTGGTTAAAACTTTTACAAACACATACCCTTGTGAAAACTACCACCAGACATCAGGACTCAGAAAGCTTCAGGTGGAGCCAAGAAACTGTGTGATTCTCCAGGATCCTGGGTGGCACCGGTATCACTTTAATCGGGGTATTAAAAATGACAGCTTCAGTGCAACCTCTTAATCTGGACAGAGATGCTTCTTGAGGACATTAAACTCCAAAGGTCTATGTGTGTAATTGTGTAACGACAAAGGGAAAGAGACGCAGAAGCTTCTGTTCTGCCACATACCACAGGGAGTTAGAGTGCTTGAAGGTTCTAGTTTACTGGTCTAGAGCTGCACTGGGAAGCACCAACAGGGACTGAGCAAGGGGGCAGTAAATGACAGTACTCCCGGTGACTGCAACCACTAGAAGTGATGACACTGCCCCCCAGAGTGAAGGCACCCGGTACATGGCGACAGACACTGATGACCCACGACAGAGGCGATCTTAAGCGGAAAACCAGTGATGTCCAGGATGATAATGGACACCCCAAAGGAACAGCACAGGGTAGGACTGGCTGCCTGGGCTTGCTCGTGCACTTGCTAGGAGAAACTTCATGGAGAGTTTTGAACGAGGTGCGTGTACTCCATCTTTCTTGTTACTTTTTTAAAGCTACTTGTCTGGTGGAAATTTCTATTTTTGTTCGTATTTGGGATATTTCTGATTGTCGTTTTCTATCCTTTCTACTCTAGACGATGAGATTCTTAGTGTTGCTCAACATGTGAATCTATTTTAGGCACTTACTAGCTTATTAATCAATATGTAATTGTACACATCACACCCAATCATGCATGCAGCACGCAAGGATAGAAACACCCCAGAAATTAGTGTTTATGTTAAAAAACCTACTTTTAAACAAAACGGGGAGCATTTAAACTACACAAGCACACAGATAAAACAAGCACACATACATTTTTAGCTCCTCTGTCATTCCTTCTGCCAGAAAGGACTGCTACTAAATGATATTATGGATTTTATCACCTTTTCCGCTTATGGAACTCATTGTCATTCTAGTCCACGGGAGTACGGTGAGATGCATAAACAGTTACATATTTGGTGGTCACATATCCTCACAGTCAAAGATGAGACAATAATAGAATTTCATTTCTTGCTCACACGGAATCTCTTTGAACTATCAAAATGATCAACAACCTTGAATGATGAGAAATGTGATGACTGTAGGCCCGTGGAGCCACCGAAGACTCAGTCCCTTTAAAACTGCATTGAAAACAAATCTGTTCTTTATACTCACTTTCAAGTAGCAGAATTCGGGGAAACATTAAAAATTAATCCAGTGCATTAAATCAGGCTATGGTAATTTCTTAGCCTTTTCCTTTGGTACTCGTGTTTTTTAACATATTGTTCACTAACACATTTATTCTCTCTTTCAATGTGTAATAATGGAAATTGAAAATCCATAGAAAAATAGCATTTTGGCTTCCCTGTATGACTCCTGAAAAGCACACGCATCTAATTATATAAAAGCCCAAGAAAGAAAAAAATTCCTCTAGCAGTGTAACTGGAACTATATTGTGATTAAAATAAAGAGAACAGACAAAGACAAATCAACACCAGCTATTTTAATTATCTGTACGTACACAATACAGGGGACCCAGAACTCTATCGTGTGGTGTACTTCATTTCTTCTAGGACGTTGATGTTATAGATACCATCTAGCTTAATTCTCTCATGCTGTGGAGTAAAGAACAAATCTTAAAAAGTGACAATTGTTAAAGATCTTAAAAATTTAAAAAGGCAGACAAATGAGACAATGTATAATAAAATTTCTTAGTTCAATAATGAAGAATGCCTACAGCTTAGATATATCTATATCTCAGTCTGGCCCAGACCTTTAAAATAACCCCTTTCTCCCCATACAAATCTTGTTTTTCTTAAGCGTCTTCTCAGAAAAGCTTTTCCTAACAATTTTTCTAAGGCAGTGCTATCCAGGATGTTTCCTTCAATAGATTTATTGCACCTGACATTATTTGTCCATTATTTGTTTGCTTCCTAACCTCGATCATCTCCTTGTCTGATCTTAACCCTACTAGAATTTAAACATCATCGATGACTGAAGGAATTCACCTCATCGGAATTGTCATAGCTCTGTCCCCAGAATGTGGTGCCAGCATGAGTTCACGCGATGGACACTCCAACAACAACATGGTGAGAACTCTGGGGACAAGTTACTGAGAAGCACAGCTCCTCCCCCACACAAATATCTTCTCAATTTATCCAGAAAATCCACATATTCTCTGGAGCCTCAGGCTGGGGGAGGTGCTAGTGAGAATCCACATACCGCCTGGCTTAGTGGACACCTGAAAGACAACCTAAAAGAATGAATGAATGAACAAATGAATGCTGGGATCCAGATCTTGAAAAGAGTGTTAAACCTATGTAAATAGTCATATTAGGCTTCCACAGCATGAATGTAATTTCAGCATAATTCCTCTTGATTAATAAATTGGAAATGTCTGCCTCAGTTTTACCAAGGAAAAAGATAAACCCTCCTCCAACCGCTTTGCCTAAACTTGAGCCTTTCCTAGAACATTTTAGAAAAACAGTAATTATTCTGATGACTGAGACTGGGATAAAAGTGATCATATTGTTTTCAACGGGCCAAGCTTTAAAGAGAACAAAGGATCAGTTCTTCTCCCACACTTGTCTTGGAGTCTACTAGGGTCAAGGACACCAATACTCGCTTTGGGAAGGGAACCCAGGGAAAACAACAGGGGGTGGTCACCTGGAAAATTCAGGTCCTCCAATTTTCTGAAAACACATCTAAGACCTCGGTGTCTTAGAAAGGTCTTTCCTGATCATCATATCCAATTATTAATTATATTAATAATATATATTTTTACATTTTTTCCTTTATTGCCTTTTCTTCCCTAAAACCATAAGCTCTACAGGAACAATTCTGTTTCATGCACCACTTTATCGTGGCCCTACCTGTGTAAACACCTCCCAGAAGGTGTTGAGTAAATGTGGGATAAATGAAAGAATGAATACAGGTAGAATCTGTCTCAGGGCCACCTGGTTTCCACCCCAAGTCCCTTGCCCTCCCTATGATACTTTACATACAGCATCTCTTGTGATAAAAGAGCCCATCTCATTTTTCCTGATTAAAAAAAACAATGGCTTTGATCCTCTCTCTGTATCTTACCAAACAGAAGCACATTCTTAACTCTCAAAGACAAACCTCAGAAATTAGCCAAGGAGTGAACACATATAACTAAGAGGGGGAAAGCCATCAAAGGAAGATCTTCAGAAGAAATTCAGATTAGAATATGTAAAATTTTCCAGAGGAACAAAACCAAAAGGAATGGAACAAAAGTTATGAAAAGAGAAAAGGTAGAAAATGGAAAAAAAGAGAGATGACTCACAGTTGGAGATGTTGTGTGGGGAAGTCATATATCATGGTCCATGCTGTGTTCAATCTCTTTGCTAACAAACACATGTTTTATGAACTTTAAAAGATCCCTTTGAAAGACTCCTGCTGTCCCCACCTTGCAGGCCCCTGAGTTTCATGTTCATTATGTATCCGGCCCTTTTATTTAGCCCCATGACATTTCCAATAGATGGAGGTCCTCATCCTGTCTCCTAGAATTACGCCGGCACCTGCTTTGTTTGCCTGGTCTATTTCATGAATGGTTAAACTCTGCGCAGGCTTCAGAACTCTTCCGTGCATCACTCTGCCTCTGTCCTCTCATCTTCTGTTCACACTGCCAGTGATTCTCCACCATGCAAACCAACATAGTCCTTGTACTCTCATTTGTCCTTTGGCCCTTTGCAGCCTGTCCCACTCTTCCCTTTTCAGCTCTTCAGTTCCCAGAGCTTCCTGGTCTACTCCTTGCAAGGCAGAATCACGTCATCTCCTGCAGGAACCTGCCTATTAATTGCTCTTTCCCTCTCTTGTTTGAAGAAAAAATACAGTGAATGGATCATGTTGCCTATGACTGGGGGTGATAAGTATTCTTATAGAAAAGGGTCTCTCCAAAGGTCCTAAATGGAATATCTAAACCAAAGTCCTGACATTAGTTTTAATGAGGGCTGAGGAAAATTTTGGCTCTATTTATCACACACACACACACACACACACACACACAAAACAATCCAGAAACAGAGGAGAGAATGTGAACCTGAGAAGACATACTACATGCATTCTGCTGCTTTTTGAGCCAAAGACAATAACCAAAAAAATTATCTTTTAGAATATAGGGAAAACATTTATTGAGAGAATTCATCATACAATGGAAACTTAGTAAAGGATTAATAAGAGACAAATTATATTTTTTTAAAAAAATACAACACTGGAGCCATACAGAGAACACAATAGAACACATTATTTCATTTTTCTCAGATATCCAACTGCAGGATTAGGAAAAGTACTGAAAGGATCTTTTAAAAATGCGCTCCATGAACATGGTCTTGTGGCATGAATTTTATGGATAGAAACATAATAAGCCCATGGTTTAGTAACAAAATTGTTGGAACAGAATTAAGATGCTGATTTGTATTTTCACTTCCAAGCCAAAAAGGAGAGCCTTTAAAAATGCTTTTAAAAATGCCTAAATGTATAATTGTTAATTATTGACATCTCATCATGTTGAGTGTTTCCCTTAACAAATATGAAGTGACCATCCTTGTCCTTCCTTACTTTTGTTGGTTTAAAGCCTAGTGTATCTGCAAATAAAATTGCCACCCCTGCTTTTTTCTGATTTCTGTTTACCTGGATTACAGATGCCCATCCCTTCATCCTGAGTCTATATTTATCCTTTAAGATAAGATGAGATTCCTGTATGAAGCAGATATCTGGCCTGAGTTTTTGTATCCAGTCAGCCAACCTGTGCCTCTTAGGAGGACAGTTTAAGCCATTCACATTAATTGAGAGTATTGATAAGCCTGGTAGTATTTTGAGTGTAAAGTTTTTCAAAAGTCCAGTGGACATTTTGAATGTTTTCACCATTGTGAAAATTGGGTTTTGGTCACGAATTTTAGAGTGTGCTTACTTTGGTGATAGAGCATTGTGCTGGTCATTATGGAGGATGGGTCTGAGGATATCCTAAAGAGCTGGTTTGGTTATGGCAAATTTCTTCAATGTGTGTATGTCATTAAAGTATTTAACTTCTCTGTCATAAATGAAGCTCAGTTTAGCTGGACACAGGATCCTGGGCTGAAAGTTGTTTTGTTTTAGGAGATTGAAGGTCGATGATCATCCTCTTCTGGCTTGAAAAGTTTCAGCAGAGAGATCTGCAATCATTCTAATATTCTTCCCCTTGTAGGTTATGATTTTCTTATGTCTGCTGCTTGCAGGATTTTCTCCTTCATATTAACTTTGGCACAAAACTCGTAGAAGTGATCAAGGAATACAGTAGCATCTCAGGATACAAAATCAATACTCACAAATCAGTAGCTTTTATATATACCAACAATAGTCAAGCCAAAAAAACAGCCAAGGACTCTATTCCTTTTATGGTAGTGCCAAAGAAGATGAAATATTTGGGAATTTACCTAACAAAGGATGTGAAAGATCTCTATAAAGATAATTATGGAACTCTGAGAAAAGAAATAGCTGAAGATGTTAACAAATGGAAAAACATACCATGCTCATGGCTGGTAATAATCAACATTGTTAAAATGTCAATATTACCCAAAGCAATTTACAAATTTAATGCAATCTCCATCAAAGCACCACCATTATACTTTAAAGATCTGGAAAAAATAGTACTTAGTTTTATATGGAATCAGAAAAAACCTTGAATAGCCAAGACATTACTCAAAAATAAAAACAATGCAGGAGGAATCATACTACCAGATTTCAAACTATAGTACAAGTCTATAGTGATCAAAGCAGCATGGTATTGGCACAAAAATAGAGAGGTAGATGTATGGAACAGAATTGAGAACCAAGAGATGAACCCAGACACTTGGCATTTGATCTTTGATAAGCCCATCAAAAATATAAACTGGGGGAAAGATTCCCTATTTAACAAATGGTGCTGGGAATGGCTGGTGACTTATAGAATACTGAAACTGGACGCACACCTTTCACCATTAACAAAAATTGACTCTCACTGGATAAAAGATTTAAACTTAAGACATGAAACTATAAAGATTCTTGGAGAAAGTGCTGGAGAAACACTTGAAGAAATTGGCCTAGGAGAATACTTTATGAGGAGGACCCCTGGGCAATTGAAGCAACACCAAAAATACATTACTGGGATCTGATCAAACTAAAAAGCTTCTGCACAGTCAAGAACACATTAAGTAAAGCAAACAGACAATTCTCAGAATGGGAGAGGATATTTGCAGGTTATGCTTCCAACAAAGTTTTGATAACCAGAATCCACAGAGAACTCAAACTTATTAATAAGAAAAGAGTAAATAAGTAATTCCATTTCATTGTGGGCAAGGAACTTGAACAGAAGCTTCTCTGAAGATGAAAGGCACATGGCCTATAGACACATGAAAAATGCTCATCATCTTTAATCATCAGAGAAATGCAAATCAAAACTACTTTGCGATATCATCTAATTCCCGTAAGAGTGGCTCACATAACAAAATCCCCAAATTACAGATGCTGGCATGGATGTGGAGAAAAGGGAACACTTCTGCACTGCTGGTAGGAGTGCAAGCTAATACGTCCCTTTTGGAAAAAAATATGGAGAATACTCAGGGATCTAAAAGTAGACCTGCCAGTTGATTCTGCAATTCCTCTACTAGGTGTATCCAAAAGACCAAAAATCACTTTATAACAAAGATATTTGGACCAGATTGTTCATTGCAGCTCAAGTCATAATAGCCAGTCATGGAAGAAGCCCAAGTGCCCATCGACCCATAAATGAATTAATAAATTATGGTATATGTATACCATGGAATATTATGCAGCCTTAAAAAAGATGGAGACTTTACCTCTTTTACATTTACATGAATGGAGCTGGAACATATCCTACTTAGTAAAGTATCTCAAGAATGGAAGAAAAAGTATCCAATGTACTCAGCACTATTATGAAACCAATCATATGAAGAATAGATCACAACTATGGCCCAAGATGAAAGGGGAAGGAGGGATAGGAGGGGAAGAGGGAGGGCAGATCGAGGGAGAGTGAATGGTGGGATCACACATATAGTTCATAATGCAAGGGTACATGCTGGATCTATTAGTATAGAGTATAATGTTTTAACATAATAATTAAGTAAACGAGATGAGGTATATATTAACCAGTGTGATGTAAGCATTCCTAATTCTTTATGAAATCAGCACAATGTACCCCATAAATGCATTAATGTATACAGGATCTATGTGTTTATGATGTAATAAAAAAAAAGAAAATAATACACATGCCTTAATTTTAAAATAATTTACTAAAAAAATGCTAACAATCATCTGAGCTGCAGCAAGTTGTAATCTTTTTGCTGGTAGAGGGTCTTGCCTTGCTGTTAAAGTCTGCTGACCGATCAGGGTGGTGGCTGCTGAATGTTGGCATGTGGCAAGCTTTTGAAATAAAAACAACAATAAAGTTAAAAAAAATAGAAATAAAAATTCTGTATTATTTAAAAGGTTTCCAATTAAACAAACTATAAATTTGTGTTGGACAGCATTCAAGGAGATGGTTAATGCCATTTGTTTCCAGACTGACCTTTGTTTTCTTTTCCTTATGGACTCTTTCCTCTCTCCTTGTTCCTAAACGTTGATCATTTTCAGGGCTCAGTAACCATCCCAATTCTCACACCACAAACTCCCCAAGCACTCGTGACCACTCCCAAGGCTTCAGCTCCCATTTTGTCCTGGTGACTCCACATATCTATATACACAAACCAAATACAGATGTTTCAGGCATCTGTAGCTAATAGCCTTTCGGATGTGTCTCTCAGAATTTCAGGCTCGACCAGGACAAAATCCCGACTTCCTCATTAAGCCATATAACCATATTTTCTATTTTGCTGAATTTGTCCATCATGTATACCCTGCTGGTGGCTATGTTAACCAGTTTGATGGAAGTGTCTTGGATTGTGTATGAAAACACCACACTGTACCCCCAAAGTGCATCAATGTACACAGTTACCATTCAATAAAAAAAAAAAAATTTATTAGGTATAGAATATAAATGTCTTAACATAATAAAAAAAAAAGAAATCTAAAAAACATCCTCCTTCCCCTACAACATCAAAGTACGCTAACTTTGCGGTCTCCTGTAGCTTTAGTTTTTATAAGCCTCCAGTTCAAAGTGTTTATTTCATTACAATGTGATCAATAACATTTGCAATAGTGGTTCTCAACTAGTCACACACATTAGAAATCATCTGGGGAGATTTATTAAAATGGTAATACATACCCAAGCACCATTCTGAGAAATGCTGATTGAACGAGTCCGAGACAAACTCACTCACAGAGAGTGGCTAATCGCTAATCAGGTACTGCTAATGAGCAGAGAGGCGCTGCTTTAAAAGCCACCTATTGCCCTCAGGAAGAAGCCCAAATTCAGCTACCTGGTCAACAAGATCCCTCCCTATCTGGTCCATATCATTTCTGCAAGATCATCTTTTGTCACTGTTCTCCACACCCTGCCATGGATACCTTCAGTTGTAGGATATCACACCATCTAATTTTCCATGCTTTAGATTCTTTCTCTATTCCCTTAATGCTTACATAAATTCTTTTTTTTAAAATTAAATGATAGCTGTGTACATTAATGCAATCATGGGGTACAGTGTGGTGTTTTCATATATAATTTGAAATATTTTCATCAAACTGGTTAACATAGCCTTTATGTCACTTTCTTAGTTATGTGTTAAGACATTTATATTCTACTTTGAGAAAGATTCACTTGTACCCTTGTAAGATAAACCACAGAGGTGATCCCTCCACCCATCCACCCTACTTACATAAATTCTATTCCCTCTGTCTACAATATCCTTCATTCCCTTACCTGGATCATATTTACTTGCCTTTTCCTTAACAACAAGGAGTCTTTCCTGACATATCCCAACAAATCCAAGGTATGGACACTTCTCACCAATAGTATTATGGGTCTCTTTGCTTTGGGGCACTTCTCGTTCTGGGTTATTTATGAAAGTTTACTTTTCGGACTTAGACTATTCATAGGAAATGTGCAATTAACATTTCTCACCAGCTCCTGGCACAACAGCTTATTTATTTAGGTGCTACATGAATATTTACAGAAATATATAAAATGGAATTATGTTCTTAAATTGACTTTCATTGAAAAATAAAGGTATTTGTATCACTTCTTTTGTGTTCACCACTTTTCATAATCAACTCACTGGAGAGTTGACTCCCTCTGCATTCAACTCACCACACTATAAGGAAATGCATTACAAAATGATGCTCAAAGATATTTTCCAAAAGAAAAATTAGGATTTTTATCCAACTTCATTGCTTCCTGTTGAAATTATTATTATTTTGGGGGTTTTTTTGCAGTTATTGGCCAGGGCCAGGTTTGAAACCACCACCTCCAGTATATGGGGCCAGCACCCTACTCCTTGAGCCACAGGTGCCACCCTAAAATTATCATTATTATTTTAGAGACAGAGTCTGACTTTGTCACCCTCGGTAGAGTGACATGGCATCACAGCTCACAGCAATCTCCAGCTCTTGGTCTTAAGCGAGTCTCTTGCCTCAGCCTCCTGAGTAGCTGGGACCACAGATACTCACCACAATGCCTGGCTATTTTTTGTTGCAGTTTGGCCAGGGCCAGGATTGAACCCACCACCCTCAGTATACGGGGTCAGCACCCTACTTACTGAGCCACAAGCACTGCCCATGAAATTATTTTTTTTAATAGAAAAAAATAAGAACAACAGAAACATGGCTTAGCAATATGCTGGGAACATAAAGATAATTTTCACATTCTGTATTTATCTTGGACTCTAAACTTTCCATGAAATTAAAATGATATGGTATAAGGAATAGGAGCTAGGAAAGATGATGGCAGACAATAAAATCAACTCTACAATGTGGAAATAAAATACTGGACTTTATCTCGACAAATGTGGGCCTCAGATAAGCAAGAATGCCATGTCCAATATGTTATCCATTTGCACTCCTAGGTGGCCTCATATTCCAGGATGCTGACTGTAGAAGTTAATTCCAATTTTACTTTCTTAAAGTCTGAGTCATACAATGGCTTGATGATGACATTTTGGGCCTAATATGTTGTACTAACAAGTGATAATTCCATAGCAATAGTGGCAAGACAAAAGTAGCCACTACTTGCAAAAAACCTCTAAGAAACAAATATTACGGTGGTCTTTGTAAGGAATACTCCAACCTTACAGCAGGGCTGGTTGTGGCAGAGACAACTAGCTGGTCACAAAAAGTTTGTGATCCCTGTCCATAGAGAGAGGTGGCACAGCTAACTCTTCCCATTAGCTGTAGTCAAGTGCAAATGTATTCCTACCAAACTTGACCCATAAAAATATTTCACATAATTTTTCTCCATTTTTTCCCTTTAGGTACTAGCAAAGGATTTTAACCTTTTTTTTTTCCTTTTTAAAAAAAAAATCATAGCTATGTACATTAGTGCAATTGTGAGGTACAATGTGCTGCTTTTATATACAATTTGAAATTTCTTCATAAAACTGGTTAACATAGCCTTCACGGCATTTTCTTAGTTATTGTGTTAAGACATTTAAATTTTACACCTAGTAAATTTTACATGTACTGTTGTACGATGCACCATAGGTGTGGTCTCACCAATTACTCTGCCTCCACCCATCCTCCCCCTTCCCCTCCCCTCCCTCTCCCCTTTCCCTTTCTTGGGTTATAATTTTCATAAGAAAGCTATAAATTGGTTTCATAGTAAGACTGAGTACACTGGATACTTTTTCTTCCATTCTTGAGATACTTTGCTAAGAAGAATATGTTCCAGCTCCATCCATGTAAGATGTGCATTGCCATTGTATGAATGAAAGCATCCTTTTGTCTGTTCAAACACTCAATACTTTTTAACATGAGTGATAACTAACATCTATATTATTAAACAATGGTCCTTTGGAATTAATGTCTTATTGCAGCTTGCATTCTGCTAATTACTACTTAGTGAAATGCTGTTATCCCAAGTTTATGGCTGAAGAAACTGAAGCTCAGAGAGATGGAGTAGGAAACAACGTTTCAAATCCAATTAGACAAATTTTAACATTACACTTTTACCATCTCAGGGAAATTTTTAGTGTGCACTCACCAAACGTTAATGGAAATTCTAATCAAAGTCAGAATGTACTTTAGTAGGCATACAAGTTATAAGGTAAAATAATGTCCATTAAGGAATTTTCAGAAGACCACAGGATCTAGAAAACATGAGAGCAAATGTTTTTCAGGGACTACCATGATGTATTATCATTGAAACTGGTGATAACTCACAGGTTATAGTTTCAAAGCCAATTTATAAGGTTAACAGGAGCAAATGCTCTACTTTTTATAAAAATCTGGAAAAAATTGGTGACATCAAGGAGGGTGATACATATTTACTGAGCACTTAAATATGAGAGACACTGATTTGGGCTGTAAGGAGGTCTAGCTCTGTTGCCCATCCTGGCCTCAAGCTATACTCCTACCTTGGCCCCTTGAAGTGCTAGGATTACAAATAGAAGCCACCATACCTGGCCTTAGTTCATTAATAGCATTTTCTTACTTATTTTAATAATACATTTTATTTTTTTTTTCAAAGTGACATTTATTTTAATATTAAGGAATTTATAATGATACTACAAGGAATAATACATTTTAAATGGCAATATCTTTGCGGGGGGAAGGGTTGATTTGAAAGTTTAATATGCAGCCAGAGTCACACAGTACAAGCCCTTGTGGACCGGAGACACAGCACACACAAAGGCTCCGGGCCAGAGAGGGAAGAGTTACTGACTGCTATGCCTGCTGCATGCTCCTGGTATGGGTGAAAATTCTTCCTTTTTGTTTGTTATTTTTTTTATTTGTTTTTAAACTATGTTATTATTCATTATCATAACACACTAATAGCATGAAATTTTTTGACCTTTAACTTCAAAAATGCATCATAATCAGGAAGGATTAATCTATTATTGATTTCCTTTTATGAATTATAATATTTAAAAATAGTATTTTTTTGATTGACATTGTATGTGTGTATATGTACATACTCATTTAAATAAAGTAAAAACTGTTATTATCTGTGAAAAAAAAGAAAAGAAAAGAAAAATCACACCAGGGGAAGACGGCTGACTGGTAGCAACCCTCCACAGAGGCTCCTGAGCAGAGGAAGAAAAACTGGACAGAATCAGACTCTATGAAGCCAAAGGTAGGGAGGTGAGGCAAGAAAGAAGTTTAGCAGGCTATAACTCCAAGGAAGAGATTTAACAAAACAAATTACAGGTATAAAGCCTATCGACTAGAGATCGGGACACCCCTCCCACAAGGAGGAGGCCCACCTCAGGCTATCTAGGAATGAGCAGGGAACAAAAGACTTCTCATTTTACCTCACTGGAGAGAGCCACTAAATTTCAGGTCTCTTTCTCCAGGGAGGTCCCATTTACGAACCTAGACAATACCCTGCTAGGCATAAAATTGAACAGATATTTCCCCCTACAAGTCCAAACTCCCAGTCCAGCCTTTCCCCCTCACATGGCAGTCTGAAGTTCTGCCCCCTGCAGAGCACAGAAGTTTTGGTCTTGTCCTGAGAAAACTGGGCATTGTGTGGACCACCAACCATCAGGAAGTGATCTGTGACTAATGCAGAAGAAAGAGGCTATGGGAAGAAAGTGACACTCAGCAAGAGGAGGACAACACTTGGCAAGAGAAGGAGCTATCCTCTGGTTATAACTATGCCTAGTCAGTGGTGGTGTTGACCCTAGTTCAGTCTGTGTCTGGTAGGAAGGGGTGCAGAACCCCCAACTCTGATGGAACCCACAGGGGGAGAGTGTTTGCCCCATGTGGACTGAGTTCAACAGACAGGGCTGGTCCCCAGCCCCCTGCTGGACCTGTAAGCAGAGGCTTGTTAGTCATGGACTGAGACCTGAGAGCAAGGGTGTGGTCCCTGATTCCAACAGACCCCTCGAGCAGTGGCTTACTGCATATGAACCAAGACCTGAGGGCTATGGTGTGATCCCCTATCTTTAGTGAGGCTGGTGAGCAGAAGCTTACCAGGTGAGGACTGAGACCTGTGGGTGGAGTGCAGTGCCCTGACTCTAACAGAGCCTGTGAACAGAGGCTTGCTAAGCTGTGAACTGAGACTGGCAGGCAGGGGCATTGTCCCCTAACTCCAATTGGTCTGGCAAGCAGAAGCTAGCCAGGTGTGGACTGAGACTGGTGGGCAGGGTGTGGCCCCTGGCTCCAACTGGGCCTGTGAGCAGAGAAGCAGAAAACAGTATAGACTGAGTCTGGCAGGTGGGAGCATGGATCCATGGCTCCAATTGTGTTGTTGGAGACCCTTGAATCCCTCTCTGTTGAGCAGGGTTTGCACTGCCTGAGATAATTTAATTGGAACCCATGTTTGGGGCTGTCCACTTGGAGATATTCTGAGGTTGATCTTCGATATTCTGTAACAGAAAAGAACTGTAGGGTGGGGGCTGGGAGCCACAGCTGCTTGTATCTCTTCACAGAGATTTAAATCTAATACTGTGATTTCTTAGGAGAGGGTAGAGGTTGGCTGATATCAAAACAGAGCAAGCTTTCGCTATCTCATCAAGTAGGTCCCCAGAGTCTCTGGCCAAAACTCTGAAAGGGCCCTTTGTAAGGATGTAGGAGATAAGCCAAAATTACAAAGTCTAGCACTTTGGTAAAGGACTATCTCTACTACCTGAGAATCCCAATTCAATCTCACCCTACCCGTTCTAATAACCAAACGGTGGAAAATAAACATGGTGCAGATCCAACAGAAGAACTCTGGCAACATGAATAACCAGAGTAGATCAACCCCCTTAAGAAATGACAAAAGAGATACAACTAAAGATTACCTGCATAGACAAATGGCGGCAATGTCAGAAATCGAATTCAGAATATGGACTGCAAATAAGATAAATAGAATGGAAGAAAAGATAGAAATTGAATTCCAAAGAGTAGTTCTAAAATTGTCTCGAGAAATTAATGAATTCAAAGCCACCAAAGATATGGACATACCGAGAAAAGAGATAGCAGAGCTCAAGGTTGGGGAGCTCCAAAATACAGTTGAATCCCTCAGTAAAAGACTTGACCAGGCAGAAGAAAGGATTTCTGAAACTGAAGACAAAGCTTTTGAACGTTCCCAAACACTTAAAGAGGCAGACAAATGGAGAGCCAAAACTCATCATTCCTGAGAGAGTTGTGGATCACTCCAAAAGATAAAACACTCATCTTACAGGAATTCCCAAAGAAGGGGATGGTCTACTCCAAGAGATTTTGGAGAAGAATTTCCCAAGCCTTGAAAGAGATACAGAACTTCAGATAGCAGACAGGTTCAGAACTCCAGCAAGGCTCAATCCAAATAAAGCATTTCCTAGACACGTTGTAATTAACTTTGCCAAAGACAATGGAGAAAATTCTGCAAGCAGCCAGACATAAGAAAAGCATCACCTACAAAGGGAGAAATATCAGAATGACTACCAAGCTCTCAGCCAAAACTTTTCAAGCCAGAAGAAGATGGCCATCAACCTTCAATCTCCTAAAACAAAACAACTTCCATCCCAGGATCCTCTATCCAGCTAAACTGAGTTTTATTTGTGATGGAGAAATCAAATACTTTAATGATGTAGACATGTTGAAGAAATTTGCCATAACTAAACCAGCTCTCCAGGATATTCTCAAACCCATCCTCCACAATGACCAATGCAATGCTCTACACCCAAAGTAAACTCACCCAGAAATTTTTGAACAAAACCCAACTTCAACACTGGTGAAAGGATTAAAAATGTCCACTGGAGGCTCGGCGCCTGTGGCTCAAGTGGCTAAGGCACCAGCCACATACACCTAAGGTGGCGGGTTCGAATCCAGCCCGGGCCCGCCAAACAACAATGATGGCTGCAACCAAAAAATAGCCAGGCGTCTGTGGTCCCAGCTACTTGGGAGGCTGAGGCAGGAGACTCGCTTGAGCCCAGGAGTTGGAGGTTGCTGTGAGCAGTGAAGCCATGGCACTCTATCCAGGGGGACAGCTTGAGGTTCTGTCTCAAAAAAAAAAAAAAATGTCCACTGGACATCTGAAAATCATGACACCCAAACATAACCAGGCTTATCAATTCTCTCAATTAATGTGAATTAATTGTCCTCTAAAGAAGCACAGGGTGGTGGACTGGATACATAAACTCAGACTGGATATCTGCTGTCTACAAGAATCTCACCTTACCTTAAAGGATAAAAACAAACTCAAGGTGAAGGGATGGACTTGTATCATACAGGCAAATGGAAACCAGAAAAAAGCAGGGATTGCAATTTTAGTAGAAGATACAATTGACTTTAAACCAACAAAGATAAGGAAAGATAAGGAAGGTCACTAAATATTTGTCAAGGGAAATACTCAACATAAAGAGGTTTTGATAATTAACATTTATACATCCTACCAGAATGCTCCTCAATTCATAGAGCAGACCCTAATGGATATGAACAACTTGATATCTTCCTACACTATAATAGTTGGAGATTTTAACACCCCTTTGATAGTTTTGGATAGATCCTCCAAGAAGAAACCGATCAAAGAAATATTAGACTTAAATCTGACCCTAGAACAAATGGACTTAACAGACCTCTACAGAATATTTCAACCTAATAAAACTGAATATACATTCTTCTCATCAGCTCATGGGTCAACCTCCAAAATAGGTCATATACTAGGACACAGTCTAATCTCAGCAAAATTAAAAGTGTAGAAATTATTCCTTGTATCTTCTTGGACCACCATAGAATAAAACAGCAACAGGAATCTTCATACTCAAACAAAGTCATGGAAACTAAATAATCTTACACTGAATGATAGCTGGGTCAAAGATGAGATTAAGAAGGAAATCACTAAATTTTTGGAAGAAAATGATAACAAAAACACAAATTATCAAAACCTGTGAGATACTCCAAAGGCAGTCCTAAGAGGGAAATTTATAGCATTGGAAGCCTTCATCAAGAAAACAGAAAGAGAGGAAGCCAACAACTTAGCGGATCATCTCAAGCAACTGGAAAAGGAAGAACATTCCAACCTCAAACCCAAAAGAAGAAAAGAAATAACCAAAATTAGGGCAGAATTAAATGAAATTGAAAACAAAAGAATCATTCAGAAGATCAACGAAACAAAAGTTGGGTTTTTTTGAAAAGATTAACAAAATTGATAAACTTTTAGCCAACCTAACAAGAAATAGAAAAGCAAAATATCTAATATCACCTACCAGAAGCAATAAAGTAAAAACAACAACAGATACTTCAGAAATTCAAAAAATCCTCAGTGATTACTACAAAAATCTCTATAACCCAGAAATACGAAAATCTGAGGGAAACTGGCCAATACCTGGAAGCACATCACCTTCCTAGACTCAACCAGAAAGAATTAGATATCTTGAATAGACCTATATCAATCCCTGAAATAGCATCAACAATACGAAATCTCCCAAAGAAGAAAAGTCTGGGACCAGATGGCTTTACCTCTGAATTTTATCAAACCTTTCAAGAGGAACTAGTACCTATATCATACAACATAAAGCACAGAAAAAGAAGGACTACTTCCCAACACATTCTATGAATCAAATATCACCATGAAACCTGGAAAGTATCCAACAAAGAAAGAAAATTATAGACCAATATCATTAATGAATATCGATGTAAAAATATTAAATATGATGTTAGCAAACACAATTCAACAACACATAAAAAAAATTATAAACCATGATCAATTTGGTTTTATTCCAGGGTTACAGGGTTTGTTCAAAATATGCAAATCTATAAATATAATACATCACATAAAATAAAAAACAAAGACCATATGATTCTCTCAATTGACGCAGAGAAAGCTTTTGATAATATCCAGCATCCTTCCACGATCAGAACACTTAAGAAAATAGGCATAGAAGGAACATTTCTTAAACTGATAGAGGCCATCTACAACAAACGCACAGCCAATATCATTTTGAATGATGTAACACGGAAAACATTTCCACTCAGATCAGAAACAAGGCAAGGATGCCCACTGTCTCCACTGCTATTCAACATAGAAATGGAAGTCCTAACCTTTGCAATCAGGCAAGAGAAGGTGATCAAGGGTATCCAAATAGGGTCAGAGGAGACCAAACTCTCACTCTTTGCTGATGATATGAGTACCTGGAAAATCCCAGGGACTCAACTTCAAAACTCTTAGAAGTGATCAAGGAATACAGCAGTGTCTCAGGATACAAAATCAATACCTACAAGTCAGTAGCTTTTATATGCCAACAATAGTCAAGCTGAAAATATAGTCAAGGACCATATTCCTTTTACAATAGTGCCAAGAAAGATGAAATATCTGGGAACTTACCTAACAAAGGACATGAAAGCTCTCTATAAAGAGAACTATGAAACTCTAAGAAAAGAAATAGCTGAAGATGTTAACAAATGGAAAAACATACCATGCTCATGGCTGGGAAGAATCAACATTGTTAAAATGTCCATACTACCCAAAGCAACCTACAGGTTTAATGCAATCCCTATTAAAGCACCACTATCATACTTTAAAGAACTTGAAATAATAGTACTTCATTTTATATGGAATCAGAAAAAACCTGAAATAGCAAATACATCACACAGAAATAAGAACAAATCAGGAGGGATAACATTACCAGACTTCAGGCTATACTGTGAATCTATAGTGATCAAAACAGCATGGTACTGGCACAAAAACAGAGAGGTAGATTTATGGAACAATATAGAGAACCAAGAGATGAACCTAGCTACTTATCATCATTTAATCTTTGACAAGCCTGTCAAAAATATTCAGTGGAGGCAAGACTCCCTATTTAACAAATGGTGCTGGGTGAAGTGGCTGGTGACCTGTAGAAGACTGAAACTGGACCCTCACCTTCCACCATTAACAAAAATTGATTCTCACTGGATAAAATATTTAAACTTAAGACATGAAACTATAAAAATACTAGAAGAGAGTGCAAGGAAAACACTTGAAGAAATTGGCCTGGGAGAATATTTTATGGGGAGGACCTCCCTGGGCAAGTGAAGCAACACCAAAAATACATTACTAGGATCCAATCAAACTAAAAAGCTTTTGCACAGCAAAGAGCACGGTAAGTAAAGCAAACAGAAAATCTTCAGAATGGGAGAATATTTTTATAGGTTATGCTTCCCACAAAGGTCTGATAACTAGAATCTATAGAGAACTCAAACAAATAAGTAAGAAAAGAATAAATAACCCCATTTCTATGTGGGCAAGAGACTTGAACAGAAACTTCTCTGATGAAGACAGGTGCATGGCGTACAAACACATGAAAAAATGCTCATCATCCTTAATCATCAGAGAAATGCAAATCAAAGTCACTTTGAGATAACATCTAACTCAAATAAGATTAGCCTACATCATAAAATCCCAAAACTACAGATGTTGTCATGGACGCAGAGAGACAGGAACACTTCTACACTGCTGGTGGAAATGCAAGCTAATGCAACCTTTTTGGAAAGAAGTTTGGAGAAAACTCAAGAAACTAAAAGTAGATATACCATTCAATCCTACGATTCCTCTACTAGGTATATACCCAGATGATCAAAAATTATGTTACAACAAAGACATTTGCACCAGAATGTTTATTGCAGCCCAAATCATAATATCCAAGACATGGAAACAGCCCGCCCATCAACCCATGAATGGATTAACAAATTGTGGTATATGTACACCATGGAATACAATGCAGCCATAAAAAAGATGGAGACTTAACATATTTTGTGTTTACCTGGATGGAGCTGGAACATATTCTTCTAGTAAAATATCTCAAGAATGGGGGGAAAAAGTATCCAATGTACTCATATATGAAATCAACATATAATCCCCTACACACTCATATGAATAGCCAAACATAACTATAGTGCAGAAAGTAGAAGGGAAGAGGAGAAAAAGGGGAGGGGAGGGGGGACATAAAAGGAGCAAGGGCATTTGGGGGGACCTCACCTAATGTGCATGATGCAATGGTACATTTCAAAACTATTAAGAAATAAGTATAATTGTAATGGATGTGTTACTTAGTTCAATGTAAGCATTTCATGTTGTATATCAAAGCAGTACTCTGAACCCCATAAATGCATCAATGTACAAAGTTATGATTTAATAAAAAATCATTTAAAAAACCAAAAACAAAAAAAAAGAAGAAAAGAAAAGTCACAACAAACATAGGAAGAAACCCTCTCTGTTGTTAGATGTGAATGACACAGCTCACAGGGACTTGGAGATTTGTGTAAGTTCCACCTTAAAGACAGAGAGGAGCTGGGACTTACTGTGGGTCTGATACGCTTCTGTGCCTCATGCTGTCTACTTAGGAAACCATTGCTTATGTCCAAGGCTCAAGTATCTACAGCATAAGGTAGAGGTAGGATAAACATGTAAAGCAGATCAGACAGGGAACTGCATCGTATAAAAGTGCATGTGACTCATCTAATGAGAGGTCCTAGCTTCTCTTCCCCAGGCAAATATTCCCACACAGAAATGTGGGCTCAGAACTGTCATATTCCCCAAATTTGAGAAGTCAGAAACCTGCCTTTCTATGCCAAGACATTCCAATATTTAAATTTTAACAACTAGTTACATGTGACTGAGGCAGCCACCAAGCACATCTTTGGGAGGGACAAAGTTTAACAACTGCTAGATTATAGCTTCTGATTTTAATGGTCTTTCATATCAGGTTGGACTAGTTAGCAGCAAGAAAGACAGCAGGGATTTCATGCAATGCTTTCACAAACTCTGAATATGAATCCTTAATGCTTGGTAAGACTCTAAGCCCAGTGAAAAGGAAAGAAGGACACTTCTTGATGACTCAAAAAAAAAAAAAAAGTAAATTTAATTTTGTGTCTGTCAGTGGAAAAAGTGAATAGGAGTTATGTATTTCCTGCCTGACGATTTTAATGCTACAGGCTAATTTTGAGATGAGTACTTTGAGTTTAGGCTAGGGTGAACCTTGAGTTCTAAGACAAGCCGCGATAGTATTTTATTATTACGCGTTTGGACCCAGAGCAAAATCAGGGCTTCTGGCTCATTCTTAGATGGATCCTGTTTAGCCTAAGCTATCCTTATTAGAAGGGAGGAAATTCCCCAGGGAGACTCTGGAAACAATTCCATCTAATTAAAATACGGATCACCCACACAGAGGCTGGGCTGGGTCCTCTGAGACTGCCAAGACGAGGCAGATTTCATTTCCTGGCCCACATTATTGCAGATGTTCACCACACTGGGAAAGAGTCAGGAACCCTAGAAAATAAAGCATTAAATCATTTGTCCTGCTCACTCCTCATCCCCCTTTTCTATTAATTTTTGAGTATGACTATATTTATTCATAAACTTAAAGTGGAGAAGAGCCTCTGGCTAACCCAGGCTACTTTGAATAAATATGCAGAAGAACAAATGAGATTAATATTTGAACTTTCCCCATCAAATCAGACCACAGATATACAGTCTTTTAAAGATATTTAGTGAGAGTAAAAACTATGTAGATCTGAAAACTCTATTAGTTAATCACTTTAAGTTGCTTTAAAGGCTTAGAGTAAAGCAATATATCCTATATCCACGATACAGTCATATGTGCACATTTCACTTTATAAGGCAAAACTTTCCACAAAGTTGGCTACAAAGATATTATAAGCAAACCCAATTTCTCTTTGGATTCTGTTATACAATTAGAGCTCTGTATCCATGGGAAATAAAATCAAACAGATGGAACAAAACATGTGTGACAATGAAAGAATGGAGATGGTAACCAGATTCAAAGAACTGTAAAAAAATCATATTTCTTCTTGAATGAGACAAAACAGGTTACCCACCCCCCAACTATCTAAAGTCATAGATAGCCTCTCTTTAGGGATTTCTGACAAGTGTAATGATCCCCTGTATCACAACTGAATGGGCACACTGGAAACCTAGGTCGTCAGCTCAGTGCCATCAGGATCTACCTTTGCAATCTTGAATGAATTAAGGGCCTCTAAACTTTAGAATTCTCACTGACAAAAAAGACAAGGCCTAGGAGGAGGACCTCTACTGTCTCCCCAAGCCAGTAATTCTCATTTCTAAGTAGTTATTAGAACTTTCTTTCCTTCTTCTGCCTCAACGTTTTGTAGTGTTCAGTAGAATTTAACCAATTATCACATTTTGCTCCTACTCCTAACTGTCTGGTCTAGGTCCCTTAACCTTTTTTTTCATTAAGAGTCAACTCTGGATTTTCTAAAGTTTCATGACCACAAGGGATTAGAGGGTTGATAAGTCAAAAATAATGTAAATTCAATTTTGTGTCTGCCCACACCAACAGAGTGGGCCATGGGGTAGAACCGCCACAGATCCACAGGGAAGCTCAAAGTCATGGAAAATGTATCTGGAGGTGTTTGCTTTGAGCAGAAAAGTCACACAACACTGAAAGCCAGAAGAAAGACTTCAGTCCTTCAGACACCATGAATCTTTGAGATCTACTCATGATTTCTAAAGTTAGGAAGTCCAGGAATAATTCATCCCTAAAATGTATGTTATGAAATTGATTTTAGTGAGGAGCTTGGAATTCTATAAATCTGATTAAAGAGGCTCGGCGCCTGTGGCTCAAGTGGCTAAGGTGCCAGCCACATACACCTAAGGGGGCGAGTTCGAATCCAGCTCAGGCCCGCCAAACAACGATGACAGCTGCAACCAAAAAATAGCTGGGCATTGTGGCAGGCACCTGTGGTCCCAGCTCCTTGGGAGGCTGAGGCAGGAGACTTGCTTGAGCCTAGGAGTTGGAGGTTGCTGTGAGCTGTGGTGCCATAGCACTCCACCCAGGGGGACAGCTTA
>NW_003852403.1:32077505-32105910 GCF_000181295.1 Otolemur garnettii
AGTTTTTGGCTGGGGCCGGGTTTGAACCCGCCACCTCTGGTATATAGGGCTGGCACGCTACTCCTTTAAGCCACAGGTGCTGCCCATAAACTACATTTTAAAAGAATAATCATTGGCCTGAAAAAAATATATATGGTATCAGCAACAAATTCACATCACAAAATAGAACATATGATAGGAAAAAGTATATACCAAAGTGTTGAATGTTTCTCTGGTTGCTAAGATTATGTAATTACGTGCGATTATTATGTTTTCTTTATATTTTTCCCATGTTTTCAGAATTACAGATATAATTTCATTTGAACATCTAATTGAAATTTACTTGAAAACAGGGATAAAAAATTAGTAAGTTCCATGGGGACAGCAAGGAGGCTAATTTTCAGCAGTACTAATAAGGTGTTAGAGTAGTGTCTGACAAGCATGCGTTCCGATTTCTCAAGGCTCTTTCCATTCCAGCTTTTAGCTAATGTGAATGTCACCCCCAGGACAGGATCCTTTGACTTTGTTTATATCTCTAAACCAAATCCCACCATAGGGTCTGCCAAATAGTGGCCTACAAGGACTCTTATGTCTCAATGTGAGTTAAAGAAGCCATTCAGTACAGAAAATAAAGCTGCCCTCAGAAATACACATTAAAGACCTAGAATGTATTCCTCATGAATTGAAATTGGATATCAATGATAAAATCTGTGGAACCACAGTGAAAGTCTATTAAGTTTTCTGTTCAGCTTTATGCACTGACCTCTTGGGCTGCTTATAAGTATTCCTTTCTATTTTAATAAACACCAGCCCTTACTTTAACTGCTTTCTTTTTAATGGGAAAGTTCTTTCCTAACTAAACAGGAAAAAAAAATGTTTATTCAATTTGAAAACTTGAGTATTTTCTCAAAACTTCAAGCAATCCTGAAAACCAAATTTTTATGCATTCTGAAGCTGGCTTCTCTGCGGGAAAGAGTCTCCTAAAGAAAATCTACTACCTGATTCTCAAACACTCAGGTAGATAGCAAGTAGCTCTCAGAAGTATCCACTCTCTCTCCAGTCTCAGCTCTTGACTTCTTGTTCTAATGTAACAGCTATTTAACTAGCTTTGCTTCTCCAGTAATAGGTAAAATCCTATTAATCCTTTTAACCTAAACCTATCAACTCAACTGCTCCTTCCTTGGTTTCCTCAACCAAAGGTAACCTCTTTATTCTTTGAATGGTCATTGTGTGTATCTCTCTTAGAGTGCTCATTGGAATTTCTCTTAGAATATGTTTAACCACATATTTCTTATTCCCTCTGCTAAAGTATACACACTTTGAGGGAGGTACGGATTCTGTGACTTACACCAGATATATGGCCATGTTGTTACATAGAAGGTATTCCTTGGGCGGCACCTGTGGCTCAAAGGAGTAGGGTGCTGGCCCCATATGCTGGAGGTGGTAAGTTCAAACCCAGCCCCAGCCAAAAAACTGCAAAAAAAAAAAAGAAGGTATTCCACAAGTGTTTGTCCAAAACAAAACAAACAAAAAATGATGTAACTATTGATCAGCTTTCTGGGTTGCAAGATTTAGCAAATAAAAATGAGGAACTCCCATAATTAAATTTAAGTTTCAGAGAAACAAGGAATTTTTTTAGTCTAAACTATATCCAAATATCGCATGGAACATACTTATAAATTACATCAAAAATTATTTGTTGCTTTTCTGAAATCCAAATTTAACTGCCATATTATATCTGGCAACCTTATTAGTATTATTTGTTACTTTGTCTTTATTCAGATTTACTTTCTTGTTACTTTTTTATCTGGAAGGCAAGAAATTAAAAAAAAATCAATGTTTTCCTTAAAAAAAAATCACAGAAGTACATGGAACAATGTACTTATTTATTGATGCTGATGTTACTCAAAATATATTTGAAAAAAATTTTTTAAATACACGCAGAATTTTCTTATGGGTTAGGTAAGAAAACCAGTCAAATTATCTGAAACCTGCGTGCATGAAAAAATACACAAGCCAGATTATCTATTTCTATAGCCCACATTACTTTTCCAATTCCATTTTACTCTGAAGATCACATTTATCTTGAAGGGCTGAATACTTGACACAAATGGAAATAATTTTAAAATATAACTTAAATGGCAATTCCTAAAAAAATGCAATGCTGTTAATGAAAGCCCTCTGGATTAAATATGTAAGATTCTAAGGTGATGCTACAAAGAGAATACTCAAAGAAATGTGTCCAGTCTGGTTCTTTTGGTTTTTCAGAAAATCATATGTCCTTATAATCCCTCTTCTCCCAAGATTCCAGACTTACACCTATGCCATATCCCCATGCCACTAAATGTCAACTTCTTACAAAGCAAAACCCAGATCCCACAGCATCTTCTCTAAGGCTTCCATGGATAAGCAGGAGGTCACATAGCTAAACCAGCTGGCATGTAATTTGCCACAAAACACAATAATACACATGTGATACTGGTACACGTTTCATATCTATATACCACATTGTATTTCCAATGTATACCTGTTATTATATTATATATATATTTGCTTATGATTTATTTTGTTATTATATTATATATATATATTTGCTTATGATTTATTTTCCATCTCTGAGATTGAAATATCTTGAAAACAGGACCTTTTCTTCTGAAACAGGCTTACACAGGACATAGTACATAAGAAATGAAACCAGAAAAGGCTCAATCTGTCATCAACAATTCTAGCAATTTGTTTTCTATGTTGCTGTAGTTAAAATTCTTGGAGCCCACTCAATCAATATTTCAGATCCAACCTTCAAATATCTTCAGCTCTTGAGATAACCAGGCACCAGGCACCACCTGTCCCAATCACACAAACAGGAGCAAAGAGAGGCCTAAGGGAGGGTGGCAGAAGCCATGACCACATTCTTCCTTCCTCCAAAACAGCGTGAATCAATATGACAGGTGCGACAGAATTTACATGAAAAGAAGATTAAACTTTCTGGAATCTGGAATTTAAAAACTGATTCTCCCTGTCAATGTTCAGTTCTTTGGTGCTGTTCTTCAGGATTGCTGATCCAAAAAAAAATAACATACTAGGAGTTACCATATTCTTTGAGAGATGTAACACTAAAAAGACCTTTCAGCAGATGGCACCTTCATCATTCCAGCAACCTCTTGATCTCTTTCAACTCTGTAAGAGTTTTTCAACAGGTCGTTACCTTACTCATTCTACCAGCACTAGTTTTATTCTTTCATCAACCAGCAAGGAGTTTTAAAAAATAGCATGCCCCTTCCTGTATAAATTGACTGTGCTGTGACTAAACTAATAAAATAACCACTGACATACTTTTCATATAAGCCATACGCACAGTAGCTTTTGGATAAGAAAACGTGAAGTCCCTTTGAACTGCATGCATCTGTACGGACAGGAAAATGTTCGTCTTCATTTTTTGTTTTAAATTTTTCATGATAAAGGCAGCTGCAAAAACAAGATTTTCCTAAGGTTTCCTAAGGTTTTCTACCTGATGTTACAGGCAGACATGGAGGGTTACTTAGAGCAGAGTTTGAGCAACTAAGACAGCCACGGAGCAGATCTACCTCTAAGGCGGAAGAGTTCTAATTAAAGAGAGTCAATCCAGTCAGGCATGCTGAACCCAGGATCCAGAAAACACCTGGACAGGCAAGTCACTGGCATCAGTCTTATCAAGATAAAATAGGGGGCCTGGAAAAGCAACTGAAAATGTCAGGAAGAGGTGATGAGGATCAAGGTAGCCGGGAAGTTGGCATCAGTAAAGTCTGTAACATAACACAAGAGCCAAACCTTAGGCCTGAAGAGCAAGCTTAACAATGCAGGCCCCCAACCGAGGGTGGTTTGCAATCTGGTCATGCTTTTAGTAACAGTAAATAAGGCTGAAAACAAATCAGTCAAAGTGGAATATAAGAAAAAGGCTCTGACTGAGGAAGAGAAAGCAATCCTTGACAACAGCCTTAGACGAGTAACAAGATTAAGGTCCCAAATGTGGGCTTGATGTGATGGCAAAGCCTTACAAAGCCTTATGCCTCTACTGACAGACATCCGAAGACCTGGCAGGGAATACACCCAATAAGGATGTCATATGGTATCATGCGTTAGCCATCAAATTGAGAATGGTGGACCTCAGCTCACATAGGCTCACAGATGTGTTTTTATTTGGCCTATGCATTATCTTTTAGATAGAATTAGTCCACAGTATATAGACATTAAGATATTTCATGTTTATAACAAGAATAATAATAATAAGAAAGGAATTTCTGTTTTCTTTAATAAGAATAAAAGGTCATCGCTGGGTGCCCGTAGCTCAGTGGTTAGGGCACTGGCCACATGCTCTGGGGCTGTTGGGTTTGAACCCAGCCTGGACCTGCTAAACCAAAAAAAAGACTAGACAGTCCTGACAACACTGGCTTCCAACTTCCATCTGCCAATACTCTGTTAGAGCAGAGTAGCTGCTGATCCCTTCAAACAGGAGATCATTTTGCAATAGTCCCCACTTTCACCCAGAGGCTTCCTCTGCCAAGCTCCACAGGCATTTCAGTTTACAAACCTTGCTTCAGAGAATGATGAGAATAATAAGAAATATTAGAGGCTATTTTGCACTGCACAATAAGCTCCCGGAGAATATATTCCTGAGATATTCTTTGCATTGGACACAAATCAAAGGAAAAAAAAAAAAAAGCTTGATCTTCACCCTGCATGAATGGGATAAACCTAGATAAGAGGGGCACAGACATGCTCCTGGGAATTATTCCTGGACATGTAAGTGTTAGCTTGGTTTCCATAGTTACATTGTTTATAAATGAAAGTATTGAAAGCCCATTCGTTATCTTAAATTTCAATGATTTGGGTTCATATTTAGAAAAGACTAATATGGTGAAAAGATGGGAGGTATGTATGTTTTTTTCCTTGCAAAGATTGCCCAGTCCCCCTAATAGAATCAATCTGTAGAAAAGCAGATATTTGATTTCAGGCTCCAGGTATATCTCGAAATCTAATGGGGTTGCATTCCAAAATTGTCCAGATTTAATTTAATAAAACTTTAAAAATCACTGTAATTTTTTTCTGTGAAATCTGATGATCCATTGAAAATAATATTAAAATTGGGAGGCAGGGAAAATTGGCATTAAAATAATGGCCTGTTTAACAATTCAAAAGGATCTGTATTTATATATAATAATATCCTCCTTTGGGAATTATAAAAAAAAACACACACACACTTTATCTCTTTGCTTTGAAAGGATTGGGAAATGTTCCAATCCCTTGAAAATTGACTGAGGAACATTTGCCACATCATGCTTCTATATGCCAATTTAAGTTATGACATATTTTGTAAACTGCAGAGTTTTACAGAAAGAACTGCACAGTTCTTATCAAATAAGAAACAGACAGAGTGTTCTTGTCTCATATACCATGTTAGTGGCTGGAAAGTGCATTCTGCATATTCTCCTTTAGGAAAGAAACCAAATTAGTTTTCTGATAGTGCTCAGTCTCATCAAAACCATTTTTAAAATTCATATAATTTCTTGGTAACTAAAAATTGTCAGTACTTATACAGATAAGTATAATCATATCACATTGATTTTGGACTTTGTCTTTGCTCTTAATCTTCAATAATCTCCATGAGCGGAATTGATTTCTGACGGCACAACCCTGGAGAGTAACAATCCCTGCAGAGATGGACATGTGAGCAGAAAATTAGAGCAATCTGCATTTCAGCACATGCATTTCTACAGGGCATGCTTTCAAAGTCACTGTATTCCCAGTTGTTAGTCCTATTCTGGAAATATACTACCTCCACAATATACCCACATTATTACGTATCCCCTAGAGAAACTGTGAGTAGAACCCCAAGGAACAAGAAGAATTTTTTTTAATTGCAGTACAGACTGAAAAAAAATATACAAGAGAATAAAATATACATGCCGATAAATCTTAAAAAAAGAGAAAATGCCAATTTGATATAACAACACTCTTCACAAAAATGTTTATCAATCTCCTATATTAATATCTAAGTATCAGGGCACTAAATCAGAACAGCAGTACAATAAATGCTTCCTATGTCATGGAATAGTTTTTATTAATAGGGGTTGTTTAGCTCACATGGTGCTTAAGTCAAGGATGGAGCCATTTCCAACAGAGCTGTAGACAATGGTGTTGGCAGGCAGTGATTCCTATAGTTGGCAAAAGCACAGTCATTGCCAGCAGACGTGCTTACATGTGGGGCCTGCCCCTGCCACATTCTAATTCACATCTCAGCTCCTCAGCTGCCACACATATAAACCAAGGAAAATGTCTCTTTGCAAGGTTACTATAGAGGCAAAATGACATAAAATAATGCATTTAGAGGGTATTCTTAATAAGACATCACCTGCACACCACCTCATTCTCATGAAAGATTTGGGGAAGAATTGATGGCTGTACATATATGAGTATATGTGTTACATATGTATGTATATGTATGTATCTACATGTATGAATAGATCGATACACAGAAATACATCAAATTTTTGATTTTACAATTTTCATAGAGTAAATGTACTTCAAGAAATAGGCCAAACATAGCACTGGGCAGGGGGTACTGTAAAGCCCTAAAACCCCAAAATTGTGGAATCGAGTCAGAAAGGATTGAACTAACTGAAAGCCAAAGCAAGAAAGAATATTCAAAAAGTAAAACAACTGTTAAATATGACGTTTGGGTCAAGGAACAGTGATCTGGCTAACACCACAGGGACTAACTCTTGGAATATAAGTTGCATCTCAGGGAAAGAAATAAGAACACCAATAGCAGGTTCCTACATGAAGCAATGGGCTGAATGCCAGCATCTGCCATGTGGACAGATTTTTAATAATAATCATGATAGTAATATTAATAACAAGGTATATAGGCTGGAAACTTACTACATGACAGGATGGTCCTGAGACTCTGATAGGTGAACATAAGATCCTCTGACTATGGCCACATGAGTCCCTGATGCAGGAGAGCCCGTCCCATCCCTTGCTGCCTGACACCCTCACAGGGGAAGAGACAGACAGCAGGGAGCAGGTAGAAGCCAGAGCGACGACAAGACCAGGCCAGCTTCCGCCGGGCTGAATCCCAGTCAGCCTTAAAATACATCAAGAAGAGAGAGAAACAGCAGTCATTAGAACTAACATTGTTCTCTTCCCTCTCCTTCTTAGGAAAACCTCTCTAACAACCTTGAATTATAAAAGCCATAAAGTGAAGCATTTACTTAGGTTGCTCTTTCTTCCTTAAATCTCTCTGTCACATGAATTAAATCTGGGAACAAAAGAAGTAAGAATGGTAGAAATAGCTATTTCACTACAACCTTTGGACTTTGGAATGTCTTGCTATATTTCTAAATTACTGGAAGAATCTGCAGTGAAGAAACAGAGACAATATTATGTTTTATCCAAGGCAATATCCCACGTTGGAGTCATGTTTCTAGAAGCCTCACACAGAAAGAAAAAGATCCGAATAGCTCCCATTTGTGTTTCGTGGGCATTGATCAACCTTCCCTGATGAAACTTTTGTTCCTATTTCACTGACTCCATCTTCTTCTTGCCCTGGAAATGTGAGTATACTCTAGGTCCAGACTTCAGCTTCTCATCTGCCCCATAATTCCGATACTCGAGATACGTTGTATTTACCTGCCTAACATCAGTGCTTCCCTCTTGTAGAGAAAGAACCCTGATCGTCTTTAAATCTATCCTTGTCCTTATCCCCTTTTAGGTTTTGTGTAAATGTCTTTTGGTGAGCATTATACTACCCCTGAATCTAGGGATGGGCCTGGTTAATCAGAATCAGAGTAACTGGTTTAGAGATGGTATAATGTTCCAAGTTTTTTCCAGGCAGAGTGAATTCTGGTATTTACTCAGAACGTGGTGAAAAAAGAAGAATCTTTCTGCAGGGGTGGCTAAGCTGGTAGATTGTGCCAGATAAGCAGAGAGCTCACTAAGAAAAAAAGCGAACAGAACAAAGCAGGGCTGAGAGTTAAAAATCCCTAACTATGTAAACATATCGACCCAGTCATGCTTACAGCCAGCCATGCTCCTGAATTACTGTGTTGTATGACCTGAACATCCAACTTGGGATGAGTTTTTGTCACTTCCAACACAAAGTGTTCTGTTAAGAAGATTAAAGTTTAGTTTTAATTCAATGGCCATCGACTGAGATAAGCATGTGCCAGCCATTTTGCTAAGTGCTGCAAATCTCTGTTCCACGTGTGACTTTGCCCCTCACCTGCACTTCGCATGCTCTCCCATCTAGAATGCCAGCTCAGCTAAATTCTAAATTGATTCGCACATCTCCAGCTGCCCGATGGACATCTCTAAGCACCACAGTGATGCTGCATGTAACACAAAACTGCATCTTCTCTGGAAAAAACAAAAAACAAACTCTCCTCTACACTTTGCTATTTCAGTTAGCAGTTAATGATCCCATCCTTTGATCAAGGCTCAATTCTTTAGAATTTTGCATTGGGTTGTTCTAGCCCCGACATCCAATCAATTGTTTTGTCTTATCCATTAATTCTTCAAAATATACTTCATCTTTCCTTTCATATGAATTCTTTCATTTTCTTGAATTGGACTGGAGGCTCCCAACCACCTCCCTTACTTTCTAGTCCCCCAGCTTCATCTCTTTCTACCAATAACAAAACACCTTCACCAAACCAAACTATATATTGCTCCTAAAATAACTCTAACTTTTCTTTGTTAGGTTACATTCCTGGGTTAGATTCCCTTCTCTCCGTTAGTCCAAATCCTGCTCTTCCTTCAATTCCAAGTCCTCCTTCCTCCATGAAGTAGCTCCAAACAGCCCTCAGATCTCTTCCCCGAGGAAGTGTCAAATCAAAGTGCGTTTCCTTCTATCCACATCCACGTCAGCATCTGCAGCTTTGAGACTTTGTGGAGTCAGAACACATTCTCCTTAGTAAAGTGTCACAGGAGTGGAGAAGCAAGAATTCAGTGTTCTCAATTCTAATATGAAGCCAGTAAATGGTCTATTACCCACATAAGAGAACAACTCAAATCAGTTCAAGGTGAGGGACAGGGGCCCGAGGGAGCAGGAGGACGGAGGAGGGTGGGTGTGCTCCCACTTAATGGGCACAACGTTAGGGTGTGCGGCACACCTCGTGGGGGCAGGACACCACTGTAAGAGAGACTTTACCTAACAAATGCAAACATTGCAACCTAATTCTTTGTACCCTCAATTAACCTGAAACAATTAAAAAAAGAAAGAAAGAAAGATTGGTATTAAAAAAAAAAAAGGTAGTGTGTTTCCACTTTTATTCAAGGTAAGACACCCAATAGGGTGAAATTTCTCCTTATTTTTAAGGGCAAACATGAACAGAAAGACACATTTAACACATTAACTGCCATGTGAGTTTTATTCAACTCATGCTAGTTTTGAGCATGCAGTCCTGTGAAGCTGTAAAACCTCTGTTCACTGTTTTTCAGCCCATCGCCACATCTCCCCTACATCCAATCAGGCAGCCTGCCCATCCAATCACCCTGCTCCAGGCAGCCCGCCTAAGTGGACCACACATGCTAGAAGGTGTTTGCTGATTACCATAACTTCTGACTGCACAATTCACCTTGAATATTTGCCTGGTGGGCCTTTGAATGAAATTGATGTAATAGTAAGCAGGGATGGGACATTGTTACACATACTTAGGGGGTATGATCCAGAGGTCATCATCCAGGACCATCCAAGGTCTTCTCCTGACACAACTAAATACTTGTGGAATGACTAAAAACTCAATTCTCAGAAATAAATTCAATAAATATGTCATGAGTCACATACAACTCACGTGGCATGCAGTGTAAAAATTCTAGTACTACATGCATGCGTTGCATATAACTCACATGCAGGGAACAATGAAAAAAATTAATGAATTAGAAAGGATTGCTTTGTTTTCAAAATTTTTATTTTATTTTCATAATAACAAAGAGCAAGAGTTTGACCTCCTCTGCCCCCACTTGGATGCCCTTTATATCCTTTCCTTGCCTGATGACATTGGCTAGAACTTCCAGTTGAATAATAGTGGCAATAGTGGACATCCTTGTCTGGTTCCAGATCTAAGTGGAAAAGCTTTTAGTTGTACTCCATTCAATATAATGTTAGCTGTGAGACACTGGCCCAGAGGGGAATTGTTTTTTCTAGTATGGCAGTCAATGTATTAAAAGAACAAAAGCACTGAGATTAGAAGTATTCTCTGGGCTATTATTGCCTCACCTACAAAATGAAACAGAGTGATGACTGATGACTGTCTATATAACATTCCCTTCTCCCTTTCTTCCTGTCAAATGGAGCCCCAGTATTATTTAGTTGACCATCCCCACCATGTGGCTCAGGCCCTAACTTCCATCTCCAAAGAGGACCAGGAATTGTTCATACCAATAGTGGTAATTTTACATCTCTGGCATGAGGCCCAACTGGGAAATGGGAGTATCTCTGCTGGAAAGCCCCTGGGAAAACTTTACTTTGGCTTGAAGTGCAGGAAAGTAAAGTTATCAGAGCTTCCTCTGAACACTGAAGGCCTGGATATTCCAGGTATCATGTTGCCAATCTGACTAGGAAACTCATATTTTATAGAAGCCAAATCCCAATCCCAGAGAATTTGGGGGGAAGTGTGGTACCGCACCCAGGATCCAGTTGACCTCAGAAATCCTTATGTGAGATGAAAAATGTCCTTGTTGGAGAAAGTTTGAGGCAGGGAGGTTTGTTGCCTACAGCCAAAAGCATGCCAACTGCTACTTGAAAGATCCTAGACTAACCCAAGCCCTTACAGTTCTAAAATTCTGATTTCTAAAGGTTTACACAAAAGATGTCATGAAATCAATTGCTTAGGCTCAGCACCCATACCTCAGTGAGTACGGTGCCAGCCACATACGCCGAGGCTGCAGGGTTTGAGCCCCGCCTGGCCTGCTAAACAACAATGACAACTGCAGTCAAAAAATAGCCGGGTGTTGTGGCCCCTGCCTGTAGTCCCAGCTACTTGGGAGGCTCAGGCAAGAGAATCACTTAAGCTCCCAAGTTTGAGGTTGCTGTGAGCTGTGATGTCACTGCACTGTACCAAGGGTGACATAGTGAGACTCTGTCTCCAAAAAAAAAAAAAAAAGAAAGAAAGAAAGGAAGAAATCAACTGCTTAAACCTTAGAAATTAAGATATTTACTTGACAAATGAAATGAATGGATTTTGCAATTCCCAACTCCTTCTAAACAAATTTAAAGACTGAATTCCGTTAATTATTATATTTTTAAAATTTTGTGTGCAGACTCGGCGCCCTTAGCTCAGTGGTTAGGGCGCTGGCCACATACCATGAGGCAGGCAGGTTAGAACCTGGCGGGGGCCTGCTAGACAACAATGACAACTGCAACAAAAATATAGCCAGGCATTGTAGAGGGTACCTGTAGTCCCAGCAACTTGAGAGGCTGAGGCAAGAGAATCACGTAAGCCCAAGAGTTTGAAGTTGCTGTGAGCTGTGATGCCATAGCACTCATTCTACTGAGGGTAACATAGTGAGACTCTGTCTCAAAATAATAATAATAATGATAATAATAATGAATAAAATTCTGTGTGCATATGTAAATTATTATCATTGTTTATAGCTGGCGCTCGATATTAACTTAACTGAATGTAAAGCATTGCGGCATGTTGGAAGGTTGCTACCTTACTGAACAAATGAGATTGCCATCTTCCTATTTTACATCTGCAGTTTGAAAACAGATCTTACTCTAAGTTCAAGTAACCAAATCAATGTTAAGATTTAGGGCACTCTATCCGATTTTCATTTCCCTCAGACCATCAAAAGGAACACAATGCACCTGTCTCTCATATTATTAATTTGGTCCCCAAACATGCCACAAATCTATACTTTGACTACTTCCTGTCCCTCAGGTGATAACATTTGGTTTCAATGAAAATCTCAGATTTTCTTCCCAAATCACTTCTTTAATTACATTTTCAGTCTAAAGAAATAATGACTTAGTTGTTTTCCATCTTTTTACAATATCTAAAATGATTATGAAGACAAATTAACATTATCCCAGGCCAGTCAGGTACTTCGGCTCAATTAAGTGTAAATCCAAATTCCCTAAGGAAAAGTACTGAACGAATTAATTTTGTATTATGTAGATTTTTGCTACTATGGATGGTGCCATTATTGTTTTATTGGTCCATGATTCTAAAGTCAACTCCTCAGATTGGCTTATTTCCTTTTACTGAATTGCCTGGTGGAAAGGTTGAACAGAATGGCCAAATCAGTGCACTATGGGCAGGCATGGGTCTGACTGGGAATACTTGGCTTGTCATTCAATAATTCTCTTTATAATTAGTAATTAATATGAAAATTAATTTTTGTGTACTATCTTGCAATGACACATACATCAGATACCACTGTGAGACAAGCACATTGGATACCATTATAAATGAGACAGGTAAATTAGAACTTCTATAGGTAGACAAAATACAAAAACAGTTAAGTTTTCCTAAGAAAATGATGTTAAAAGTATCTATAAACTTGTAAATTGAAAGAAATGTGGTATGTTTGAAAAAAATTAATTAGAACTTCCACTATAGAATTTCATTAAATGATCTATATAAATCCAAATAGTAAAATCTTGGATATGGGGTATATACACATGCATGTATAAATATATATTTAATACATAAAACACAGTTTTTATTTGCAACTACCACTCAGTCAAAACATTATAAGTTCAGGAGGATGAACACTCAGATTCATCCACCATGATCATAGTTTGTGCTGCTCTTTCAAAAACAGGGCAAGACTTTTCTTCCAAGCTGTTTGATTTATAACAGAAACAATAAACAGCTGTTGATATCATAGACTTCTTTTGAGAAGAAAACCCTTTGGATACATAATAATAGGAAATCTTAAGTCCCCTTGACACAATACATTTTGTATTTACAAAGATTAAAGGGATGCAAAACTCTGAAGTCTTTTCATTATGATGTATGTGTCTGTGTTCAGGCCACCTCTACACCTGATAAGTGGCAGAAATGGTTTCTGATGCTTCAAAGGCAACATGAAATAGGATACAACAGACCAAAGACCAAAGTCCTCCCCCCTTGTCCCCTTTTCTGGCCGACCCTGACTTCTCCAGACTTGAGATTGGGTTCAGAAAGTAGAATTTGCACATAATTGGCTTGGAAATGAATGAAATATGTAACACCTAGGTTATGTAAAATTCTTTAATCTCAAAATCAGACTGGATTCCTTGTTGTTAAAAAAAAAAAAAAAAAAAAAAAAAGAGGTCTGTTGAGGGGGGAAAAAAAGATGAGCTCTTTCTTCCATTACAAATTAAGCCAGGGAATGAACATGTGCAATCTAATAAAATCAACCTTATAAAACGTCTATAGTTGTACTTCATCAACACACAAGATTTACAAGGAATAAAACTACTGACAGTTTGTAGCTCTCTCACCTCTAGGAAAATTTGGTGAAATCGTTCTTCTTTTTCAGAGAATGGTGGTCCAAATAGGAACCAACTTCGGAAATGATTGACTTACCTTCTAATTTTCATTAGCAAGATGGTGCTGTTCCTTGCATAAACCTAAGGAGAATGCTTTACATTTTTTTTCTGCAGCCTTCCTGCTTTGCCATCCTAATATTGCTACTTGTAACTCTCGGATGGGTGGAAAACCTTAAAAGGGCAGTATTTACAAGTGAAATATACCAAAGTGGTGTGAAGGAACTGGCAAAACGTCTGCCATTGACTTTAACTGTGAATGAGTCTCCCTGGTGGGTTTGAATCAAACGTGGCTCTGCTCCTGCCAGATCCCTTTTCATTTTGTCAAAGTCATTCTTCTACCCTGTCTCTCCTGCTTACAAACCAACTGACAATGGGCGCCAATGTTCAACTTGTACTTTATTCCTAACATTATACCAGGAGCTAAATATGCTTTCTTTTCAGCCTTCAAGATAACATCATCACACATTTTTATTTCCACTTGAGGGATAAGGAACCTGCCATTCAGAATTGTTCACCATAAAGCAGCTAAGTGATTGGATTTAGATTTGAACTCTGGTCTTTCTGGTTCCAGATTCCATGATTATTCTTCTACACTACGACAAGAAATGTTAAAGTTAATAAGGGTGACTGTCATATAGAACCTTGAAAGAACAGTCACCTAAACTGTCATAAATTCATGACAAGGAATAGAACTTCTTAAGAATTCTACTGCTTTCTTTGGCTTTATCATCACTGTGATCATGTAAGAAGTCCTGGATAATTTGTGTTCAAATTAGAGTTGATCCGTTTTCTAGAGAATTTGATACATTTTACAAAATACTTTTTCTAGTAACATAAGTACTTTTTCTCCATTATAACTAAATGATTTTATATATAGGTTTAACAACCCACATTAGGTGTTGGATAAGTATTTATGTCTGTGGTTATTTGTATTTTGAATAAAAACATGGCTAAAATCAATAAGATGTATTCTGTATACTCAAAGCATTATCATCTGAAAATGTGAAATTCCTAGTCTATTGGGGTAACAAATGCTATACAACGAAGCACTCAGATTCTAGGTTTTCTTTGTTTTTTAGTTGGTGGGTTGATTTTTTCCTATTGTATGTGGGGCTCAAGATGCAAATATAAGGCCTAACTGATATAGCTGGTGTTTTTCTCAAATCATAAGACACTCATAGGTATATATCCAGAAGATCAAAACTTACATTACAACAAAGATATTTGTACCAGAATATTTATTGAAGCCCAATTCATAATTGCTAAATCATGGAAAAAGCCCAGTTCCCATCGATCCACAAATGGATCAATAAATTGTGGTATATGTATACCATGGAATATAATGCAGCCTTAAAGAAAGATGGAGACTTTACCTCCTTCATGTTTACATGGATGGAGCTGGAACATATTCTTCTTAGCAAAGTATCTCAAGAATAGAAGAAAAAGTATCCAATGTACTCAGCCCTACTATAAAACTAATTTATAGCTTTCATATGAAAGCTATAGCCCAATTATAGCCCAAGAATACAGGGAAGGGGGAGAGGAAGAGGAGGAGAGGGGGGAAGATGAGTGGAGGGAGGGTGATTGGTGGGACCGCACCTATGGTCCATCTTACAAGGGTACATATGAATCTTTCTAAATGTAGAATATAAATGTCTCAACACAATAACTAAGAAAATGCCATGAAGGCTATGTTAACCAGTTTGGTGAAAATATGTCAAATTGTATATAAAACCTGCACACTGTACCCCATGATTACATCAATGTACACAGCTATGATTTAATTTTAAAAAAAAAAGAAGATACTCATGCACATATGCACGTGCGTATACCTGCCCTTGAATAAAATTAGGTTATCATGAAATTATATGCTATTTAATTGCTTGAGTCTTTATTTCTTATGAGTAGCAGTAAACTACAATTACAATAATGTCTCATCTTTATTGCCAATACCTAGCAGGACTGAAGACAACTTTCAGCATTTGATAACAGATTAACTCAAGATCTTGGAGAAGCATTGCCACCTGTGAACTAGGGAACATCTGTACATATTCTGAGTAAAGTTAAGTCACCTATTTAAGTATTTGAGAACCAGATGTTGATTTTAGCAGAGTTATAACGTGCACATTTTCTGTAGTATACTAATTAGCTACTATATTTTCTCCTCCCAACAAGTGAGGTCCTTAGAACTTGATGGAGTGAAAAATAAACAAAAAATCCTTTAGGTTATAGAGTGATGGTTAACATTTAGGTTATAGAGTAATGGTTAACATTTTCATTCTTTCTCGGTTCCTGAATGTTTGTTCCTTCAAGTTGAACCTTATCTAACTACTATCAATCCCCCCTGATATAAGGGTCCTTAGTGATCTGGATTACAATTTTGAGATTTAAAACATGCAAATATAAAGGAACACTGAACACTTCAGCCAAGTGCCTGAGATATAATTACCAAGTGCAAATAGAAATGAATCACAACACCCTTCCAAGCGGTATTTCCTCTCAGAGGTCAGTCCATGCCCACAAAGAGTTCCTGGCTAAAAAAAAAAAAAAAAAATGCTTTTAAGAGGATTGACACCTAGCAGAGAGAGCAATCCACAACTTCCTGCCAAGGCTGCATTCTGCCACAGTGAAGAAGCAACGTTGAGGTATCCTTGCCAGTTTATGAACCAGGTGCCTGACCTGCCTGAAGGGAAACGTGACATAACTCTATACTGAAGCAGGGAAAGTAAGCAATGAATTTTGTTGTGTATGATGTGCTTGTTTGACACTATGGGATATCTATTATAAAAGGTGGAACACAGGAGCTCATACGTACTGGTAAAGCAGTCAGAAAAGGTGTCCCTTACTTAAGACACCTTGGGACAATAAGTACTCAGGAAAACCAAAATCTGTCTGTAGAGATGGACAGGAGGTAATAGACTTTAACAGAAAAAGGGAACAGATAGCTCCAGTGAAGAGTTCGGGTTCTGTGTTCACTCAGCACTTCTGCTTTCTCATCTATAATATAGGAATGACAATAATACTACAAAAACAGAGGGGTGAGCCTGGGAGGGAGGGGGCATGGAGAGGGCTTTGCACATACTAAGTGCCCAATATTAGTCCTTCCACTTCTTCTCCTTCGTCTTACAACGATTACTATGATGGCCACCAAAGGCAATGCATTCCCACCCCTCACTCTTCCTGCTCAATTCCATTTTGTGAAAGATGGAGTTTCACACAGTCAGGAATAGAAAGGTGAGGTGCCTGTCTAGGCTGCACAGACTTCCAGAGAGAAGGGACATTGTGTCCCTGACTGCTTGGGCGGAGAGAATTCCAGAAAAAAAAAACCCACAAACAAACCCCTGCTTTCTGCTGTTGCAGGAGACACAAGACATTCGGAGAGAAAACACGTGAAAAAGTCATCCATCAAAGTCCGAGACTGCTTTAGGGAATTCACCAGTCACCATGAAAGGGCTTTGCCTTTCTGTGACAGGTTGTTCCATCACTCTGAAACACTCTTCATACTTTCCCATTGGTTAAACTTATTCTCAGATCAGCAGTCCAATTCAGGATTCCGGCAATCATTCACTGCTGGTTCTTCCAAATGCTATGACCTGATACGCTGCTGAGCATTAGTTTCTCATACAGATTTTCTTGATATAGCTCAATCTGCGGTCTTCTTTCTTAGGCCACCAAAAATTCATTGTTTCCTATTTTACCACAAGCAAAACAAATTTAGATATGTGCCCCCTCCCAAGGTAACGTGAACAAATTGGTCTTCTGCCAAAATTCTGCGCAAGGCAAGGAAGTAAAACTACCAATGAAACATTGAAATAAGAGAGAGAAGCCTCACTTGGCCACTAATTCCTGCAAGATGCATGCATGTCAGTAAACCTTCCAGGCTCTCGACTTCCTCCATGACAAAACAAAGTATTTCAGATGTCGAGAATTTCACAAACCAATCTGAGCAGGGTCTACGCTATGGAGCATTATCCAACATAAGACACCACTGATGCTTTTAAATCCACTTGACCACAATATGACATTTTAGAGTCTCTAATTATAAATGTGTCTCCTGGAATACAAAGGTGACAAATACACACATGCTTCGCAACTGTAGGAGTATTTTCCACCTTCATGGGATGCCCCAGCCCTGTCTCACATAGTAGACACTCAATCATCACTGTTATTCCCTTTAATTTACTCCCTTTTAGGATTGTTGTTTAATATTTCCCTCTATTACTTCGTTACTATTGTTAATTGTTGTTAATATAACTGATAATTCAATTTACAGAAATGTCAGCAGCCTGCCACAAACTTAAGATGAGGCAGTTGAAAAGAAGTCCGAGCTGAAGCTAATTTCATGCATAGTAGAAACATGCAAATTAGTCGATGCTTGAGCCAAAAGTAGAAAAAGATCATTCAATTTAGTTTTCAACAGGATGAAAAAGGAAAAGGAGAAACGGAAAATAGAGAAAAGAAGGTCATCAGAGCAAAAGTAGAGGCCAGAATCGAAAGATACGAGACAGCACTATAGACTATCGGGGCACCACATTCAAGTATCATTCATTCAATAAATGTAGCAGGTACCTACTGTGGGATTGCACTGTGCTGGGCCCTGAGGACGCGGGGATAACCAAGTTAAACAAAGTCCCAAGCTCAGTGAGATTAGCTCAAAAGGCAAACACGTTTTTGTTGTGTAAATTCAATTGTTAAGCAGATATTTATTTAAACCTTACTGCTCATAAAAAAAATAGCATTTTTTCCAGATTGTCCCCTTCCTCAGACACTTCCAAGGAGAACCAAGAAATATGCTGGGCTCATGAAACTCTTTCATCTCCTTTTTAAAAATCTGATTTATAATGGATATCTAAGTTCCAAATGTGTAATTAATTCCTTTCACTTCTTGCATTTTAGAGTAACAGATGATGGATTAAGGAGGAGATTTAGTCCAATAAACATTATAATAAACACTGTCAGTAGATCTGAATCATTTCACCAGTGTACTAAAAATTCATTGTGCTCTAATTGCAAACTTAACCAATAGAAATAAACGTGGCTCTTTCATCTTCCTGACTGCTCTTCCAGTCTCATTCACAATCTCAAAAGCCACGTGAGAACTATATATTTATTGCTCCATTCATGGTCTTGTACAACTTCTCCCCATCCTTGTCTTTCTCTAAATTATGTCTTATTCTAGGTTTCAAATCCAGAATCTGCAGATGCCTGGTCATGAAACAAATTCAGACCACAGAAATGTTGCTCTCAGTCTCCCAAGGTTTAATTTTTATGGCATTTGCTGTCAATATTAAAAAATTGGGAGATATCACATGAATGTCCCAATGTCCAGGACTCCTGAAAACTGGGCATATTTGGCTCCAAGGCATTATTGAGGGGCTGAAACTTAGTATGGGCAGCAGAGGTCAAAGCTCTCCACCTCAGCACCATCCCCCATTCTCCTACCGAAGTCTGACTCTCAGGCCAAGTATCTACCACTTGACACTTATATTATGCTTGTCCTACTGTTCTAGTGTTGGAAAATATTTCTTGTACCAACATCTGTCAGAAAAGGTAAAAAAAAAAAAAAATTAATCAAATCATCTAAAGCCTTTTATTTTTTTTAATGCTAGGCGTTAACAAAATTTTTGCAAAGGGCCACATAAGTAAATATTTTAGACTGACCTGGCCACACCATCAGTGTCTAAACTACTCAAATCTGCTGCTGCAGTGCAGCACAAATCAATCAAAGGCAATCTGTGAACAAATGGGCCTGACTGTGTTCCAATAAAGCTTTATTTACAAAAATAGGGGATAAGCTGGATTGGGGCCATAGTTTGTGGGACCTCATTTTATACTATCTGCCTGAATGGGGTAAGGATGTAAGTTTGCAATTTCTGCTCTAATCCCTTTACAGCTTTATTTTCCATCAAATCACCTTTTCATTAGTTTCTTTTCCATCTCACTTTGGACTCCTTCGTAAATATTGATACTTGTTTTAAAACATTTATTATAATATACTATCATATTCGGCTCTTAATTTTTTGGGCCAGAAAAAGTCAGCCCATCTTGGGGAGCAGCAAAGGCAGATCTCAAGGACAGTGAAACAATAGGTACATAATTATGAATTTGCTGCTCCCTCCGCAATGCCTTTGATGGTTCCTTTCCCTATAGCCTAATAAAATAATTACTTTGACACCAATTTATTGTCTCCACTGTATTTGTCACCCCCCGTTCCACCCATGAGTTATTGCTTAAGCCAATCTGGACTGTTTGTCATTTCCTAAGTATAAGCCTCACTTTCTGCTTTCCATCTCTTTGATCAAGCTTACTCCTATTGGGACAGAAAAAAAAGTTAGTTTAAGGGCAATCTAGGTCTCCCTATTTTTCAAAACCTTACTGAAATCACATAGTTCCCATAGAACTTTCCTGGCATCTACCAGTTGAAGTCAAGGCCTTTAGCCTCATTGTTTCATTAGCTAACTAGAGCACTTATAATTAGACTGTTGTGTATGAAATTGCTATATATTTAGGTCAAAATGGTGAGATATTGGCAACTTAAAATATTCTGCTTAATAAGTAATACATCTGTTCCACTCCTGAAGGGAAGGACTGTGTCTCAATCTCCTTGCCACTCACCCAGGCATCTACCCCAATGCCTAGCAGTGGTGTTGAATCGGAAGGCAGAATTTTAAACCCTAAGCATAGACAGTGTAAGGAAGATGCTGTGCGTGTCTCTTTTTGCCTTTCAACTACTAGTACAGGAATGGCCTTAATTCCTGACCTAGATGACTTCAATTTATAAAAATAGTCCCTAGGGGCAGGGAGGAAGAGGGCAGAGTTGTAGCTGAAAGATGCATTGGCACTTCTCCGGCTGCTACATTCAGCAGGTAACAGGTACCCAGATGCTGTTACATGATCAAGTCAGTTTCAAACAGAAATACAGTCAAAACCATGTGGCCGGAGGAAGCCCCTCATATTCGGAGCATAAAATTCTAATTCTGTAAAATGTGTGATGTTTTACAGGCTGCCTTAGATCCTTAAGTTCTTTTCAATACGAGAGCGAGAAAGAAATCTGTTGGCAATACAGGCCTGCCACATTCCTGTTGCTAAGCAAAGGGAAGCTAGGGAGAAGAGGAAGCAGGGAGGCCTTCGAATCAGGGGCAGTAAAATTCTAATCACCTCTCCGTGTTCTGCTTGGCTGACTTTCTGGGGGAGGGAAGGCAGCAGTCGGAATTGGCATGTCCAAAGGCTCAGGAATGTAGTCCCAGTATTCACAAAGGAAAACGCTTCTACTGTGAAGTTTGCGCTTAAAAAGATAGGATCTCAGTTGTAGGAAAGAAATGATAATGTAACCTCAAGCAGCCTATGAGCTCTCAGACGTTTTTCCCCTCTAAGTGGTTATAAAACAGCTACATAATAGAAAAATTATGAGCGGTCAAATATCAATCTCTTTTAAAAGGGTGGCAACATCATCTTTTATCTTAAGAAGGTTTTCATTACCAATGTGCTAAATATAAAGGCACCTTTTTTTTTTTTCAGTGATCTGAAAATATAGGAGTTTCCAATTTATGAAAGAATACAGGAATTTTACTGTGCTTAATCCTTCTGAGGATTCTTTAGGACATCCCGAGGGAAAGAGAAATTAAAACAGGACCTTTGGATTCTCTGAAATAGCCACCCCACGGCAGGTGGAACTGGGAGAGAGAGAGAAAGAGAGAGCCTCTGACTAATCTATAAATAAACAGAATCTATTCTGCATATCCCCCTAGACATGAGAGTGAACTCAGGAAGGATATTAAAATTTCAGTCTACCTGCAACAAACTATTATCACGGACTCACCTTGACGATACAAATGGTGAAAAAGGAAACGGGGAACTATTACTCACCAAATTCAAATGCTTGGTTTTCACAGTTTCAATTTGATACACAAAGAATGAAAAACCTCATTACATTACTAATAAGCCTCGATTAACCCTAGAGGTATTATCTTCTATGTAAAGTGTCTATGAGACATTTTTAAAAATATCTCTGTTGCTCCTTCCTGGGAAATTTTATCAACTGTGTGTTGATATGTCCTCAAATTTAAAAAAAAAAAAAGTGATTTGAACACTGGATGGAGAAAGATGCCACTGCTTCCAAAAGAATCAAAAGAACAAAACTCAAAACTTGAAAACTGTTGGTTTGGGAACAATGATGCCGTACTGTGAGCACCTTTAGTCTAAGCATAATTTATTTACCAAAGCAATGGGAAACATAATCTGTAAAAATTAACCAAGAAAATGGCAGAGGGCAATATAAGACTTCAAATAATATTCCCGCCCATGTGCCCTTGCTCTGTTTCCATCCCTTCATCCCTGGGAGCATATCTGTTGATTTTTACCAATTAATTAGCATTTCCAAGGCCTCTCAAGTGTTAGGATCAAGCCCATACATTTTATTATTCACAAGTGCATGAGAAAGCCCTTGCCAATGCTCACAGGCGCTATGAGGGATGGAACTGCTCCTGCCGAGAGGCAGTGTTTACACCAGGCAGGATGTCGCTAAGGAAGGCTTAGGAAACAATCCATCCAGACAGGTGAAGGGCTAATGTCCAGAGTTGGAAACAACTTGCACAGGTCACTGCACAGAAGATGAGTTCAGGGAGGAGGAAGGACATAAGGAGTCCTGAGTGGGTGCCTGGAGGTCCACCAGGGCAGGGACCAACAAGCAGGTCAGCCAGAGCAATGAGAGGGACAGCGATCCTGAGCCCTAGCCGGAGCAAGCCTGCCTGCCACTCTGGCTTTATCCTGTGCCAGGCGCCAATGTCTCTCCATCAAGCCAGTGCTGATGGCCAGCCCTGAGACACTGCACACGTTCTTATTGCTTCCTTTAAAACATGTCCAGATGTAACAGTCCCTCGATTTAAGTCTCCCCAAATTCCCCTGCTTCAGTCTGTTGTGTTTCCTGTGGGTTCCTTCACTGATACCTCATCCAAGTCAGGATAGAAAGGACTAATACCACAGCCACCCAAACCCTTCCTGGTGACTGATATCTACCAATCAGCTGGGATCTCCAAGTCTGTCTCAGCCTATCGGCATCGTGTTTGTATTTGTTGTTCACAGCAGGTCACTGCACACCTAGTCAAACACTCCCAGAAACCTGGGCTGTGCCATAGGACCTATGTTACATATGTATATACTGAGTCCCCAGCTTCCAAACCTAATTTACATTTTCCAAAAGGGAAATGAAATCACTTTTATCTTTCTTAGTAAACCCAGAATAATTCTCAGTGATCACCACCAACCCATCTGAGCGTTCACTATCTTTTCACCAATTAATTCCAGATACCTGCTCATAATTGGTATCATTCCATCAATCAAATTTATCCAGGACTTGAGCAATTGGACTGACTTCCTTTTTACAATTACATCAACCTTTGGCCAACTGTAATCTTCCTGCTCCTCTCCCATTCTTCCTATCTCTACAAAGTCACAGAGATCCACCCAGTGCTGCATTGATATTAGCAGTTACATTGTCAACTTGTCTTGTGTTTGTTTTACCCCTCGACTGTGAGTTCTGGAGGGTCGAGATGGTGCCTCATCCATCTCAACATCAGCATCATCACTGGCACCCAGAAAAATGTCAGGGTGTCACAGATGTGCACTAACAGTTTGCTGAATGGACTTTAACGCACCAACGTGGTATTGTAAGATTTCCTCATGTCCCTGGGCTTCGGTTTCTTCTCAGTGTTATACCCTATGGAATCAAGTATTTACTTCCCCTGATAGAGACCCTGTCATGTGCTGGGGAAAGACAAGTAGAGTATGGTTCCTTCGGAGAGGACCGACCCCTTCAGTGGAACGATCCCTTCACCCGCTGTCTTGTCCTGAACAGGTCTGAAGTTTTCTCATCTTTAGCATTTTCAGTCTTTGACACCCGTGCTTGGTTCTCGGGCCTCCCCCAGCCTCCCCGTCCCTCATCCTCTGTGTGCTCATTACAGAACTTCTTACCCAGTCATTTATTCACAGGGCAACTTCCCCCTGCCTTCCCATCCCAATCCATCGCTATTATGCTTTCTGAATTTCAGCTCTGGGAGCCTCTCAACTTATTCAGCAGTCTTTTTGTTTCAGGCCAGACTGCTGTATTATCCACCATTCTTTTTTTCTTTTCTTTTTTTTTTTCACCACAGAGGACAAAAAAAAACTATTCCCCATCGGTAGTGATGGGGATCTTTGGGATCCAGGGTTTGGATACAGCTCATGCAAATAAACCCATTTTGAAATTGGCTGTGGACTAGTGGAGAGCTGATTTTTAAGGGTGTTGTCATTGGCACAGGCATCAACTTGCTCAGATTTGAGGATGGCACAGGGCAGAGAGCAGAAAGGATTCTTTTCTCTGCATCTGAAGTTCTACAGGTTGTCAGATAGGACTCTGACGATCTAAAAAAAAGAGGATCTGGCAGGAGAGGTGGCTGACAACAAATGCAACCTAAAACAACGTCTGTGGTGTGAGTTGTGACATTTGCTGTCATTTTATAGGCTTGGGTTTGCAAGGCTAGTCTCCGAAGCTGTTTCTTCCTGCCTGGTGAGGAATTAGCACTGGGCTGAGAGAGGAAGTGTTCTGCTCCCCTCTCTGCTATTAATGTGCCGAACTAAAGCAGGGCACTTTTACCTTCCTAGGCTTAAATTAAGGTGAGTTTTCTCATCTTAAACTATGTGATTATCTTTCTTCCTCTTAAAATTATGTGAGTGAATGTTTGCTAACATCTCTCCAAGCTCTGAAATTCAATGATTCCCTGAAAGAAGCAATCAGGGAAAGGGAGGTGCTTAATTGGACTGAAGCAAATGAGCTTACTCCAGGGTTCCCTTTGTCACAGATGACGTCTTGGAGTACAACATTTAAAAAACAAAACAAACAAATAAGTAAAAACATCCCTCAACCTATGAATGAAGAACATAGTTCTGGCATCAGGTAGATTTTGGTTCTAATTCCCACTGTGTCACTTACTAGAAAAACGTGGCTAAGCCTCAGTTTATTCATATGTAAAATGGGGACCCCAGTAGGACCTAATTCCTGAAGTTGTTGTGAGGGCTTAAAGAAGAAACACACATAAAGCGTCCAGCTCAATGCACGGCACGTGGTCAATTCTCAGTAGATGGAGCAACATTCACAGAATGGTAGAAGGATTATTATACATGGAAGAATTCCAGACAGGCCAGATTCTTCATCCAGACAAGATGAAAATTCTTATTGTATCATTCTTTTCAAAGAGATCCACCCAAAGGCTAGCCTAATTCTGGTCCAGAATCTTCTCTTACATCCCCAAAAGGTCAGCACTCTTACTGTCTCCATCTCTCATGCCTTTAAGCAGGGGGGCATTCAGATTGGCATTTCAGATTGTTCTTCAATTGACTACCAGGGGCATTTTCCATCCAAGCTACACAGAGAAGTTCCCTCCTAGTGTTCCAGGTGATAATCCTTTTGATACATTACAGTTCCTTACACCACTTTGCCTTATCTAGAAGTATTTGTTTAATCTAGCAAATATATACAAAATGCTTGTTGTATGAAAACATGTTCCTAGACATTAAAGAGGCACAATTTGAAAGGGAGCTCCTGGCCTTGGGAGCTACTGATGAGACAAAGTCAGCTCTTTTGTATATATTTTATATATATTTCCTTTGTTGAAGGTAATTAAGATAATAAATCTTTAAAGTACAAAGTGTTATAGGACTACAAAAGCCGCAACGTAGAAGGGGGCATTTGAAATTAATCTTGAAGGATCAGAAACATTTGACCAGGCAAAATTGATGGGAAGGAGCTGCTCGGGAAAAAAGAATCTTACACGGGGATGACTATAAGAAAACATGGCGTGTTTAGAGGAAGGTAGTCATTCAATTTGGATGTATTAAGCCGACTAGAGTAGACAACTGAGAGCTAATGGATGCTCTGGAGCATTGGAGGCTATGATCTGAGATAGGCAAAAGTAGTATTTAGTTTTTATTTGACAATTAAACTGTAGACCACTCATTTGGCAGAGCACTTATAATGTGGCAGGCACTTTAATATATAAATATTTTAAAAGTACTTGGGATTGCATCTAGGTTTTGCTCTTTTTTTTTATTTTATTAAATCATAGCTGTGTACATTAATGCAGTCATGGGGTACAATGTGCTGGTTTTATATACAATTTGAAATATTTTCATCAAACTGGTTAGCATAGCCTTCATGGCATTTTCTTAGTTATTGGGATTCCTTCTAATATGATGCCAGTATGAAGGACGAGGGGTCATGTGGGCCTTGGGTCTCAAAATCACATTCTGTACATTCCAAAGATCTTTAGTTATTAATGCCCAATATTTATTACAAATGTCAGAAGTTGTATTAAATGTTTTGCAAGAATGACTGGATTTACTCCTGTACTGGCCTTATAAGGTGGGCAGTATCAGCCCATTTTTTAACTGGAGAATTGAGGCTCCCAGCTGTAAAACGATCTGCTTGAGATTATGCCACCAGAAAATCACGGAGCCAGAATCAAACCCAGGTCTGCCTGGAGCAAGCTCTCAACTCCTGCATCACACACCTTCTTCCAACCACTTCTCCAGCCCATGCAAACACCAAAACCCCCTAGTTATAGAGAGGTAGAAACATGTAACAATATGTCCCTCTCTGCTCCTTTCTCCATAGCAGACCTGTCCAGCTTTGACGAGCTGACATTAAATCCTCATCCTCACCATCAGCCCTCGCAGGGGAAGGTGTAAAGATATTTTTAAAGTTGGAAATAATCTCACACATTATCCAAATGTGCAAAGAAACCAAACGCCTAATGCCTCTATTTAGCTGTCTGGCTAAGTGTGTTTTTCATAACCTCCTTACATAGGTTCCTATATAAAAGAAGTATCTGGAAAGCTCCACTTTGAACTTTTATATAGACTTGCTAGTATACTAATTAAAGTCAGAAGGTGTTAAAACGGTCCCCTGCTAGTTAACTACTTTTTTACTTTGTTAGAAAAAAAAAAAAATCCCATGAAATCTGGCTTGTTCCGGCATTGTTTTCATATGATCCAATATTTCTATTATTTACTTCTGGTTTCTGGGTTACAGATGCTATTTAAGAACCAGTTTCTTTTTGTAAGGTTAGAGAAGGGTGTGAGCTGATATTTTAGCTAAGAACAGAACTTCTATTTATTTCTACAGAGCAGCTGGCCAAACTTCAATCTCCTAATATTGTTTATCGTGTTTTCTAAAATCATACCATTATCTTCCAAAAAGATTTTTTTTCACTTGTTATAACTGAAATCCTTTTGCTTAGTCTTTTCTATTTATGACCTTAAGCTGGCTATGAGTTGACTTCACCACTTAACTTTAGGTTTAACCATACCAACCAAATGAGGAAAATATTTCGAAGATTCTTACAATAAAAACAGATGATTTTTCTAATAACATATAAATATTTCAATGGGGGGGGGCCCATATTGTAGAATTTTCACAGCTGCCTTTTATATTTTCAATGAGAAGCCCCTAGGTTGAAACAATGTGTTTAAATATTTTTAAATCAGAACAAAATTGTCTATAGCAACTCAACAAACAATAGCAATGGGAAGTGGATGGTCTCTAACAGTTCATAGCTCTGTTCTTTTATTACTACTTATAGGTGAATCGGTGCTCTCCTGGCTATAATGAAAAACAAATCATGCTTTTAACTTGAGCAGTACGGGTTTGAAAATGAGTTAACAGCAATTCATACTTTAAAGTACTAGGAATATAATCATAGTTTTTAAAAAATAAAAGAAAATATAATTTTTTTATCTTACATTTTAACAATGAGCCATTTCAAGGAGATCTTACTTTTTCCACACAGAAAATACTTAAGAATATGTAAAGAAAATACTATAAATATCTTTCAGTGAGATAAATTCAGAATTCATTGGCAACATTAATACTACCTAAGGCTACATCTACCCCCCAGCCACTGGGAGTTCCAGGGACTTAAACTTGTCAGGGATCAGGCCGAGAAACACTGAAGTCAACAGCAGGACATCAGGGTTTTCCTTTCTCATAAATGTATGAGAAAAAAGATTATCACTTATGTCAGAAATGTTTCAAAATCATGACTTTCTTTATATAAATTTACATAGGTACTCTGGCAAGCATTTTCTTTTTATCAAAATATTTTCCTTTCTTTAGTTAGTTATTCAATTACTCTTGAAAATCTAAAGACTTCAATTTACAATTTACAAAACTTATAATTTTAAATTTACAATTTACTTCAATTTCAATTTACAAAATCTAAAGACGTCCATTTAACCTTCCAGGCAGCCTATTTTGAGCACGGGTGCCAGTCCCTGCTGTGTCGCTCATCTGGGACAAGTAGTGAGGAATCTTGTAGGGAGTGAGCCCCATTCCCTCTCAGACCACTATAATTAATCTATCTGTTCAGCATTCAGGGACAACTAAATGTTTAGCCTTGTCTAACTGACAGCTGCCCATGGATATGCAAATGTGTCCTGGGTCCTGTGGAAATAGACTGCTATGACATGCCCAGCAAATCTCTCTGTGTTCCCCAAGCATGTGCCCTCACAGCCCTGCAGGTCTAGTAAACCAGCATACTTGAGCAACTCCTTGGTTCAAATAGCCACCAAAGTCCTGAGAATACCAAAATATGAATATGAGGATCAGAAGATCTTTGGGTGAAAATGACATCAGAACAAAAAGCTTTAGTAAGGTAATATACTATATTATTTAACATCTTCAGGCAAACAGAAAGTTGGGGCCAGACAAGGTGGCTCATGCCTATTGTCCCCAATGCTGTGGGAGGCCGAGGTGGGTGGATCCCCTGAGCTCAGCTGAGTTGGAGACCAGCAGAAGAGCAGCATGAGCTGGAATGAGCCAGAGTGAAACCCATCTCTACAAAAAAAAAAAAAAAAAAAAAAAGCTGGGTGTTGTGG
>NW_003852403.1:32105975-32135374 GCF_000181295.1 Otolemur garnettii
AAAAAAAAAAAGAAAGTTGGATTCATTCAAACCTTCTAAGGATGACTTGCCTGTAAGAATGGAAATACTCGATTCCTTAGAGTTAGAAAGAGTTTAAAATTTATTACCTAAAAAGGGACACTGGCAAAAGTAAAGTAGTCACTACGAATAGCTATGTAGGAAGAGAGGGAAGCAGAACAGTCTCGGGCAACCAGGAGGGACGGTTACCCTAGTTAAAACTTTCCATGTTCACCTTTGCATTGGGAATAGCCTTGTGGCTAGAACTCTACCGGGATGAAAGCTGTGTAATTACCCTTTCAGACTGCATATGTTTCTTATTTTATGCAGATTAATTAATTCAAATGGGTTATACTTGCATCTTGCAGAACTGGAAAGAACCTGGTTGGTTGGCTAGGTTATCATCTACACCATAGTCCAAATTTATATTCAGAATTCAAAGCTACTTTCCTCATTTCTAAGTTCACAGGGAGTTGCGAACAGTATCACATAATAGATACCAAATATTGACAACAAGGGAAATTGATATCACAGGAAATAAGAAACATTTCCCTACAGTGTATAAAAATAATACAAAGACATCTGACTTATCAGCTTAACAGGCTACCACTGCATAGTGAAGAGTTAGGGGTTATCACATTTATTGACTAACTGGACATCCCATTGTCTAGCTAAAGTAGCTAGTTAAGAATTATGTCTGTTATACAGTTGAAGAAAGTGAGGCTAACAGGTGAAAAGACTTATGGAAAGTCACACTCTGGAATGAGAACCACTGTTCTCTTATTCTTAGAACAGTGGTTCTCAAATCACGTGGACTCTGATGAGAAACGCAAACTCTTGGTCTCACCAGAGAGTTGCTACACCAGAGACTCGAGGAGCAGGGTGAGCAATCTGTTTTAAAAAACCCTGGAGGTGATTCTGATGTACTCGAAATTGGAGAAGCATTGATCGTGGGAAATAAGACATATTTGCAAATAACTCCTTCCAGATGTTGGAAATATGATTGGTTTTCTCTCTTTTTTTTTTCAGTTTTAACCATTTATGATGAAATGTTTTTCTAATTTGCTTTAGATTCTTTCCTGTTTTCTTAAATATAGATTAATGTATATCAATTAATTTTCATTGTTGATGTATTTTTAATTGTAAAGTTACTTTTCCCTTTTCATGTCTCCTGTCACTTGTTCTATCAGAAAATTTGTTTTTCTTAAAATTCACTATAAATTTAAAGGCCATTGTAAGACTTTGGAAGAGGCCTACAGAAGCATGACTATAGCAGTGGGCCTCCATAAAATGCATCTCCAGGGCATTAAGTAAAGAAAACTAAAGAAATTTCAACAAAGTAACATCCAAGCTAATATACAGAATAACAGTTATCAGTATTTTTGAAGGAAGGAAGATGGTTTTATTCTGCAAGATGTAAAGTGATTTAGAGCAAAATAGCTGGCAGTGTCCTTCCTTCCTTCTTTCCTTCCTTCCTTCCTTCCTTCCTTCCTTCTTTCCTTCTTTCCTTTCTTTTTTTAGACAGAGTCTCACCCTCATGCCCATAGTGTCAGCCCAGCTCACAGCAACCTCAAACTCCTGGGTTCAGCAATCCTCCTGCTTCAGCCTCCTGAGAAACATATCCAGGCTATGTTGAGAAAAAATTTGCAATTGTGTCCCCAAAGAGAAAGAGAATAATAATACTTAATCTTAAAACTGACACACAAGCAGGCAAGTATCTGCCTTTCCCAGATAACTCATTAAGTGACAGAAAAGCAGAATTACTTCAAAGAGGACTGAGCTACTGGTTGAAAATTTTTCTCCTTTGAGCAATTATGTCTGTATAGAAGGTAACTCTGGCTTACTGCATAGGATATTGTTCTTAGAAAGAAAAGGCTGCTCTTCTTTCTATATTCACACAGCCCATAGGTATTATGGAACCCACTGGCTGGAATGTCCATGTCTGAGTCATATTCTGGTACTTTGGAAATAGAAAATGCCAAGTAACTCTAGTGAGTTTACTTCAAGAGGTTTAAGAACAGTATATAATCTTAGTTATATAAAATGTATCTATTCATAGCCCAGAAAATATGAGAAAAATAGTGCATCAAAAATATTTGGTCATCAATTTGGCAAAGATCAGAGGTTGATTTTCTGTGCTGTTTGTGCTTTAGACAAAGACTTCCAAGTTTTTTTCTTTTCTATTAAGAAATGAAACTTTTGGCTGGCTTGAATGTTTTTTGGCTAGGCCTCAGGGGGAAGAAAAATTTACAAAAGAAAAGGCTCCTGGATCTTATTGATTAACCCTATTTTGAAGGATAATTTTTTTCTAGAATGCTTGTTACTGTTTTACTTTACTGTTGGTGATGGAAAATCATTTTGCCTTCCCGTATTACATTTTATGTGAGGAATTAAAGTGCCAAATTAAAGGGATATATTTATAAAGCAGAGACAAATCCTATTTGATAAGAAAAACTCAAAGTTCAACACAGGTAACACGACTACAATTGCTTATAGTTTTTATATTTATGCCTTAAATGTTTTCACAGCAGTATTTGTTCTAAAAAGATCTATAGGGGAGTATGTAAGGTTTCAGAAAGTTTGAACTCCCCTTACAAAAGGGAAGCAGTTTATATCTTTTAGGGCAGTTTAAGTAGACAAGGCTAAATTATCACAAAGAGGAAAAGGAGTCCTTAGTTAAACATGAGGGGTGGCCCTGATCACATCCAGAAGATATTTCTCTGAGACACAAAGACTGGTGAGGTAACATTATAGAAAATGCATTTCACTACTTTGAAATGCATTTCTATACTTTTTTTTTTGCCCATAATCAAAACTTTATTGAAAAATTGACATCAAAATAGGAGATTGCTGTTGTATACCTTATAAAACCAAATTTAATTCTCTTGGTAGATTAACTATAATTACTGAACTTATGATAAGGCTTTCCGTGAGATAACACAAATTCAGAAAGTTGTGTAGATCATTAGTGTTGCTTTCTTCTAAATGAACACCTTTCTGTAAGTCTGACCTTTCCTCCTGTAGGTTGGCACAAGAGGATCTTTGATAACCTTCAGACAGACTGACGTAAACATCATGGCCTTGAGAAGTTAAGCTCATGAAAGTCACATAGCTGGGCAAAGATTTAGTCCTAAATAGACCCCCAACTTGAAACAGCCCATGTGGATTTGGAAAATATGTATCTCAATTCTGATTCCGATGAACTTAAGAGACCCTTTCCAAATTTCTAAGACAGCATAAGTTCTCCAGAATCTTGGGAATATGATCTGTTTCATAAAAAAGTAACAGGACTTCTGAGGGTCATGGGGCAAATTCATGCCAGGAACATGCAAAGAACTTAAAGAAATGGAACTGCTTGTCATAGAATAGTAACATTGGCAGAATGCTCTGTTAAAAGGAAAAATCATTCTCGGTTATTCTCAACAGTGTAAAAATATTCCTCAAACTTCCCCAATTCATCTCAATCACCTATTATAAATCTCTCTCACATGCATTTATCTGAGCTGTAACTCAGCGTATTGAGGTAATGAATTCTGTGTATCCCCATTCTACTTGGTAAAATGGTATTGCTTATTTCAATGAAAATAATCTTTTTTTTAAGTCTCAAGAATGCCATCTGGTTCTGATACTAAAGAATTTGGTGAATACATCCATGTTGACTCTAGATGTATAAGCTTTAATAACATTCCATCTGGAATACATTTCCCATAGATAGTATTTCCCAATACTATTTTTTTTTTTTTTTTTTTTGAGACAGAGCCTCAAGCTGTCCCCCTGGGTAGAGTGCCATGGCATTACAGCTCACAGCAACCTCCAACTCCTGGGCTCAAGCGAGTCTCCTGCCTCCGCCTCCCAAGTAGCTGGGACCACAGGCGCCCGCCACAACGCCCGGCTATTTTTTGGTTGCAGCCGTCATTGTTGTTTGGCGGGTCCAGGCTGGGGATTCGAACCCGCCACCTTAGGTGTACGTGGCTGGCGCCTTAGCCAGTTGAGCTATAGGCGCCGAGCCCCCAATACTATTTTTAATGCACCCCAATACCAAAGCTCTTCTAGTCTTTTGGTTACTTACAGGTTTTCTTAGAAGACTCTATATTACAGATCATGGAATATAGACGTAAATGCTACCCCATAGCCATACATGCAGAATCAGGTACAAGGAGGTGTTCTTATGAAGATGTTTTTGGTTACAGGAGACAGAATCTCACTCGAGGTAGCTTAGGTAAACAAGTATTTATACGCATGGATGCAACAGTATGAGGCATGGTCTCAGAGAAACTGGAATAACAACGTCAGACCCTGAGGCCACTCCTTCCGGTTCCCTCTGTTAATTCTGCTTCTGTATTGCCCACTGCCTTCCTCTCTGCCTGCTCCTCCATCCTACCTTTCACCTCCTCGTGTAGCTGTATCTCGCATATGCTCAGCATGGTCACCTACATTGAAGGACCTTAGTCTTGATTCAAATTCTTGAAAGAAGTCATCTGCTTGACTCCATCCAATGAATAGATTTGCATGCTTTTGATTAGAACTCCATCCATTACCAATTAATCATGGCAAGAAATGGAAATTCCTCATCTGGTAAGTACAGCTACCACTTCCAAAAGTCAAGGGGGCAGTCGATTCTCAACAAGGAACTGAGAATTCAAGCAAGGAAAGGAACATATCTGGCACAGGGCAGTGCATGAATTTGCACTCTATTTCAATCATTTGGGGGCAGACATCCTATATTCCAGAAACTGTGCCACCACCTCTTGATTTGCCTGTCGAGAACTGTTATTTTTTCATTGCACCCAAGTACCATCATAGGTCTTTCCTCTCAAAGGGCAGTGAGATACCAAATATTGTCACTGTGGACTTTGTAGATGTTCAAATGACAATTGGTATGGAATAAGAATCACTTGGATATAAAATGCTCATTCTGATATTCCAGAACCTGAAAAACTTAAGCATTGCACACACATGCACACACACACACACTCTCCCATTCTTTCAAGTGCATGCCACTTAGGAGCCTCTTTTGTATTAACATGTCTATATTTCAGAGTAGCATACTGTACCTGGTAAACAGCTGCTCCTTGGATAACCAATTGTAATCCCTTATTAGAGTAAAAGATGGCACAGCCAATCCTTCTGCTGCATTATTCACAGCTACGATTACTAATGCATCTCTCATTAAAAGGCCATATGTTAGGTTTTGCCAACAAACTAGCACAGAGGCTGGGCTCAAGTACATTGTCACAAATAAATCAGTACGTTCTACTTTTAGAGTCCTGGGTGCTTGCACTGTAGTAATTCGCAGATTTAGATTGTACATACACATGCCCCCAGAAATTGCTCCCCTATGTGCATAAGTCTCTGCTGTGAACCTCTTTATATTACTTGTAGGTTGCCAACCAAAAAGCAGTCAATCAAAACCACTTGGCAATGTCTCCTTTTGTGGAATCGTGTAGGACTGGAAAGGTATGACTGTTTACTGTTTTCAAGAATAGAGGCAGTAAAAAATGGGCTTGGTATATAGTGATCTCACCCAAAAGACATAAAACTTCAGATTGCTAACCAGAATAAAATGCTGTGTTTGTATTTGGGCTTTGGCCACGTATTCTCATAAATGTCATTACATGACAAGAAACAATATGCTTCGACTGTGATGTAAAACGTAGCTTGGGAGCACCTAAGAGCTCTTGCATCAGTTAGCAGTTCCCCAGAAAACATCAAATCCAGAAGAATTGTAGGGAAAAAAAAAATATTTCAGATGTCACCAAATAGTTCCAGAACAGGGTGCGCTTAACAGAAGGTCTAGCTTGAAGTGAAGCTTTGCAGTGGATTTCATGTATATGTTTGGCCAGCTCATGTGTAGGGACAAAACTTAACAGAAAAGGGTAGGTCAATCCAAGTAATTTTCATACACTCTGAGTAGGAGAAAAAGAAACCCAGATTAAAGCAGCAGAGGAATGTTTGTGCATTTTGTGGTGGGGAAGATCTGTTATTTGAAGAGACTAGAAGTTAGACCTCCTCCATGGGGAACAGACTTGAGTCACCAACACAGTTCAGGGGCTCACTCTGACACGGCAGCGCAGCCCTGAGCACTGTCTGAGCCCCCCGCTGTGCTCATCCGACTTGTGGAACACCCGGCCTGAATACCTGTGTTTCTTTCCCTTTGTGCTATTCGTGTTTCTGATTTTTTTAAATTTTCATGATGAAATCGTGCAAGTTCAGTAAACCACTAGGGATTGCCCTTCTAAAGTTAACTTCTCTACTTTTTAACATAAAATATGTCTGCTGTCCTCTGGACTCCGTTTAACTCCTGGAGGAAACGAGGAATTCTCCCTTTTCAATCGCAGAAGGGCGGGCTGCGGCTGACCTTAACCAGCTGACCAGGACGTGCAGAGGTAAATTCCAGACTTCATGGCTAACAAACACCAGGTCCCTGGGGACAGCTGAAACTCTGGGGAAACTTCCAAACTGGGAAGCCCTCTGTGAGTGCACTTCAGCAGGGCCATGCCTCTCGTCTGAAGCAAGTGCAGCTGGCCCTCTGTACGCAGATGGCGTCTGGATCCACAGAGTCAACCAAACCAACACGGATCTAACGATTTGACAAACAAATTGCTTCAGTACTGAACATGTACTGACATTTTTTCTTGACATCGTTCCCTAAACAATACATTATAACCACAATTTACAGATCATTGACATCGTATCAGGAATTCTAAGTAATTTAGGGAGGATATGCATAAGTCACCTGCAAATACTATTTTATATCAAGGACTTGAACATTCTCAGAGTTCAGTATCCATGGGGGGGGATCCTGAAACTAATCTCCTATAAATAATGAGGGATGGCTGTATTTAACTCCTTAGAATGTATTAAATATTTTTTCCACCGGATTTTATCTAATTCTCTCCATCACATAACAGGGTAATAATATATTTCATGAGGTTTAAAACAATTATACAGGTGCTATGTGTTTTGGGTAAAAACATGAACAGTAAAGAAAAATATAATGTGAAAAGCAAATACTGCTACCCCTTGTCACATATACGTGGACCACTCACCAAACTTCCCAGAGGTAAGCACTAGTACCAATGCTTTGTGTATCTTTCAGAAAGTTCTTGTGTCTGTGTATTCGTGTTTACGCCTTCCTGAAACCCACTTAATTTCACATCAGATCTTGGACATGTCCCTGTATCGGATTCATTTGAGGTTCCCACATCTAATTCATTGGGGTTCTCTTTAGTGATTATACAGTGTCACACTGAATAGATGTTCTAGCATTTATTTAGCAAGTTGTCTGGACATTTCGATTTCAGGTTTTTTGCTATTACTACCAAAGCTAAAAAGAGTATCTTTATATTACTTAAAAAGTAAAACCTTCAGGTTATATTGCTAGGTTAAAACTAGGAACATTTTAAGTTTTGCTAGATATCACTGATAGGTGAAGTGAGGTTTTTAGTCCCTCACTGGTCCCTGGTGGGGAAATTGAGTCTCAAGAGATTAAGATATATTTGAGAGGTCATAAAAGCAGACAGAGTTGCAAAGCAAGATTCTGAAATCAAGCTCATCTGGCTGTACGTTTCACCACTTCCACATGACATCCTAAAGCCTCAAAGAGACTCAGTCTAACTTTTGGAAGAAGTAGGTCAGTCGGGTTTGGTGCTGGCACGGACAGTGGAAACTATTCGGGGTGAGACAAACTATTAACCAATATCTCCTTGTCAGGATCTGCTTCTGACACCACTTGCCAGGGCCCGGGACTGGCCAGGCCTCGGCCCAGCTCAGGTAGGTTCTGGGCACGGACCACTAAGCTCCCTTGCTCAGAAACAGTTTTTCTGAGGTGCTTGAGGGCTATCTACTGTTAGCTAGAGAGAGAAAGAGTGTGTCTTAGAGAGAGTAAAGCAGTCTTCTTAGAACAGATAGCTCTTAGTCTTTAGCAGAGCTTGATAATCTTCAGCAGAGACGCCATGCCGGCGTTCTGCAGGCAGGAGAGGAGACAGAGTCAGAGTAAGTGGACCCGTGATAGAATGCGCATATGCTCCCGACTGCCTTCTCCTCCAGCCTAATATAAGGCTGAGCTCATGCTCTCAACACCACAGGTGTAGAGACTGCCGATTCACCACTGCTCTCATCTCGCGAGCTCTCTCATGCTTGTTAGAACCAAATCTCTCTCCATGCCCTTTTCACCAAGGTGTTCCATTACAGGTATTTCCTATAATTCTCACTCCTCCTAGCCATAGACTATAAGGGCTGCTACACCTCCTTCTCTGGGAAGTGAGATTCCAAAACTGTTTGAATACCATTTATTTACTGATTTATACAATAAAATTCAACCATCCCTTCTCTGCCAGTTACGGTGCTTTGACAGGGAGGCCCATGGTGAACTAGATAGACAGGGTGCTACATTTTAATGGAAAAAGATATTAACCAAATCCTCCTAAAATTAATGTAAAATTATAATCTACAAGGACAAACACATCAGTGATATATGAGCTTATAAAAGGATTAGACTTAGGCAGGGGCACAAGTTAGGATTCCTGGAGGTAATGCTGATCCCGCTGAAATTCCTAAGAAGGACGGGAGTGAGGAGAGGAAGAAGGTGGAAAACGGTCTCGCATTGCAGACCGAGGAACAGTGCACAGAAAGGTCCAAGTGGGAGCAAATAGTGCAAGTTCCAGGGGCTGGACAATAACAAGTTCTCTGTAGTGGTAAGACAGGAATAGAAAAACTCTGAGCAGGATCCAGGCTCTACGGGGTCTTGTTAGTGTAGAGAAGGGATATTATCTGTTAGTATTACCGTTCACAAAGGGGGAGGCATCAAAAGGTTTTCAGGAAAATGCATTGTGGCAGCAGAGTGGAAAATGATTACTTAGTTCCCGGCAGCAAAGCGCATCACTGTATGAAATGTACATTAAATTGAAAGCAACTTCTTTAGGAAGAAACCTCACATGCCAAAGACCCACACCTGTCGCTTGCCAGCGCACACGTGGGCTCCCTCTCTTAGCGAAGTATGAAGATAACAAAAAGCAATTGACTTAAATGACGTTAAATCTGAAGATGCAGGGAAAATTATCACCACCGTTATCAGGAGACAGTACTAGATATGAAGAGTTAAACTGGAGAGCTTTCCAGAGCAACTTAGCAGCAAACGTTGATATCAATTTAAAATTAACCAAATGCATAAACAGTACAAGTAGCCACATGGGGAAGCACATTTTAGGAAGAATCCACTTAGACTAACAGAGTGTGGCAGCTGCCTCGGAAAACAGACCCTGTCACTAGCCCCACAACCTCAGCTTCTCTGTGGCTTTTACGCATCAAGGCTCCACTGCAAAGGGGAGTTTCCAAAGAGCAGACACGATAACGTAACTTCTTGGCTAAACTCATCTGTCTTAGGCCTTTAAACATCTGAAAGAATAATCCAGATATAAACGATGTGCACAAGCCTCTGGAATGCCGGCTTGTGGCCAAGCATATGCGCTCTCAGCACCTGGTATCATGGGGCCTCCATTGCAAATCTCAAGTCTAGGGCACTTCAGGTGACACGTGAGTGGTCCCCTGTAACTCTCCCTGCCCCCTCCAGCAATCCCTAGAGAAGAAGATGCAGTCACTGGAAAATGTGCACAGAGGTTTAGAATTGCCCTGAAGTAGAACAGTCCAGAGTTATCCCTGGGATAAATTCAATCTGCATAGTTTTCAAGGGTCTGTGCACACTCTGGCACAACACTCAAGACCCTCACCAAGAGCCTCGGTTGTGATCACAACTACATCTGCACCGTGCTGCCACCCGTCGTCTCTGCCATCCCTAAAGCCCCTGTCACAGGGATATCTCACCTGACCCCAGTGACACTGAGCTGCACCTCTCCATTCGTGTTGCTGTCTACGCAAGAGATGCCATTTCCCCCTTGCAGAATTCCAATTTATCCTGTAAACCCAAACTCTAGTAGTTTGGTAAGGAAGCAAATCAACATTTTGTGAGAAACAGCTGCAAACTCGATATTTGGAATGAAAAGATAAATCAACCACAATTTTTGTCCCTAAGAAAGTCATATTATTATATGTCCTTACATTTCTAGTGTATTACAGATCGCTTCTAGTAAGTAATATTCAATAAGGTAAACTGTATACATCCAGACAAGAATCATAAATGAGGCGTGTCAACATTCCAAAAGAGAGCAAGAGCACCTGACGTGCTACCCTGTACCGTGCTGTTATAAATACAAGGTGCATGTAGTATCCTCCGGGACTTAGGATGTCCTGACACCCAGAAGAAAATATATTATTAGAGAATTCAGTCATTCATCTATTTAGTCACTATTTCAATCTGTGATGTGCATGATATTATCCTTGGCACTATAAGCCATAAAGGTGATGGGCAAGTCAATTATAGTCACACAAATAAATAAGACAAAGATACTATTTATCTATAGATAGATATAAATATATAAATATATATATTCATATGCATTAAATATATGAGAATTATCAAACAATTTAAAAATAAATTTCTGTGAGAGTTTCAGGGAGAGAGATTTGAGATTTCCTCTACATAATTTAGACATTGTTATCTACCCAATCACCTCATTACCACTGTGGAATCTGATACTGAATGCCTAGCAGAAAATACTGTCAAGTATTCATTCAGTGGTTCCTGAACTCATCTAATTGTGGCCAGGACATCTATCAACATCAATAGTTGGGGGGCTCCTGAGACAGTCCATTTCAATTTCAGATGGCTATAAATATTAGTAATTTTTTTCTCTCACGGAACCAAAATATATTTTCTTGAAAATTTCATCCATTAATCTTATGCATTCCTCTAGTGACTTTCAAAGTTAATTCATTTCCTCTTCTATGTCCATAATTTGAAAAAATTAAATAAGTGATATTCTCCTTAAACCTTCTCTGCTATCATTTATTTCAATTGAGTTCTTTTTGGATCTGTGCTTTTATTCAAGATATGAACTAACCGTCTCAGCTTCTCATATCCTTAAATTTGATTAGTATGCCATTCGGCCTCTCTGAGAATTTATTAATAAATATATTGAACCAGATTAAAGCTTCCATCAAGTTGGCATTAATGAATAACATTGTTATAGTTAACTATTAAAACAGCTAAAGATCTACCTAATGAGATTATCACTCAGCTCACAGCCCTCCCACTCATTACCTTACTAAAATCCAGATACCCAAAATCTATATAATCTCAGTCAAGTAATTCATTATAAAAATGTTAAGTTTGACTGCATGACTTAACCATAGTGAATCTATCTGAATCTCAGTGGCCAACTTTTCCTTTTCTAAAAACCAATTTTGGAAATCATCTGCCCCATATTATGCCAGAATCAATTTCAGTCACTTTTATGGAAATGGAAGAATCTAAATTCTTCTAAGACCTTTTCTTAGAAGTTGAAAGATGACCAATTTCTGTGCACTAGCAACTCTCCCATATTCTTTGAGTTCTATACTATGAATTTAGAACTTTTCTAAAGTATCTAGTGTTTTTTTAAAGGATAATGATATTTTTAAAAGTCTTAGCCTAAAGCTGAATTCACTTAAACTTGCAGAGAATATATATCTACATTGTATTTGCAATAATAGCATAAGATAGAGAATAAATGAACAAAACACTAATTGAAAAAATCTTTGACTTTAGCAATGGCAAAGGTCCTCAACAAAAGATTTAAAATGGAAAACATGGTAAAATATGCTTACCCTTGCTTTAAAGAAATAAAGCATATTAAACAGAAAACCAGGAACAAATAGAGGATCCTAGAAGACCTTTCTTATGACCCAAATATATTTAATAAAAGTAACGAAGTATTTAGTGTGTTCAATGAACTGATTTCAAATATCATCTGTTGGGATCCTAACTCTTAATATGATAGTTTTAGGAGGTGGAGTCTTTGGGAGGTAATTAGGTCATGACGATAGAGACCTCACAGATGAGATTAGTGTCCCTATAAAAGAGAACCCAGAGAGCTCGCTACCCACTTCCACCACGTGATGGCCCAGAAAGAAGGCATCACATATTTGAAAGGGGCCCTCCCCAGACACTAAATCTACAAGCAACGCCAGACACTACATTGATGACTGGGAGAAATAAATGTCTGTTGTTTATAAGCTACAGAGTTTACAACATTTTATTACAGCATCCCAGATGGACTGGAACAGTGTATATCCCCTGTCATACGCACTGCGAATCAAAGTTCTCTCTTCCTATTTTCATCACCGATACTAAATTTATGTGTCTACAGGGAGGAATAGATAGGGAATGGGAAGTAGGGGCACAGCTAAAACTGTCAAACAATTTTTATGGAATATTTCCAAACTGGATGGTTCCACTGGGCTGGATTCCGCCCACTTCAACCCTGCCTAAAATTTTAACCACAAGTGGTATTATTCTCAGGAGAAACATGATGGTGAAACAGGTTTGGAGTTTATTTAAGAGACTGCATGCTTCAGTGACAATCAACTCATTCTCCTAAGTACCCTGTAATACAGTTCATGGAGGTGTAGGAAGTCTTGTAGAAGGACAAAAAAGTTAAAGCAAAATTTGTTCTTATGTATCTAATAACTTTCTCAGTTACAACACAATGTAAAATATTGTACCAGTTAGGAAAAATTTCTCCAGCACAAATGCAAATTAGTCTGATGTCTGAAAATACTATCTGCCTACCTGCTAAATGTCCAAGCAATACACATCCGTTGCTAGACAATGACAACTTATTATAGAAAGGAGGACAGGGACAAGACTAAGGAACCTTGAGGATAGAACAAGCTGCCAGGAAAGAATCTACCTGGTGCTCAAGCTCTAGTGGACACACCTGTCCCTAACTCCTCAGTGATTCTCACGGCAATGCTGATGATACCTGAACCAAGTGATGGAAGGAACTGCCTTCTGAAGATGTTAAGGATTATTTCCTTATTCCTCACTGTATGTGTGCAGACCCGCCACACTTCCAAGCAGGCCTACGTGAAGGCAAATGCACGCCTTCACAAAAGCACAAAATGCAGTTTATCTTTTATCCTTCAGCAAGGCTGCTTCTTCTGTTTGCACACCCCATAATCCCTCTCTACTTTGGCTTCTTTTTTCCAAAGATGCCATTTACAAGATGTGCAAGCAGGGGAGAATTATCAAAACCTGCTCCTAATCAAAACACCCTTTCCCTCAGGGCTGCTCATTTCAACAGCACAGTCAAATAAAAACAATCAAATGAGCTAACTATTTTAATCCAGAACTAGGCATGAGCGATGCTTTGAATTCATTCTTCAGTGCAGTATCTGCACTGTTTGTAAACCAACACCTCTTCATCCATCAATTCTACTTCTAAGCATTTATCATTAGAAAAAAAATTACACGTGCAGTGTGGAACTGTAATTTCTTTATTTAGGCATTGTTTTTATAACAACTACAACTTAAAAACTGAAAAAAAAAATAGTAATTATGTTACCTTGTATATCGGCACTAAAATTATGCCCGTAGAAGTGGTAAGAAATTTCATGATGCACAATAGGGTCTCATATTTTAAAAGTGTACATCTATAGTATAGATACTTATTTGTGGGTATAAGTCACAGTGATAAGCTCCTGGTAAACAAGAACACCTGCGTCCTCCACTCATACAGAGAAGACGGTGTGATGTCAAATGCAGACATTAACCAAATCAACACACAAAAGGTTCTGTCCTCAAGAAGCTTGTATTTTATTTTTAATTTTATCTTTTTGCCTAGTGTATAACTTTTCAGTCTTTTATAAATATAAAAATAAGCTTGAACAAGAGAAAGACCTTGTCCCTACAAAAAATAGAAATATTAGCTAGACATGTTGGTGTGCACCTACAGTCCCAGCTACTCAGGACGATGAGGCAGGAGGATGGCTTGAGCCCAGAAGACTGAGGTTGCAGTGAGCTATGATGACGCTACGACACTCTAGCCCTGGTGGCAGAGTGAGACACTGCCTCAAAATAAATTAAATAAATAAATAAATTGATAAATAAACAAACGTTCTCTATTTCCCCAGACTGTTTGACACATTATCAACTAACGGGTAAAATTTAAGTGCTTGCCAAGGGGTGGTGGATGTGTGGGAGTCGGGGTAGGGGGTATGAGAATATGTTGATCAATGGATATAAACTTTCAATTATAAAGTGAATAAATTCTGGGGCTATAATATCATAATATATAGCATGGAAATTATAGCTAGTATTATTGTATTCTTTATTTGAAATCGTGAAGAGTGTTGCTTTTGTGTCCTCAACCCCCCCCACACACACACACATATACACACACACCCCATGGTAACTATGGTGACAGATGAGATCATTAGTTTGCTTGTGGTAATTATTCACAATGTATACATGTGTCAAATTACCATGTTGTATACTTTTGTATAATTTTTATTGTCAATTATACTTCTAGGCAGCTGTAAAAAATGACGAATTTAGGAAATTTAGTGGTGGTATCTGTGGGTAGGAATACATAAATCTTACCGTCAGAAACGCATAAAAGTCTCCTGCTTATGATGGCTGCCTTGTAGACAAGCAAGTAAAAACTACTCCTGGGCTATCATCCTTACTTCGAGAACTATCAAGCCATGTGACTTCCTCCTGTGAAATTCTTTGTGCTGCTTGTAAATCCATTACATAAACTTGGGGCAACAGTTATTTATAAAACAAAGGAACTAAGGGAGATTTCTCAACCTTATTACAGAAAGGAACCAGGGAAGTTTTTCTAAAAGAAGGATCAGAACATCTATGAAAAATATCAAAGCAAAAGTCAATTGAACATGTTTGACCATAGCCATAATTAGACAATCTTCAGAGAGTGAATGCCAGAGTGTTAGAACCAATTCAACCGCCGAGATGAGGGCAGACAACATTGATTAATGTTCTACTTAAAAATCAAATGTTATATTCAGGCCTGTTGAAGAAAAGAAATGCAGACAGGCCACTTTGCTCAAGAATATCCTTACTGTGAAGGAACTTCGGTGGGAGGGTGGTGAAGGTGGGAGGCACAGTTCCTCTGTTTCTCCCATAGACTTTAATTTCCCCAAAGGAAAAAATGGAAACAGGAAGCAAAGAGGAAGAAGACTACATTAAAGCTCCCTTCTTTTGTTATTTCCTGCCTCGGAAGCTTAGCCTTTGTTTAGACATTGCTGGCTGGGCTAGATAATTATCTTCATTTTATTGTTAGTTTATCAAAGAGTTTTTATTTGGTGCTCACTATTTGCCTGTTTGCAAAGATGAGCTCTTATTTAACTTCCAAGTTAAATAATGCAGTACGTGGAACAGAAAACTGATTCGCTTCATTAATTTCCTTTTCTTTTAAGAATTTACTGTGTCAATTTGCTGCAAGTATCATGGTGGTGGCAGCTGTAAACTAAAGCATCACATATCATAGAAACACTACCCTCTAAGTCACATTCACAACTGCCGTAAAATTTACTATTAACCGAGTGGTTAGCTAATAGTTGCTATTTGGTAATTCTCAGAACTTATATAAAGAAACATTTAGGGAATCAGCCATTTTGCCAATTTGGGCACATTTTAACCAAATACATATATTTTGATCATAGACCTAGATGGCCGACTTAATAATATAGAAATAATTTAAACTCACCTTAGTAACTTGAGAATTTCAAAACATTCATTATTGATGTAATGTGAGAGCCTATTTTATAAAAATTACATCTGGGGAAGAAGTTGTCTTGAAAGCATCATTTAGTAGAGGACTAAGTGGCAGATTATACTAAACGCATCCTACGTTTTTACAAAGATATGAAAAAGTAAAAGCAAATTATATTTGGCAAAAACAGATTGATTTTTAGTTTACGCTGCTAAAGCAAGTGTATCTTCCAACTCAGAAAAGTCTTTTTTTATTAAAATACATTTTCTTTCATTACTGTGGAAAGGTACTAAACTTAATAACCCAGCGCAAAGTAAAACATACTGAAATTAAGCATCTTATTTACAAATATTATACTGTAAGATTACATTTCTACTCACTGAAGTCCCCAAATGGAAAAATGTTTCTTACTCCTTTCTCATTTATAACTTGCTTTTATTCTCATTTCTGTATTTTATTATAATTTGAGTAGACATCATTCCTTCTTCTCTGAATTGAAATTGCTCTTATATATTTTAATTTATCCCAACTTTTAATAATCTTTTATTCCTTGTGCATTACTCCTACATCTCCAAAAGTACACTTCCCTACACGATCACTGGAGCATGAGAATAGATGTGACTGAATAATAATTTATACTAATGAATGTTAGCCATTTTATTACTCGACCATGCCAGATTGAGTAATTTATGTAAAGTTCCAGATCTCTTGGTGTAATGGCTACTGTTGTCCTTATGGCTGGTGTAATATGCTATGATTTCTTGCATTTTTAAAGCTATTGTGACTTCTCTGTTCATTTTTCCCTCATCATTTTAACTGGCCTTTCTGTCTTTGTTTCCTTTCCTGGCTAACTCTTTAAAACACACTCTTCAAAATTATATCAGGTGTTTATTGCTTTATAATAAAGTCACACAAACCCTGTGACTTAAAACCCATTTATAATCTCAAAGTTTCTGCAGGTCCTAAGTCAAGAAGGATGGAGATACCTCAAAGAACTAAACGTAGACCTGCCATTCAACCCGGCAATTCTACTACTTGGTATTTACTCAAAGGAAAAATACAAGGACATTTTATCATAAAGACACTTTCACTTGAATGTTTATAGAGCACAATTCACAATTGCAAGGATGTGGAAACAACCCAAATGCCCGTCAATACCTGAACTGATTAATAAAATGTGGTATATGTGTACCATGGAGTACTACTCAGCCATTAAAAATGGTGATCCAGTATCTTTTGTAACAACATGGAGGGACCTGGAGACCATTCTTGTACATAAGGTAGCACAAGAATGGAAAAGGAAAACTCCACATTTACTCAATAGAAAATGGGAACTAGTCAATCCATACTTATGTTCACACACTAAAAGTAAAGCTCAACATGAATGGAGCAGGTGGGAGACAGGGAGAGGTTGGGTGAATTCACACCTAATGGGTAGTGTATAACGCACACAGTTTGGCTGAAGGGCACACTTATAACTTCAACCTGAAATGTACAAAACAAACTATGAGACCAAAATGTGTGTACCCTTGTAACAGTTTGAAATTAAACAAGAAAAAAGAAATCAAGTGTGTTTCACTGAGTTCTCTACTCCAGGTCTCTCAAGACCAAAATCAAGGTGGCAGCCAGGCTCTTATCTGGAGAACTCTGATGAAGAATCCACTTCCAAGCTCACTCAGACTCTTGACAGAATTCAGTTACTTGTGGCTGAAGAACTGAGGTCCCTGTTTCCTGGTTTCTTTCAGCTCCTTAAGGCTGCCTACCTTCCTTCTCATACTCATTCCATCTTCAGCCAAAGCAACAGAACACTCAATCCTTCTTGTACCTCAAATTCTTCTATTCTCCTCTTCTGCCAGGAGCTGGTGAAAGTTCTCTGCTTTTACAGGCTTACAAGATTGAATCAGGCACATCCAGATCATTTTCCTATTTCAAGGTCAACTATTCCCTATAACATAACATAATCATGGAAGTGAGATCTCATCACATTCAAGGGACTAGGAAGTGTGGAATCTTGGGGGTCATTCCTAGAAATTCTGCCTGTCATAAAATTCTAACTCACCATGTAGGGAAAACCTTAGGTATCCATTTATTTACTTCTACCTCAATTTTTCTCTTCCTCCTTATCTAAATAGATGTCCCCCTTAACCTCTCCAGCATCCATCACACTGTGTACATCACACTAGAGTATATTGCCTCCTGAGCTATGCAACCCCCAAGTATAGGCCTATTCCAAGCAACATAGTAGATGTTTACCTGATAAATTATGTTGAACAATTTATTAGACTATATCATTAAAAATCAAAGAAAAAAATGTTTGTTCAGTGTGAAATATTGAAGTACATTCATTACAAATTTTTGAAAATGAGTTAGTATGTCTTCATAGATGAAATACTCAGCTAATACTGCTCATTTAATTAGAGTTTTATATTCTAATTAATAAAAATGTTTCCAAAATTTGTTATTTATTTTATTTGTTTTGGAGACAGAGTCTCACTTTGCCACCCCCAGTAGAGTGCCAGGGCTTCATAGCTCACAGCAACTTCAGACTCTTGGGCTCAAGTGATTCTCTTGCCTCAGCCTCCTGAGTAGCTGGAACTACAGGTGCCTGCCACAATGCCCAGCATTTTTAGAGGTGGGGGTCTCACTCATGCTCAGGCTAGTCTCAAACTCGTGAGTTCAGGCAATCCACTTGCGTCAGCCTCCCAGAGTTCTGGGATTACAGGTGTGAGCCACCATGCCCAGCATCTGTTTCCAAAATTTTTAAACATATGTTGGTACTGTGTTAACTGCTTCATCTCATTTAATCAAAATAATTCCATTTTACAAATAAGGAAAGTGAAACTTTAGAACAGTTAAATAACTTTCCCAAGGTCAAGTGACTATGAAGTAGTGAAGCCATGAAAGCCTCTGAACATTCTGGCTGCTGAGTCCCCATAATATCTTCCCCCCTTCCTTTTTTCTTCTTCTCTTGCCTTCTTTAACTCCCTCCAGCCTTCTTTCCTGAGGTATTTATTGAAAACTTATTATGTGCTAGGTACTATGCTAACCATTTTCATTAAATGAACTTGGGTCTCAAAATACTGTTAGAAGTAATACATTTATCATGTGTATTCACAACACTTACTATATATACACAAAATATTAAATATCAAGCCATTACTTCATAAAATAACTATATTATATATTGGTGTTTAGATTTGGCATGCCTTTAAAACAGTGGTTCTCAACCTTCCTAATGCCACAGCCCTTTAATACAGTTCCTGGGGTCGCAACCCACAGGCTGAGAATAGTTGATTTAAAACTATCCATCACTAATCTTGCTTCTTTATAAATGTTGTACACATATATTTGTGCATACATGTGAACTATAATGAAAATACACTTCATAATATGCTACTCATTAGCAAATCTGTGTGGGAAAAAGCGATGAGAAAATTTAAACAAGGAAATTCCATCTTGCCCAATTGTGATCTCATCATAGTTGAGGCCACTGTATGAACCACAGATGGTAGGAACGGAGAAGCCACACATGTTTACAGTGACTTGAACTTCACCCAAGCAATGATCTGTGCTCGAAAGCAACTTCTTGTTACAAAACCATGTCATACTCAAATATGTGGTCTCTTAACCACTCAGGGCCACCGGTGAAACATTTAAAACTAGCCATAGGCATTAATACAGCAGATACTGTATTTACTTACTGACAAAATACATGCCTTCCAAAATTTTATAAAATTATCTTGTTAAAGTACATTTAGCAATGTAAGTATCGTACTTCATTCATAGTACAAAACATATAAATATAAATTATTGCCATTCCTCAAATGGCCCTTGAAATGTATGAAAGCTGACACCATAGTGAATTATGAGATTTTAATCACTTATAAGACCAAAGCTTTAGAGAAAGGAGTGGCCTTAAAGAAAGGAGGAATTTATCACCCTTGTAGAGAAACTCAAAAGCAATCCTTCAGAATTATTTTACAAAAGGAAATCCAAGTGTTAAAGGGATAAGACTTCCATTTTTCTTGCTATACCTTTGCCATCTGTAATCAGTTCTGAATTCAAAAGACTGCACAGGAGTGTTTATGAGGGGTGAAGAGAGAACCAATTTATGTAAATAGTAAATCATGTTTATAAAGGCCATCTGTGTGAGCCCAGAGCTGAGGCCAGAAACAGAGTACCAATTTAAACCGCAGGAAAATTACTCCTAACTCAAAAAGGACTGTTTGTGGGCACTGGCATTTTATTTATGTAAATATAAATAGGAACAATGTGCTGCCTTCTCAGAATAGATAGTGAGTTTTAGTGTATAAAAATTCCAAAAAGCCAACGTCCTCCCAGTGTTCTTTTCCAGTTACCTCCAGCTGTCCTGTTTTATAGTCATACACGTATTTATTATCTCAAGACAAAAGGTGACAGAGTTTGATTTCCTTCTTTGCCAGGCATTTCCCGCCCCACAACAAACTTCAAATGAATAAGCACACAACTTTAATTTTTAGGTACCTGCCAACATGTATTCACCTAGTTGCCACATCAGATTTGGGCTTTCTGCTGCCATCATCGTGTAATTTTAATTTCTGTCATTGGATTAAATATCAGGCACAGCTCTTGAGTAGATGGGCTATCCCAACAATGGAAGCAAACCTGTACATACACTGGAGAATATTTTCAGGACTAATTTGTTATCCCTGTGAAAGAACTAACACAACTGTGATTCAATAACAGATTGGGTAAAAGAAATGCACACAAATTTATACACACATCCACACATGATTCTACATAGTCACATTTTATATCTTCAGTTGATATTAATTTTAACTATCACCCTTAAACTTGACTCTCTGCACAGGACATCATCTTCTTGTTTTTCACTTAATAACAATACAAGCTAAAGTGGCCTGGATTTATTTTTTGTCTTATAAAATATAAAATAACAATAACAATGATTTTATTCTTATCTATACAAGTTGTGAGTCCAGAAGTATCCTGGGGAACAAGAGGGAACTTATATTAAAGTAACCTATATACAGCAAAGACATGTTTTACTACCAAATATATTTTTAATCACCTTGAAAAGTAATGCTGAAATTGCTGAAATACAAACACACACAGACCATTTGAATACATTTACTTTTCCATCAAATCTTAGTTAAAACATCTTCTCTAAGAAGACTTCTAGGACATCCTCAAGAAGTCAGCTTTCCTTAGTGCTTATGGAGCTTTGAAAAGGACGATGATAACCATGGTCATAAGAAGAGCTATACATGGGGTGGTGCCTGTGGCTCAAAGGGGTAGGGTGCCGGCCCCGATACCGGAGGTGGTGGGTTCAAACCCAGCCCCGGCCAAAAAAAAGAAAAAGAGCTATACAGTGCTAAGTATTGTTTCCTACACTTTGTGTTAATTCATGAAATCCTCACACCAATCTCCTGAAATGCTTAATTTCATTTTTGTTTAATCTATGAAGAAACCCAGGCACAGAGAAGTTAAATAACTTTCTTTAAGGTCCCAGAGTGGTAAGTGGAAGAACTACATGTATTATTCGACCTCAGGCAATCTGGTGCCAGATTCCAAACAGTTAGCCATCATATGTAGACAAGCTATACCATGGAATCTTTCTTGATTTGCTATTTTTTAATAGGAACAAGACATGTACCTATAGAATTGCTTTCTAAATTACGACAAGACAATTTCTGTAAAGATCTAGCACTGTGCCCAGCACATAGCAATGCTAAATGTTGTCATTGTGTTATTGTCACCAAGCACAGTTATTTTAACCCAAGCTTCTATTCTTTCTAACATTGTGAATTCCTTGAGGATGAGGTCTATGTTCATTCACCTGCCCATTCATTCATCCCACCAATATTCAATGAACAGCGACTATAGGCCATGATGCCCAGCCCTGCAAACACTCATCTGTGAAGACACAGCACTCAGCAGAAGACTGGTAGAGTTCTACCTCCAGGTCTTTGCGCTCACTATTCCCTCTGTCTGGAAAACTCTTCCTCATGTAATTTCAAAGCTTTCTTTCTCGCATCATTCTCTTTCTGCAAATTGTGCAAGTGTTATGTCTTAAAGAAACCTACTCTGAGTACCATGTATAAAGTAGTCCTTTCCAGAACTCTCTTTTCTTACTCTACTTTAGGCTTTCTACATAATGCCACCATCATATTATTAGGAAGTAAGCTCCATACAGACAAAGAGTTCCAATTCTACACACAGAATCTAGAGTAGTAGGCTAGTAAATTAGTTACATTGGTGAAAAAAAGAGAAGAAAGGAGGAAGAAAGGGAAGAAAGGCGGGAAAGAGTAGGGGATAAAAAAAAATATTTTTTTGAGACAGAGTGTCACTCTGTGGCCCTGGGTAGAGTGTTGTGGCATCACAACTAACAGCAACCTCAAACTTTTGGGCTCAAGTGATTCTATTACCTCAGTCTCCTAAGTAACTGGGACTACAGGCACCTGCCACAATGTCCAGCTATATTTAGAGACAGGGTCTCACTCTTACTCAGGTTGGTCTTGAACTCCTGAGCTCAAGCAATTCACCTGCCTTGGCCTCCCCAAGTGCTAGGATTATAGGCATGAGCCACTGTACCTGGTCAGGAAAATAATTTTGATCCGACAAATGTTTTACAAATATGTGTATACATTTTCTACTTCTTCTTTATCAAAGTACCTCTTAACCATGAATGAAAGAATGACATTCTTCCCTCCCTCCCTCTTCTCTTTCTCCCTCCTGAAACTCCTGAGAGCTCATCAAGGGCCCTTTCCAGCTTCTATGCAGTTGTCCTTTCCATAAACCTATGTCTCTCGCCATTTAGATTTCAACACCTGTTCATGTTACTACAAAGAAAAAAGATGTACATGACCTCTGTGGAGACCAGCTTTCCTTTTGTTTCCAACAGTGGTGAAGAGCTATAATTTAGCAGCGTCTTAAGTGGTAGTTGTAATCACTTGCCATTTATCATCCAACTACCACAGACTAATTTGTGATTAAAGAAAAAGCTCTTCTTATTTTTCAATTATTAAAAATATGCATTTGTTCATTTTTTTCTTCAAACATGACACCCGTAATTAGCAGGAAGTGTGCACTGAGCTTCTTTTCTAAGAAGAGGAATGCATTGACATTAACCCTTTTCCTCCCAGAACCACTCTAACCATTCACGGTAGTTCTGATTGGCATTAGATGATTGTCAATTACTCTGATTTTCCTCTTTCTGGGAGCAGGGTAGGGTTGCTCTCTCTGACCCTTTTGAGGTTGGATGCTGCCCTGTGACATGCTGTGCCCAGTAAAATGAGGGTAGAAGTGACATTTGTCACTTAAAGAACATTTCAAAGGACAAGTAGCAATCTTTCATTTCTTTTTCAGGGGTGATATGCAAACACCTGTGGAGATGTTTCCATCAGTGTGGATTTCTATGCAGCAGTAGTGGGCAGGGGCCTCCTGAGACCTCCTGCCATCCAAGGTGGACATGTGAAGTGACTGTAAAAACCAAGCTTTGCTTTGGTAAGTCACTGGCATTTGAGAGTTTTTGTTTGTTTCGTTTTGTTTTCTGGTCCATCCTGACTTAACACAGAGCAGGATGAGATCGGTATCCATGCAAAGTGGCGGTGTACTCACACTGCTGATTTCATTCCCTTGGCACCTTAAATGAGACATTTAAGTCATGATAAGAGAATATCATGGTATAAATATCACAGAAGGAACAAAGTCCATACGGATTATGAAATCCTGGCAGAACATTTTTTGTATACGCTCCATCCTGAGGCTTTGTTATGAAGTAAGGAACCCATGTCACATGGTACACCTCTTTCAAAAGGCTTTTGGGGGTGCTAAGCAAACATTCCATTCCTCCCACACCAGAAACCATTCTATGAGCTTTAGGTCCCCTAAAAACGTTTTTGAACTGAGCTGTAAATTTGTAACTACAATATGTGTATTAACTACAATATTATACTTTGAAAAAAGGTATCAATATATTTTCTTCTTTTTGTTTATTTAAGAATAGAGAATTCTATTCTTGAGACGAGAATCACAGACCATTTAGATTACTCTTCCATCTCTAACTGTGATGGATAAGTCTTCAAGATATTAGAAATGCCCCTTCAAATAACAGATGAATAAAACAACTCCCTCCCTGTTCTGTGACTTATTATTCCAGTTTTTAAAAATGTTCTCTATCTCCATCACTCCCTTCCTCCTCCCTCCCCCTATTCCATTTCTCCTTCTCAGACACACACTTAAAAATACAGATATTCAGACAACTACAGGGTCAGTTTAAGTCCTTTAAAAAAATAAGCACTGTTTATGAAAATAATATTTTAAAAGAATCTTGCATTAGGGAGGGCACGGTGGCTCACGCCTATAATCCTAGCATTCTGGGAAGTCGATAAGGGCAGATTGCTTAAGCTTATGAGTTAAGACCAGCCTGAGCAAGAATGAGACTCTGTACCTACTAAGAATGAAAAACTGAGGCAGTAGGATCACTTGAGCCCAAGAGTTTCAGGCTGCTGTCAGCCATGATGCCATAGGACTCTAACCAGAGCACCAAAGGAAAACTCGGTTTCAAAAAAAAAAAAAAATCCTGTATTAACTTCAAGCTAATAACAATGGCTTCTTCACCAGGCAGGGCTATTTTAGTACATTACAAATTCTTCTACCATCTATCCAAGCAGGGAGCAATTGAGTGATTACTTCCTATAAGATACTTCAGTTTTCTTTTGCAAAATCTCACTGCTAGAGAGATATGTATAATTATTATTTTTTATTGAGAGAAAATTATTGCATGATGTATTAAAAAGGGCTAAGAGGTTTTCAAACATTATACCACAAAGAAAGTACAATTTGAAAGAGTCAGGGCCCACTTCTGCTCCCAAGCAATTAAGTTCAGGAAAAGTAATAGGTATGAATAACCCACTTCAAGTGCCTTCAAGTTTAATGAAAATTGCATCTGAATGTGCCCAGAGAGAATATGAGAACAATGGGAATTGTTCTCGGGAAACACTTCAGTCTCTTTTGAAAATACAGAGAAGGAATGAAGTAGCACTCGTCCAACTTTTTGTATACTAATTTGCGTTTTGCTTCACTAATGTCAATCTGCTGTTCGTGATAATTAACTATTCCTAGGAAAATGGCAAAGTGCAGCAAGAATAATATTCCAAGAAAAGAAGACACGAATAAAAAACCCACACTACCTTTCAACTATTAGGATTAGTTTTAATTTATTATCAATCATATTAATAACTTTTATAACCAGAGAGAAAATTGAGCAGTAAACATCATCTTTGTGGATACAACATGAAACTGCCTTCATGGGCAAATAGTTCATGCATGATATTCTTTTGCTTTTTTGACCAAGTGGAAACCATAATGCTTCAGTTGAAGACATGATGTTTTATTCCAAACACTTATCTGTTCACTGGATTCAATCCTGGGCAGCCCCATGAATGCCTGGGGACAGAGATTACAGTGCAGGCTAGATGAGTTTGGCAATTCAGTGATGGGTCTGAGGTTAATGCATATCTGCACACTCATAAACCAATAAAGGAACACATTTTTTGCACACTTTACCCGAGAAAAGAAAAACATTTCAGACAGAAAACAGCGTTCGTTGGTTTGCCAACACTAGTTAAAACAGTATCTTTCTTGTTCCTCTCTTCCACATAAACAGAGACCTGAAAGGGAATACATCATGATGGCTTAAGAAAACTGAATTTTTCCATTGCTGGAGGGGTTGCTTGCTGATTTTTCCAGACTCGTGTTTTAAATCTGCCTGCCTTAGTGCACCCACACTTAGTAAACTCTGCAGTGGGGATTACGTTACAAAATGCTTTTAGGACGGAAGTAAATTGACGAGAGCATAAACGTGAAAGGGCATGATTTAATGTCAAATAGGCACACACAATTACTTCCTAATTTTCTACAAGATAGTCCTATTCCTTTTTGAGGTAGGTTGTAAAAATATAAAATCCTAGCAGTGTTTCCCAATATGTCAAAATACCAACACAAACCAAAGACATCACTGGCAGAGCGTGTCCAAAACTGTGATAGCCAAAATCTCACCACCCCAGCTGCAGGGCCTCTGAAGCTGATCAGTTTCCTTCCCACACCTTCCCAACGCAAAGTCCATTAAGGCTTTTGCCTTCTGAAGTCACTTTCTCTTTATTTAAAGAAATAAGTGGCTTCTTCCTCATTTCTGACCTCCCCTAGACTCTTCCATCCTCAGTACTGCAGGAAAGAATTTTCTCATCTTTTGAAGAACATTCATTCCTACATTTAACTGGTAACAATGGGTCTCTGCTCACCTGATCCTCCAGATCTACTCAGGAAAAAAATTAGAATATTTTGCATCATGAAACCCCAGAACTCGTGACTACCCTGGATCCTTCCTCAACTTGCCTAAACCATAACAATTTTCGTATCTCTAAATTATCCAATATCTGATAACCAGTATCACAACAATGCCTCATAGAGTTCTTTCATCATCTCTACACACAAAAACTTCATATAGACACACTCCAGAGGTAATTTTTCTCTTTATGAAATATTAATGGCCAAAATTGATATCTTGTATTTCTTTAGGGAAGGAAATAATAATATACATTTAAATTCTTGTTTACCTAGGTATTTGACACCTTGTGAAGAGAGAAAGAAAAAGAAGACAGTTTTGTTTTAATAGAACTTAAAATTTATTCAACCAGGACTAAGTCTGTATTGCATGGCAGACATTAAGTTAATAAAACCTCCATGAATAAGAGAGAGCTCCTTTAAAAGCTCACAGTTGCATTCAGACAAGATGCCCACCCTGTAACTATCACACAAGGTAGAAATGGTAAATGTATTAGAAGAAGGAAATTATTTCTAACTGTGGCTCGTGGCGGGCAGAATGCAAGTACTGCAAACAAATAAGACAGAATTAGAGTCCCTCTAAGTTTTGTAAAAATTCTAGAAAATAGAAAAAATGCCATGAAGTTGCCATTGGCTTCCATTCACCCATAATCTGCCTGAAAAATAAGTCTAATGGAACATTTAGACCATCACAAGTAGAGGAGATGAGGGAAATATATTGGAAGCAGAGAAAATTGTACACCTTTTAGAGCAGAGTCCTGGTGCCTGCATGGGAATTGGGTGTATTCCAGCAGATCACCGCGACGGCTATATGAAGACCAAGCCCACAAGTCACATAACCACATACATTATTGGGTGAAGCTTGTCTTGACAGATGCTCAGAGCCAGTACACAGAATGGTGCTAGGGAAGGACTTAGACGTCTTTTTTTTTTTTTTTTTCACTCCATTTACCCAGGTATAGAACGAGAGATTTAGTGAATAAGACCTGTCCTGGGCATATTTGCATCTGTTTTCTAAGGGAAACATGGAGAAGCAGCGAGATAGTTGAGGATTAATCAGGATAATTCTTTCCCTTTTGAGAAAACTGGCAGCCTAGACAATATTATAAAAAACTGGAAATAGATATTAATGTTGTAGAACATAATCTCTTCTCTCCAGTTACCATGCCCTGGCCAGTTCCCACTCTCACACCTGCAGAGTTCATGCTCTCCAGCAATTAAAACCAGAAACAGTTTAACTTCCCAAAAAGGAATATATAACAGCAACTCCTTCACAAAATTTACTCATATTCAGTAATAAATGTTATTCAAAACTTCCAAATTATATATATATAACTAATTTAATTCAAGTGTTCCAATGAGACAAAATGATGTGTATATGTATGTGTGTGTATACATATAATTTGGAAGTTTTGATTACTATACATATATAGGCTACATACATTATAAGAATGATTTACTATCACTTGATTTCTGATTCCATTTACTTTGTAAAAATATAGTCATTTCCCTATCCCAATTCAAATCTTGCCAAAAAGCCCTAAGTGCAGTTGAATTTCAGTTTCTGAAAAAGCTGCTCTCCACTTAAGCAATAATTTTATGAGTAAAAAAGTGACACAGAAGCAATCTAAGTAAAGGTCAGCCAATCTTTTTATTTCTCAAGGGAAAACCAGCATAGACACCATGCTCGTCTCTACTTTCCACAGTGGCGTGGCTGTAGTCCTGTGCAGCAAAGCTTTGGGAGTATATTTTGAACATTAAGACTGGTCTTTGGTTCTCATCCTGTCTTCAGAAAACTGAAAATACTGTTTTGGCTACATCTTTGGTAATGGGTACATTCTTCAAAGGGTAGAAACTCTAAGAAATTGTGATATATATGTTTAATAAAGGAGTGTCAAAGTATCATGTAAGCTGTATTCACCAGAATACACATAATAAAGGTCAGAAAGAGAATGTTAGAGAGCTAAAATCTGACTACTTCCCCTGCAGCTTACCTTGAAAACATTTTAAATGTAAACTATCAAGGTAATTTCATTGACGGCAGAATATTTAACTTTCCTATCAATTCATGTTTACCAGTATCCTACTTGGTATTGATATGCTTGGGTGAAGAGAAAATAGAAAAGCTCTGGATTTATACTCTAATGGAAAATATGTACACAAAAGCATAACCATTATATAACATGGAATGTGAAAAGTCACATGAAATATAGGGTGGAAGGAATAGCTCTGGATGAGAATGAAAATTCCAGCTTCTAGAAAAAAAGAAACGTTCAATAAACAGGGTAACAAAGCACTTCAAGTTAGATAGAAGCATTTATAAGGCAGCAAAGGCAATGATGTAAGCAAACCCAAGAGCTTGGGAAAGTACACACCATCTTCAGAATCAGCTATAGTCTTTTTTGATTGGAACATTGGATCAGACAGTATATTTGCTAATGATCTTAGCTACAAGTGACAGAAACTCAGCTTTCATCCTTTAGGCCCCCCAAGGATCTATCTGATAGTTACATGAACTTGTAAAATCACAGAGAAAGAGCACCAGGCATGTTCATCTCTCATTATGCCTCAAGGACAATGGCCACACAGATGTATAACGTTCCCAAGAGTCTTGGGGAAAGTCTCCAACTGAAGCTAGGGAAATGACTTCCAGTCTAGACTCGCTTGGCAACTTGTTCGATCCCTAAGATCCACAGTTTTTCTGTAAAGGGGGAATAATGGTAATACTTGTCTAGTCTACCTGTGGTGGTGTAGCCATGTGGCTAGAGAGATCCTCTAACTGCAAAATGATTCTGTTGAAAATGGCCTAATCCAAAGCCTAAGTCAAGCCTACTACAGAACTCATAAAAATGTTACCAAGCATCAAAATCCTTCCCTGAAGGATCAGAAAGAAAATTTTGGAGCACAAAAATATATACACACACACACATACACAGAGAACTACTCAAATAATCTGAACGAGCTGTTCCGATGGGGGAAAACACCAAAGAACAGGTCACTTGTCATCTTCCTCTCATTCTCAGGAAATGCCAAAGAGTAAAAATAAAAGATGCAACAATAGTTTTTCCATGTGCTAAGCCAACTGCGACAGGATACTGTTGTTTAAATAATATAACAGAATCCAGAGGCCCCTCAGAAATAACACGATGCTTTAAAGAGAGGGGGAAACTGATTTCATTCATCCAAAGGAAATACAAAAGTCCCTAGAAAAAGCCAAAACAGAGAAGAAAATAGTTTTTAATATCAAAATAGCTCCGAATATGCCTCTCCTTTTCTGTTTCTCATTGCAGAGCAACCAAGAGAGAACGGAGTACCCAGACCATCCCTTATATCAACCAAGAGAGAATGGAGTACCCAGACCATCCCTTATATCAACCAAGAGAGAATGCAGTACCCAGACCATCCCTTATATCAACCAAGAGAGAATGCAGTACCCAGACCATC
>NW_003852403.1:32135394-32233528 GCF_000181295.1 Otolemur garnettii
AGACCATCCCTTATATCAACCAAGAGAGAATGCAGTACCCAGACCATCCCTTATATCAACCAAGAGAGAATGCAGTACCCAGACCATCCCTTATACCAACGAAGAGAGAGGGGAGTACCCAGACCATTCCTTATATCAACCAAGAAAGAATGCAGTACCCAGACCATTCCTTATATCAACCAAGGCAAAAGTCTTTCACTCGCCCATATCACAAGCTTTAATGAGTAGTTCTTATGTGCAAGGAAAGGTGCTGGAGAAAAGAAATATGAACAAAAAAATTTAATTTTGGGCAGCGCCTGTGGCTCAAAGGAGTAGGGCACAAGCCCCATATGCTGGAGGTGGTGGGTTCAAACCCAGCCCCAGCCAAATATTTAAAAAAAAAAAATTACTTTTATGCTGGAAGAGGTAAAAACAACAGGAACAAAATCCATTAACATCCATCTTTTAAGTTTAAGAAAAATTACTCACATTATCTCAATTGTCCTTCAGACAACCCTTTGAAGAAAATATTGTCTGAGAGATTTGAAAACTGATCCCCACAAACTGTTAGCCATTTGTCCAAATATATAAAACTAGTTGTTGGTACATCCAGTATTCAAGCCCAGGTTTTTTGATGTAAATAAAGCCTTTCTGTAATCCTGTTCAAGGGACTTGGACAGGATTTATACACACCTGCACATCTGCTGTGCCCTCAGTTTCCTAGAACATTCCATTTTGACATCCCATTTCTTCTTGGATTTTAGTCAGGCAATAGCCTGAGTAGAGTTCTGTCATAAATCATCATCAACCAAATAATACAGCATCAAACATGGACAGCAAGAGCTACTCAAAATTCAAAGAGAGAGAAAACACAACAGAAAGAACATTTGCTTGCATCTCTCAGCCCATGACAAATCTAGTCAACAAAACCAGGTAGTATTTTTACCTTTATCATAATTTTCGGAATGAATGAAAATAACGAGGTGTTACCCCCCCCCATTCAATTGGTACAGGTATTTTTAAAAGGGTAAAACTCAGGGTTTCTATTTTATAACAGAATGCTTAGTGTGCATATCTGTCAAGGAAACAATTCCACTTCTGGGAAGGTATTAAGAGGACACCACTGAGGAAGGCTTACAAGCCTTCAGTCATAGTTTTTTTTTCTTTCTTTCTCGCTCTCTATCCAATTACTTGCCAAGTCCTATCAATTCTACTTCTGAAACATCTCTCACATCTATTTCTCACCCCATCCTCACTGCAGGGTATCATTTTCTTTCATGTGACTGCTAGTCTTCTTACTTGTTTCTCCAACTCCCTATTTCCCATCACTAATATTTATTAGTCATAATCAGCCAGATATATCTTCAGAAGCACATTTCCAACAGAATCTGTGTGATGCTCAAAAAGCTGAATGGCTTCTGTCCATTGCTTTCTGATTAAGAACAAACACTGTACTCTAGCTTTTGTGGCATGCCACAGTCTGGCTCTAATAGAACCTTCTATTTTCCCCCAGACAAAATGGGCTACATTTCAATTCTCAAGCCTCCATGTTGCTTCAAGGACTTTCCATTCTCCCCATATAATATGTGAAGTGTGTAGGAAATCCCCATAGAATTATTCTTGTACTTCTTTTACACCACAGTATATTCTAATTTAAATTATTTACAAACTTGGTTTATCTACTCTTAGATTATTCATTTTTTGAAAAGCACTCATGTCTTATTTTTATCTATCTTACGTGGGGTTTACTTGATGGGAATTCTTGCAAGAGATTTATTCAGGCAGTATTCTCAGGAGAAATCTGCAAGGGAGTGAGAAAAGTGTGATAAAATATGGTGGAAGGAAACAGACAAAGATACAGGTTCAAGAGAAGTCTATACCATCATCAGTCTTAACCCATGAGACCTCTGTACCATGGACTGCACCAAAGAGATTGTCTCCCCCATGGTGAGAAAGCTGTATTAGTCAGTCATTGGCCATGGGCACCTCTTGGGGTAGGGGGCTTGTATAATAACCCAGGCATCTCTAGGCTAAGCAATTCCCATCAGTCACAAACAATACTTTGAAGAAGCCTATAGATATGAAACTTTAACCATCACCACCACAATAACTGAAGGGTAAGCGTACCCACAGAGAAAAGGGGGTCTAGAGAGGGTACCAACAGCATGTGCTATAACTTCTCTTATCACGCTTCTAATAGCTTAGCTAAGAGTGGATGTTCAGTAAGTAGCTATTGAAAAGAACTGTCTATATGAAGAATAACTTTATTTTCCTATTTGAAGAATATTAATAAACTCTCACAAAGATAATCTTGCTCATTTACTGCCTGTCAATTAGACCTACTATAATAAAGTACTATAGACTGGGTAGCTTATAAACAACAGAGATTTATTTTTCACATCTGAGGAGACTGGAAGTCCAAGGCAGGGTACCAGGGCACCCATGGTTGGGTGGTGGTAAGGTCTCCTCTGGGTTGCAGATATACAATTTCTTGCTATATCCTCACACAATAGAAAGAAAGTGAGCTAGCTCTCCAGCCTCTTTTCATAAGGTCACTAACCCTGTTCATGAGGGCTTTACCCCCATGACCTAATTCACTCTCAAAGGTCCCACCTCTAAATATCATCACATGGGGATTTAGATTTCAATATATGAATTTTGGGGAGACACAAGGAATCCATTGAATTTACTCATGGCAGGTAAACAAATAAGCAGACAGAAAGAAAAGTACATGGACTTTTATATTTGTTATGCTCACTGGCACGTCTGAGCTAATACATATGATTTTAAATTAATTCATACCCATGGAAAAATTGAACAGTTTTTCACTCGGATTTAAGATGAAGATTAGTGAAAACATTGAGGGCAATTTGTGATGAAAGTGATCATTTTCATTCTTAAGGACAGAATGTCCATTAGTGGCCCCATTAAGCTACTGATTATGGCAATAAATATTTATAGAAAGGAGCCAAATCTTTCCCTACAAACCCCAAGAGAATCACTTTAGCTGTAGTCAATCATCTTCTAAGCTGAGATCTTTTTTTATTTTTTTAGATCAATGAGTAATAAATGAACAAATGATATTTCAGTAGACAGCCCATTAAACCCATCAATACCATTGTGTTTCTGCTTTCAATTGTATCGTATTCAAGTCAAGGTTTGGATACAATTATTATGGTTTCATTTTAAAGCTCTAATAAAAATGGTCAAAATAAAATACACATTCTATGGAAATGCTAACCACATAAGTTATTTTCACCATAATCTAGCAAGCCCATTTAAGTGCCAGTCACATACAAGCCATTTTAAGAAAAGCTAATGGGAGTGTATAGATACACAAGACATGTTTCCTGTCCTCCAGATGGTTACAGTCTGATGAGAGAGACAATAAATGTACTGAGAACTAAAAGGAATGATACACTAACTGATTAAAATGGATCAAGCCCCTGTTTAAAATCCTTTTCTATTTCTCTATCTTGTTATCCGTGACGTTCAAATTCCTCCGTATTCAAAATCCTTCATGATCTGACCTCTGCCCAACCTTCTATGAATTTATTTGCATAGCTTCTAAACAAATCATTTATTGAGCACCACATTTGTACTAGGCATGGAGATGCTGGCAGACAAGATACATACCAGTTTTGTCTCTGTCATCTCTACTTCTTCCACCCTGTCCTTTCATCCACATCCCTAACCATTCCCAGAATCAACCACTGAATGTCCAACTTCTGGGTTTCTGCCGAGTGCTTTTCCTTACACTTCGTATGACTTTTCTTATATTTTTCACCCAGTAAATCTTTTAATCTTTCATCCTTCAAGTTTTTTTAATTTCAGATTAATATAAAGACATATACAATAGGTTACATAATTTGCATTTGTTAGGTATGGTCCCAGTTGTAGTTGAACCTTGCACCCAGGAGGTGTGCCATATACCCCTACATTGTACTTGATAGGTGAGAGCTTATCACACCCCTCCCTCCCTTCCCTTCCTCCTCCCCCTGCTTAAATGTAAATGTGTTTTTCGCTCATGGGGGTATGTGGTTTCATATCACTATTGAGGACTTTGGATGCTTCTTTTCCATTCTTGTGATATTTTACTTATGTGTTCTCAAATCCTTCCAAGTAAATATAAAGGATGTGAGGTCTCCATCTTTTTTACCACTGAATAGTATTCCATGATCGGCATATACCACAGATTATTAATCTATTCATGGGTTGATGGGCACTTGGGTTGTTTCCACATCTTTGTGACTGTGAATTTAGCTGCTATAAACATTTGAGTGCAAATATCCTCGTGGTCAAGGACTTTATTTTCTTCTGGGTAAATACTAATCAAGGGATTTGGGGATCAAATGGAAGTTCTATTTTTAGCTCTTTGAGGGTTCTCCATAATTCTTTCCAACAAGGCTATAGTAGTTTGCAGTCCCACCAACAGTGTAAATGTGCCCCCTTCTCTTAGCACTCACACCAGCATCCTCAGCTTTGGGACTTTGTGATGTGGGCTGTTCTCACTGGGTTTAGACAATATCTCAGAGTGGTTTTCATTAGCATTTCTCTAATGATCAGGGGAAATGAGCACCTTTCTCATACGTTTGGCAGCCATTTGTCTTCTTGGTTCCATTCACGTCTCTTGCCCAATGATAAATGGGGTATTTTGTTCTTTTCTTATTAATTAGCTTTAGTTCTCTGTAGATTCTGGTTATTAGACCTTTGTCAGATTCATAACATGGAAATATTATGTTATGATGCAACCCATTCTGAAGGTTACCTGTTTGCTTTGTTGGTGTGCCCTTAGAGGTGGAGAAACTTTTTAGCTTAATCAGGTTTCATTTATTTATTTTTGGTGTTGCTACAATTGTCAATGGGGTCTTCCTCAGAAAATCTTTTCCCAGGCCAATATCGTCAAGAGTTTTTCTCACACTTTCTTCTAGAGTTTTTATCTTCTAGTGTCTTAGATTTAAATCTTTTATCCAATGTTGAGCTAATTTTTGTAAGTGGTGAGAAATGCAGGTCTAGTTTCCATCTTTTACATATGGTTAACCAGTTCTCCCAGAACCATTTATTTCAAAGGCATTTGTCATCTTCCAATATTTTACCTATGTGCTACCACTTTGAGCCACATTTCCTAAAACTTACTGTTCAAAAGAAGTGATCCTTCTCTCCATTGTATTAACACATACCTAGTGTTCTAAGGCCTTTCTCTTACTTGACATATAGTTAAGTAACATTTACTTTTTCAGAAAACAGGTAGCTTTATTACATTAGAACCTCTTGAAGAGTGTTTATTTAGAAAAGGACTAAGAAAAGAGGTGTGGGTAGAACACAGGGAGCCACTAGGTTTAGCATAGTAACCCAGGAAGCAAAACAAAGGAGATGCCACAATCCCTAGTCCAAAGGGCCAAAGGAAGGGAATGCTTCCCCATACCTGGAGGAGTGTTAGCAGAGGAGGTTGCCTTAAGGGGAGCAGTGAAATTCAGTGGAGAAACACAGCCAGGCCCGGAGAGTCACAGGGAGAAGAAACACCCCAACCTCATTTTCCTCCCTGTCTTATCTGTTACTGGGGCACCTTGCAATGAGCTGAATCCCATAAAAGCCCAGGCTGTTGGCGGGGAGGGGGCAGATAAAGCAGCTGATAAGGGTAGAATGCAGATTTGGAGAGACAAAGGGAGGAAATCTTCCATACTTACACATTCCTCTCTTTATCTAGTCTGACTTTTTTAAAGTTAGAGTCTGGGATTGAATTCACATATACGTGTGGTATGTAAAGACAATATCTAGAACATAGTAGATGATTATTAAATATTATACATTCTTACTCAGTGTCGCATTTTAAGAGCAGTGTAAAGGGATGCTAGCATTCAGAAAAACATATTACACCTGATGGACAGCAGTGAGTGCAGGTGCACAGGACCCGCTGCTAAGTTACACAGATTGGAGATGCTAATTGTTGGGTTTTAAGCACCTCCTGATTTTTTCACATGTGTTACATGTTAGACATTTGGTTATTTGGTTTATATGGCGTATCGTTTCATGTATAACTCATCCATTTGTAATTTTACTCCAGAAAAAAAAATGGATAGGGGAAAAAGATGTTTTAACATTCAGGTTTTGGCCATTTTTTTTTTGCACCTCTGATTTTGCATTATTGCTTCTTATTAAATATGACATGCCATGCCTTCTCCAGAGCATAAAATTTGAGTTGCATTTCCAGGAGAGCTAAAGGGATAAGTCTTGATATTTTTGTGGTTATTTGTTAGAGGAAAATCATGGGTTAATTAAATCTATAGATGATTCTAATTCTTAATTAAGAATTTTACCATCATCCTCTTCTAGCAACTCTCTAAATGAACCTCTATTTGTTAACCTAATTGTCTGGCTTAGATCTTACTAACTTTCAACCTAGACATTCATCTCAAATAGCTGGTATAGGAAACAGCCAGAAGACTGACAACATATGAAAAATGAAAGGTCCAATAACCTACAAAGTAGATAAGAGCCACTGAAATATTTATTTGGATGTATGTGATAGGGCTTTCTTCCATCAATCCTTTAATGCAAAGTTTATAGATGCTTTGTCGGCTATACATAAAATCACTGCTGTCATAATACCATGCTGTTTTTAAGATCTAGAATTCTTCACTGGTGCTTAGAACATTTTAAATTAAGTTACACCCATTTATGGGAGAATAGCTCTCAAGTTTTTAGATCTGAGGCTGAATTTTACTGCAAATTTATTTGAACGTAAGATAATGTTTTATAGGCTAACGTCTTATAGGCTTTCTTTTATACCACCAGCACTAGATGAAGACAGCTTTAGACTCAAGAGGCCTCCCCCTACTGCTTGAGTTGTATTGTTATGCAGAGAAGAGAAAATATGACAATTCACATTGAGACTAAGAAAGCCACGGAGCTCAGATCCAAGCAACAGAGACATAATACCAGCATCACCATTACCCTAACGATGCTGCCCCAAGCTGTGCCTGCTCACTTGCAAACTTTTCTTTTCAGGCAAGCATGTGTTTCATAAAGAAAATAATCACAGCAAAATAATCAAAATTTGAAACAAAGTTCAGAGCATCTAAAGCTCTCATCTTTGTCCTCTCCTTCCAATAGCTTTGAGAGGATTCCTGAGAGCATTCTAAGGCTTCAGGGAAGTAAGTTTAAAATCCAGTGTTTATTCAAAGAAAAATACAGCATGTATGGTGATATAGCATCTCCTAAACCTACTACTCGAGCTGCTCCTTTGTTATTCCCTTCCTCTAACAAAGAACACCTTACTTCCTTTCAACCTGACTGTACCAAAAAATTATTCCAGAGGGAGATAGTTGCTTTCTGGTTTGTTCTGTGTCCACTGAGCACACTTCTACACGTCTGTACCTCATTCCTGGAAAATGTCTGGATTCACTACATGCTCTTAATAAACACAACTTCTCAGAACATACCATCAGATGTTTCATGGCCTTTAATGAAAATTCCCTTTCTTGACTTCCTGAAATCTGTTCACCTATGCCTCAGTCTCTTACACAGTTACGATGACTTATTCGACAGGTATTAGTGATGCTTTTTATCTACAAGTCCTTTAAACATGTACTACAAAGATCAAAGCCATGGCAGAGACGGCCTTTGCTCTGGAAGAGCTTACTGGTAAATCATAGAAATCATAAGGGTAAAGAATCAGAATACAAGCAGGACAGAAGTGCCAAAACCAAGACAGGGTGAGTACTCTGGAAGAGAAGGAAACAGACCTCCCTATGCTGTCGTGTTTGCTACAAAACACAAATTTATTCCAAGGCCATTCATATATTAGGGAACAATTTGAGCATAAAACAAATTTCACATTTGCTTCCACATAATTTTGTCTGTGGGAAGTGGCGCCAACTTGAACTGAGATGTTTAAGGATACAACGGACACTCAGTATGTTGAAACGCACCTCAAACATTTACCTGCTACCTCAGTGGGTTTCGAGTCACACCTCTCAACATCTGGGGTTAAAACTTTCTGCCCAATTTTAGACAATTTTTCTTCTTTCAAGTCACAACAACTCACAGGTGTCAATGCTTCCATCATTTGCCTCCAGGATCCAACATCAGGTCTTTTTCAAGGTAAAGTACCATATTTATTGTAATATTTATGTATACCTTGGCCAGTTAACATGCATAAAGGTGGGCTCCCATTTTTATTAGGTTCTTACCTTTATTATTTTTCACTATTATTTTAGTGTTTTGCCCCAACTGTATTTTCTCCTTAATATCCTGTGGCTGTTTTTGCAAAATTTTGTATAACGTGGTGATTTTTAAAAACATATATGTTGTTATAGAACAACTGTGTATATATATTTGTATATATTATTTTTAATTCTCCCACATACACATGCACACATAAACATATACATTTGCTTTTGGCATTGTCGATGTAACGATTAGGATACAGAATGGTTTTAACCCCCTGCAAAGACAATAATGCTCAACACCAACCTTGTCCTAACAAGAAATAATCTGTGGCCTTTCCTTCCTATCATCCCTCCCCTTCCCCTTTACTTCTGACAATAATTATAGCAAAGATCTCTTCCCTTCTTTTTCCCTTTACCTCAGTCTTCAAATATACAGTTGAGAATTTAGAATTTATAAGACTGTAATATGTTTGGACTTGGAACCTTAGTGTAGCCCAGGTAGGAAATGTACTTTTTCCAAACCAGATTTAGAATGTAAAGTCATCCACAAAAAATTGTATTTCTCCCTAAAACTGGTATTTCCAGATCTCATCTCAGGGTCTGGCATGCCTTAAGTACTTAATAAATATTAGTTGAAAATTAACTTTGAAGAACTACTTTTAATTGTTCTGTTGTTACAACCACATTTATCGTCTTCAGGTAAATGAGAACTGTGATGACTTTCTAAGAGATACAAAAGAAATGATACATCCAAACCATCATGGTCTTTAAAGAAATGGAAAGCTAAGACATAATCTGTTTTCCTTGAGTTAACATTGATGCCAACTTTAAAATGATCTTATTTGAGTCCTAATTTATCCTCCAGAGCACTCTGACTTTGCTTCCTTAAAAGGACTTATTGAATAATAAAGGAAAAATAAAATACATTTTCCATCCGTGGTTTTGAAGAGGGTAAACAAAGAAGGCCAAAAATAACCAAACTTGTTTCTGAAGTTGTCAGAAAGTGACACTTGTTACTATAGGAACAGAGCCAGTAATTATTCATCTTTAATTCGTTTGATTAATTTAAACAGAAAAGAATTAGAAAATTGAAAACTGATGTTTGAACTGAATTAAGGAGGCAATTCAAATGCCAGTAACACTAACCTGTCTCAGGGATGAATGGGTCCAATTCAAAGATACTTAATTATACCACAAAGATAACTAAAATAAGCATCAATTGATGAATAAGATGTCCTCATCAGTGGCTAATGAGCCTGAGTTGCAAATCTGCATCCATCTGAACTAAGTTTTTTTGTTTCTGTTTTTTAAACAAATATAGTATCTTGTTTCTCAAATGAACTTCCACTATCAATTTCTAAAGTTTCATCTGAAGTCTACAGATCCTTGAATGGGCATTATGTATGCAGCTGGTTATGACACAGTGCCATGGTTTGGATGTGTTCTCCAAAATTCCTGTGTTGGAAACTTAATCCCCCATCCAACAGTGTTGTCAAGTGGGACCTTTCAGAGAGGATTAGGCTACAAGGTTGTCATCCTTATGAAAGGATTAATGTCATTATCTCAAGCGTGGCCATTATCACTATAACTATTCTATATAGTTATAAAATAACTATATAGCTCCCTCTTGCTCTTTCTCACCCTTGCTTTGTCCTTCCTCCATGAGATGGTGCGGCAAGAAGATGGCAGCCCCATGGTCATGGACTTCCTGGTCTCCAGAATCACGAGCCAATACATTTCTCTTCATTATCAATTACCCAGTCTTCAGTATTCTATGGCAACACCATAACAACAGACTAACACACACACACACACACACATACACATGCACACACACACACATCATGAAACTATTAAAATAAGGCACTCAATCTGAACCCAAATTTGTCCATTCAATGTAACCTCTAGAGCAGAGGTTCTCAACCTGTGGATCGTGACCCCTTTGAGGGTTGAACGACCCTTTCACAGGGGTCGCCTAAGACCATCCTGCATATCAGATATTTACATTACCATTCATAACAGTAGCAAAATTACAGTTATGAAGTAGCAACAAAAATATGCTTCTAGGGGTCACCACAAAAATATGCTATGGTTGGGGGTCACCACAACATAAGGAACTGTATTAAAGGGTTGTGGCATTAGGAAGGTGGAGAACCACTGCTCTAGAGAGAGGCAAAAAGTCCTAGGACTTATAGAACTCATGTGGACCTACAAAACTTTTCATGAAAAAAAGGAAAGCTGGAAAGTTTTGTAACATCCAGCAGAGGACCAAAAATCTAAGAAAAACTAGATACAGAAGCTTCCTTATATTTTTTAACAAGTTAAACCCTGACACTAAATATTAAGCTTTTATTGTGTGGCAAAATGTACCATATTTTGTAGATTATTAGATATGATTTCTTAAACACAATGTCACATATTACTGAAGGGGGAAGTATTAGTCTTGCTCTGGAAAAAGTTATAATAAATATACTAAGAAATATTTTTTAAATATTTATATTAACAGGTTTTAAATTGAGTGTAAATGTCATATATTAAAACTTGTAAGTAGAAATCATCAGCTTTCATTCTGAATGATTCATAGACAGAGCTCCTGTCCTAACCCCCAAATTTTTTTCAGGGAAGTTTTAGGGTATTTCTTCTCTTAGGTATACACATCAATTTAGATCCTCCTTCCCACCTGGTCAGTCTTGGGACTACATGCAAAATACATAGGCTGACTGATTAGAATCAGGAGTTGAACAGGGTTGAGGGTCTATGGATCAGACAAAGTGACGTTAATACATATTACAGTATAATCATCTCTTCCTTCTTGCCATATGATGTCTGATGACCAGCCACAGAAAGTCTGGGTCTAGGGACAAGAATAAAATAGCTACAAGTTTGATTTTGAAGGTTAGTCTTCTACCCCCAAGGCAAAACATTTCATTTACCCCTAATTTATAAACATCTAATTTACAAACAGTTCATACAGAAGCTTACCGCCCCCCCCCCCAAAACCTGCCACTGCTGTGTCGGAAAAATACTGGAGACAATCAAAGCACAGCATGATGAAATGCAAATAAAATAGATTCATTTGAAATCCAGGTGAAATCCTTAGCATGTCATTCAATTTGTGTCATGATCTGGCTCCTTGCTACCTCCCTTTCAATCATTTTCTAATATAAAATATGTCAGTAGTTCCTAAACATTGTCATATACAACCATCCACCTCAGAGTGCCATGCTTATTAATATGCCCAAGATCCCCTGGACTCTAATTCAGTGGACGTAGGGTAGGCCCCATCATTTGCGTATATAAGGAGGACACCAGGTGATTCTGAGCCACACTGATAAAAACTACCCTGTACCCCCATGCCCAAGCCTGATTCGAATATTTGCATTCCCCAAACTGTCATGTTCCTGTCTCCATGACTTCCTGTTCCACCATTTCTGTCATTCAACTCAGCATTACTGAGCACGAGTCTATTCATCTTTCAAACCTAACCCAAGCATGCAGTTTCCGGTAGATATCCCACGACCCCAGACAGCTAAATCAGACGTCCTTTGCTCACCAACAACCCTGAGGTTAGCTGTATTCAAGCCTTTAAAAGCTACATTAAAATGATTGGTATACTTACTTGACTTTGCCACTAAATTATGGACCTGGTGCAGCACAAACACATCTAAAAAACTGTCTGATAAATTAACAAGCCTGAAGGAGTGAATAAATGACCTGACTTGAAAGGCAGAATTCCGGATAGGAATGGATATTCTAAGTTATATTATTAGTCGTCATCTTGCTAAATCCTCCTATCTTTAAGCAATTTCTTTTTACAAGAGAATGAAATTTTTACTTCCCCTTTCCATGTTGACAGATAATCCCTTAACTTAGACATTAATTTGGGTTAATAAACACTTTGTTTTTAAGATGAAAATCTCTTTGCCAGGTAAAACTGTTAGTAGGTATTTTTTTTTTTTAATTATGGCAATACAGAATGTTTTAATCAGATTACTTTCTTTCCTCTTCAGGCTCATTCCTAACTGCAGGTTATTAAGTAAATCTGAAGAATATTTTAGAATGAAATGTTAAATAAAAGTCTAGACTTCATCTTTTTCTATTGAGATTTCCTATTCCAAAATAGTCACATAGATGAATCACAACTTTTTTGTGTGTCAAGAGTCCTATAATTTCAAAGTTTAACAGGGACTCATCTCAATTTGTTCTATTTTATAGGTAAGAAAAATGAAATGCAGAGAGCTTCAGAAAGTTTCCAAAGGTCACACAGTCTTCCATCATGTGTGAAATATTAAATATTATGTATTTTGTTTCAAAATGGCAAGTAAAACTGATGATTTGGAAATACATGCCTTTTTAATAATTCTACCCTATATTATCTAAATAGAAATATTAGGCATCTGTATATGGAGTGGTTTTTAAAATAGAGCACAATGGCTTGATGGATGATATTCAAATGTAGAATCTGGAGGGAATGGGAAGTCTGGGGGCATATGTGCATGGCTGTAGTTCACAGGATTCATCATTAGGAGAAGAAATTCTGAACATTTACATCTGGCACTACAGATTCAGTAGAATTTTGAGAGCTTCAAAACCTTCTGACCTACTTTACCTGCCATTCATTCTATGCTACCAAGGAGGATCCAAGATTTTAATGACAGGTCTGGAGAGACCTGCTGCGCCTGTTGAGTGCAAGGGACCTCCCCTGACTCTCCCTGCCAGTGACCTTTTCTAAGATTGTCCTCAGGCACTATGTCCCCTCTCTGTGGGTTCTAGTAGTGGCTCTGCTACTTGTTTGAGTTGGTCAAGTTACTCAACATGCTGTTAAGCCTCAGTTGTATTGTCTATAAAATGGGTGATAATAGCACCTACCATGCAGGTTTGCTATGAAGATTAAATGAGATAAGGCATTCAAAAGTATTTGGCACAATATCTGGTCACTGATAATTCTGAATAAATTACTACATCATCATCATCATCATCAACTTTTTTTTTTTTTTTGGAGACAGAGTCTCACTCTGTTACCCTGAGTAGAGTGCCGTGACCTCATAGCTCTTAGCAACTTCAAATTCCTGAGCTCAAGATATCATCCTGCCTCAGCCTCCCAAGTAGCTGGGACTACAGGCGCACACCTAGTTTTTCTGCCTGGCTAGTTTCTCTACTTTTTTGTAGAGGCAGGATCTTACTTTTGCTCAGGCGGTCTTGAACTCCTGAGCTCAAAGTCCACCGACTTCAGTCTCCCAGGATGGTAGGATGACAGGAGTGAGCCCCAGCACCCGGCTTATCACCATCATCATTAATCTCATTTAGAAAACAAAATAATGGAGATAAGGAATAAAACTAAGTCTAATTTGCCATAATTACTTTTTGAATGCATGCTATGAGCCAGAGCTGGTCCAGTTGCTCACATGCCTCTGTTCTCCATTGTAAACCCGAAAGGTGGGCACTAGTTCACTTGTCTTACAGATGGGGAAACTGAGGCTCAGAAGTTACATAACTTACCCAGGGTTATACAGGTAGTAAGTGGGAAGGATGTGATTCAAATATCAGCAATCTTAGCTCAAATATACTAAATTATTTCTCAGAAATACTCAGTGCAGTTCATTCTATTTAATTTCTCAGAGTTAGAAGTAGTTTGACGACTAATACTGTCTTTGAATAATCTGGGTGGCCAAAGACTCAATGAGTTCAGCCTCAGGAACAAATCTGAGGAGGAGCATGTTACATTATAACAGTTTAGTCTTCTATTTTCCAGCCCCTGCTCTATTGTATTAGTCAAACATTGCAACAAGCAGACTAGGTGAATAATGAAGGGAAAGGGAACTTCATTTAATTATAGCAGGCATGTTATTTCTGTCCGTCCACAATGTGCCGGGATTCCTAGCAGACGCATTACATCCCCTGTTTTATTTCTTTTGCTCACATTTATACAGTGTCGATGTAGGAAACATTTCTACCTCTGTCTTAACAACAACAGAGAAAGTGAAAGTTCCAAACATTTCAATACCATGTTGCCCATCAATGGCAAAACTTAGATTCCACAGAGACAGATAATAAACAGCTCATCCACTATATAAAATTGAAGTAGTAATTAAGACCAAGGCCAGCAGAATAAAGGAAAGGAGAGACAAAGGAAGAGAAGAGAACTTCTCGGATTTTTTCCAGCATTTCAGGCGATGGGACAACCTAGGGTATCTGGTTCCTTTGGTTCCTTTTTAGAATATCTTCCCATCATCCTCTATTCCCATGTCTCTCACTGACCCGTGAGCTGTTTACTCGATTTCCTCTGCACTTTATTGCCTTTCTCACTCTCATGGGTGCCCATCTGCCTTGCTCATCTTTCTGATACCCAAGTTGCCCATTAGCCATTTATCATTGTCTAGATTTTTCTTTTAATGTTGCTGCATTCATTTGCTCAGTTTACTAGCTGTGGACCTCCAGGCAATAAATTTTCACCACCTATCATCTTTAGCGTCAAGCATTTAAGTATTGCATTTTATGTTTATTTGGTTATTTAGTTATTATTCATTTGGCTGACAAGCATGTAATTAGTTATTAGTTGTACGGTTATTAATAAGAAAGTGAAATATAAGATGAACTGCTTGTTGACTGTAGGTATGACTGAATATACTTAGGAAGTGTTTAGTGCCTTTTACAAACACAGACGCGCACACGCATACCCGCACTCACACGTGTAACCAACTACTCTCACTCTACATGTCTAAGGCTTGTGTATGTAGGTCACTGGACACAGAGTGTGAAGAGATGGGTTAAAATGGGCCACGTGTACAAAGTTATTGGATGATATGAGTTCACAAATGTGAAGCATACTGCATAGTATTGAACACATAGGCTCTAAATTTATATCCATTTATTGTTAGTGCATTAGTCTCATTCTACTTTTAATTATAATTCTACACTCATAATATTTTAATTCCAGATATGTTAATGACCTTGCAGAAAAACTCAGGCTATGTCGTCAAATGGGGCCATATGTGAATGGCCTTGAATAAACAAACAACTGTGAACCAAGAGTTTATTATATAACTTCCGCATCTTCTGTTTACAAATATGGGTTTTAGAGCCTCAACATTGAAACAAAACAGGGGAGAGCTCCAGGAGCGACATGGAACAAGTTCCATTTTCTAACATCCTTTCAGTGGTAGGAATTCGCTTGTACTGTAAGATAAAATGGCCAAAATAGCCAGGTATCTGCCTACAAATCCTAATGTTTGTTTGCTTGGTTCCCTGTAATTTTCTTAACTATACACCTGTTTTGTCCCTAATAAGAATATAAATTTCCCTTTGATTCATAGAAGCTGGAAAGTTTGAAATCTTCAAAAGATGCTATGTTGACTACAGAAAGATTAACAAGAAAAGGACCCTGGAAGTTCAGTTTGCTAAGTACGATGGAAAAAAATGAGCATCCTTTCCTAGGGAGAAGTTTTTTTCTGGATATCTGCAAACCCAGGTCATAGCACGCTGCTCAGAGAAGAGCTTCTCTGAAGGGCCTCTTCACTTCATGAAAGCACCTTCCAGGTTATTGAGAACCAAGCTCACCTTTGCTTTTCCAGGTTATTCTGAGACCCTCAAGTGGTCATGACTTTTTATGAGACGGTTCCAAGCAGTAACGCTTTCTAGTGATATCTTAATACAGCCCAACCGTTTCAAACAGAAGGTGGCTAAAAGCTTTAACAAAACTAAACTGCAGACACTTTTGCTTCATTCATAAATAATCTAACATCTGATGAAATTTTCTCCTTGCTTGCTTCCATCTCTGTTCTTTTGTAGGTTCTGAGCCTTGAACTTGCCTAGTCCTGGCCTAGGTCTTGCCTGTTTTGGGGATGTGACAACTATGCTTCATGGCTTTGGGCTTTCTAGGGGATTGGACACAGACTCATCCTCTAGGGTCTTTTAATTCCTGTATGTGGGTTAGGATACCCGCCAGAGTTCACTCTCTATGAAGTCAACCCTAGACTGACTAGGAACCCCCTTATTCCACAAGTTCCCAGTATTAAATACCTTGTCACTTAAAAAATGCAACTGTGCTTCAAGTTGTTTTCTGAAGGAGAGTGTCATGACTTCATTCATTAATTTCTTCTAATTCTGTCTTGAAAGAAGAGAGAATTGATGTGTAGGAAAATATATTTGAAAAATATAACATATTTGCTCTAAAAACTAAGATAGATATTGAAAAAATGATTTTGGCCAGTTTTATGAAAGTAGATGAGACGGCAATGAAGCATTCTATTATTGGAGTATAGAGTTATTTGTCAAGAGGAAATCGTACATGAAAAGCCTGATGATCTTCTAAAGTTACGTGTGCTATTTTGCTTATGATCTGTGTCATCAAAAAGCAGTCTCTGGCTAGATGAGGTCAGTTATAATTAAAAGATTCTTTATGAAGACGAGACTGAGGGCAGCCAGTAGAAAATAAACACAGCTGGCTCAGTTAGCCCTTCATTTCCTCTTCAGTGTTTACCACGTAGTGCAACGAAACGGCATGAAGCGTTTAGAGGCTCAGACTAAATCAACTAGGAAAATTCTAGACTTCTACTTTTCCATTCACATTGTACTAAACTTGGGAGCAACAGAACAGAAACGTAAAGAATACTGTACCAAGAAGGCCCATGAAACAAAAGAAAGCTTAATCACATAATGTTCTTTTCTACCTGTAGAATAACTTTTGTTTCATAGGTCAAATGTATTCAGGAAACCAAAACAAGACTTAACAAACTTTGGGTAGTTTTAATCATCCTAGGGGTTTTCAAACACATAAAAAGAAATAATCTTCTCATAAGAGGGTATAAGATCTTATTGTTCACACTAAATATTATATGTGACTACGGTATTTAGACATTGTAGGTTTATGATCTGAGAATCAACAAAAGTCTCTACAGTCATAACATGAAATTCACAAGATGGGTAATTTATTTGGAGAAAGACTGGCCAAATTTTAAACCCGTCCTTTTTTTTTTTAATTGATTAAAAATATTTTACATACTTACTGGATCCATGTGAGTGTCTGTCACATTCATACAGCATGTGGTGATCAAGTCAGTGTCTTTGGGGTAGCCATCACTCTGAGTCGTATCCTTTCTGCATGTTGGGACATTTGAATTCCTATCTTTTAGCTACTTTGAAATACACTGTTGGTAACTACAGTCACTCTTCTATGTATTTATTTAAACCTGCCTGTGAGACATGAAAGTAAATCATTCCAATGTCTATCTAAATCATTTAAATTTGCTTCACCCCAGCTACTTGCTGAGCAGTAAAACACAATGAAACAAACTCAGGACTTTGAGTAGTGAGACAAGAAAACACTTAGTAAAGTTTATCTGAGAGAAGCCAATAAAAGAAGGATAGGTCAAATTTTTAAATAACTCTAGTCTATTTTTACAACTTCCTGAGATTTTAACATTGTCATTTTGTACTAAAATTACATTTTCTTCCAGTTATCCTGTTCTCAAGAAAGAATAGCCAAGATTTTAAAATTAAATGGGACTCACTGCATTGCCCTTATTTAGATATGGATCCTATTTCTAAAGTTCCTTTTGTACATTTCCAGTAAAGGTGGGGATGGAAGCTTCCCTTGCTAGAACTTTTGCAATCAACTTCAAATACACTGATTTTTTAACATGGGTTTATGATGCACCCTAAGCCCAGATTATCAAAACTTATAATAATATTTTTCAAATCAGTTCCAATTAAATAATTAGAAAAAGCTTAGTTTGGGAAATAAATTCTCCTCTGTAAGAATCTAAAAGTAATACAGAGAATGAAAAAGGAAGGCCTTGGAAGATTGATTTTTAGCAAAAGCAGGAAATAGGTTAGTTCTACAGATTTTAAAATTTGTGTAAAGACTGAGATCAGGAGAGAGTGACAAAAAAGGAAGTAAAAACAAGCCTAGAAAGAGACCACACTGGGGAATGGGTCTGGCACCAAGAGAGCTCAGGAAGTCTCTAATAAAATCTCTTAAAGTTCTTTCTGCAAGTGAGGAGCACGCTCTTAAGATATGGAAATACAGCTGATTAATGCAATAGAAAATAACATCACTAGGGTGACCAGACATCCTGCTTTTGACAGGACAGTCCCAATTTTTAACAATTTGTCCCATGTCCCGCAGCATTTTTAAAAAGTCCCGATTTTTGGAAAGAATGCACCAAGGGCAGGAGAACAGGAAGGGAATATACAGTTTTCGGCTGCCATGTGGCTATTTCACCAAAATATGAGTTTTATATTATTTTTGTTAATTTTATAATGTTAAACTGTAATAATAACAAATAGTTGTTGAGAAGTGATTATCTAGAACTGCTTATCAAAGTTTGCATTGTTGTCAGGCCCTGCCCTGACTGTCCCCTGCCCCACCCCCGCACTGCCCCTACCCCCTCAGCCATGTTGTCCTGCTTTACAAATGTTAAAATCTGGTCACCCTAAACATCACTATCTATAGAAGTGATGATACACACTCACACGCACATACACAGAGGGGCACACAGAGGAGGTACATTTGTAGAAAGCAATCTCTCTCTATGATATAAAATTAGAAAGATTAGAAAAATAACATGACCTCTTCCCCTACTCCATTCCCCATCCCTGCACCACCCTGACATACCACTTGACCAAAACAGAAATCCAAGACCTCATCCATGACATGGTAAGACCAAAGGAGAAGATGAAATATGATCTGTTAGAATTCAGCAAAAAATCTGAAAACAAAGCCAGCCAAGAAATGAAGGCAAAACTGGAAGAAGAGCAGAGAACACAGAAAATACCAAGGGAAATAAGTGGCTGTCTGAGAGAAGGGCAAAAAGTACGGAAGAAATAGTAAAAGAGAGTTGGTTAAGGATAAGAGAGAAAAAGATAAATATACATGACAGCAAAAGAAGAGCTTCCATAGTTATTTCTTCCTGGAAGAACAACAGAAAAATACAAGTAGGTAAGAACATAATTCATGGGGGGAAATGTGGAAAGAAGACTATTCCTCACTGAGATAAATTCTTAAAATGTTGTTCAAATTTAAAAGAATTCTTCAGGCAATCAAACAAAACATGCATATGTAATCAACAAAACTGAGGACAAGAAACAGAAAATAAAAATGATCATGTTCCATCACAAATGTAGAAAGAGCTACCTAAGGGCCACCATCAAAAACAAGCACTAGGCCAAAATGTTCATACAGATTTCTAAGAAGCCCTTTAAGAAGAAACAATTTGAAGAGACTATTTCAGGTTTCATAACATAGAGAAAGGAGGAAAGCCTCTAAACTATTTCTGTGAAGTGATGGCTGCCTCCACAACAGAGTAAATGTTTTAACACACACGTTTAGCCGGGCACGGTGGCTCATGCCTGTAATCCTAGCACTTTAGGAGGGCGAGGCTATTAGACTGCTTGAGCTCACTGGTTCGAAACCTGCCTGCGCCAGAGCAAGACCCCATCTCTAAAGATAGTTCAGTGCTATGACAAGCACCTATAGTCCCAGCCACTTGGGAGGCTGAGGCAAGAGAACCAGTTGAGCCCAAGAGTTTGAGGTTATTGTGAGCTGTGACGCCATAGCACTCTACCAAGGGGGACAAAGTGAGACTCTGTCTCAAAAAAAAAAAAAATACACATTTACACATACTCATGCATATAGATATATATATGTAAATACATATATAGAAGTAGAGATTAATCTCATTTAAGACAATCTATAACAAAACCTTAAAATATTACAAAATATAATTTATCAGTATTATTGAAAATTGAGAATAATCAATCATAGGAGAAAAATATGATCATCTACATAGTTTCTAAAAAGCATTTGATAAAATTCAACTGTCTCCCTTAATGAAAGAAAAATAGGAAGAGGAAGGAAGGAAGAAAGACAATATAGGAATAAATTTGTATTTTCCCAACAAAATTTTGATTCTTTATTCTCAACGAGCAAATTCTTTATAAAGTCAGGCATTGAGAACACTATTTTTATGCACCAGAACACAATTAATATCTCGAATGTCATAATGGAGAAGGTGAAAACTATTCATGTTTGTAAAGGTTATGCTTGATACCTGGAAAAAATAAGGAAATCAAATATTGTAAACAATGACAAAATTCACTAACATACAGTCACACAAAATTGTCAAAATCAATAGCTTTTGTATAAATTAAGTTTGGCCTAAAGCTGCCTCTATACATATTTTAAGTTTTGCTTAAAGGTTTCTCCATATCTAATGAACTGTAACAGAACTTGACATGAAAACAAATTATAACCTACTATTGTAAAAAGTCTGAGTCTCAGCCATTCACAGCAACTGAACTTTAGTCAATTGAAGGCAACCAACTATTCAAACCAAGTTCAAATAAAGCAAGCACCCAGCTGCAACCAATCCAGCTGTTTTTGTACCTTGTTTCCATTTTCTATATGTCCCTTTCCTTTTTCAGTCTATAACTGTTACCCAACCATCTGGCAGCCCTAGATCCCTGATCCTATTGTGGTTCTGGGGCTGTCCCATTGGAAAACTGTTCTTGGCCCAATTAAACTCTGTTAAATTTAATTTGTCTAATTTTTTTCTTTTTACACATATATACTAAAGAAAGTAATAGAACTAGAATACATAATAAAAGAAAAAGATATAAACAGGAACAGAAAAAGTACAAAAATATTAATAGACTGAATAATATTATATAAAGAAAACACTGTGACACACCTCAACAATGCCAAAGAAATCTTGCCCAAATAGAAAGACGTGTCATTGCCAGATTCTTGGAAGAGGATGACTCTGCAATTATAAAGTGGTCAATTCTCCTCAGTGTAATGTACAAATGCAGTGTGATTAGAGGAAAAAATCTAAAAGGGCATTTTATTTTCTTTTATTTTAGGAGAAGGGAAGAGAAGTGAGAGAAGAGAATTTGTTGGCAAATGAAGAAACTGGCAGACTCCCGTCTCAAAGGACCAGTGCTGCCCTTCTGAGCAGATGCACAAAACTTTTAAAGGTTCTGATTGATTAACCCTGTAATGCCATTTTGGGCTAAAACAGTCTCTTGATCTCCATCCAGACTCATTCCACCTCCCACTAAAATGCATGGCATCTGGATACTTTCAAAATCCATTCCCATCTCCTCAACTCAGTGTGGGTTGTAGAGAGCTGTGTCTAATTTGGAGAGACAGAGCCAGGACTTCCTTGGAGCTAACAGTCTCTACCAGTTGCTGGGGCTACCCCTTGCTCTCAAACCTTGAAAAGAAGTTGCTTCTACCTGTGAAGTCCCACACCTTTGACCTGGGACTGCTCCCTGACTCTTCCAGCAGTTCCATTTCAGCAGGGCACAGATAGGCCCACCCAGGGCCACTAAACTCTGTTATTGAAAGTGTGGTGCTTGTCCCTGAAGCCATGTCAGCAGAACAAAGAAAAGTGGTTTGAGGAGAAAGAAAGAGATGTTTATTAATTTGCTGACAAATGAGGAGGCTGGCAGACTCTCATCTCACAGTACTAGTGTCCCCTAACAGGGCATTTCTTTTCAACAAGAACTGGACAAACTAATTCTGAAGTTTATATAAACAAAAACCCAAAAATATTATCCTACAAAATCCAAAAATAGAAAAAGAAGTGAGAGCACACTCATTCTACCAGATAGAAATCTTTAATCATAAAGCAATGTGGCACTGGCACACACAACAACGAAACAGAGAAATAATTTCCAAAAAATAGAGCCAAACAAATGGGAATTTAGGATGTGATGAAGGTCTTTTAGACCTTCATTCTTTTAGAACAGGGGAGAAAATGCTTCCACTATGGCAAGGGAATTTAGAAAAATAATAAAGTGGGATCCACCCCTCATGTCTTACATCAGGATGATGGTCAAGTAGATCAAAGATGCAAATTCAAGGAGGAGGAGAAAAAGAGGAAAGGGGAGGAGGCGGCTGCCCTGTAAGAGTCTTGGGAGCAGGGGCTGAGGTGTAAAGACATGGTCAATGTATTTATACTGCTAGGATGGGGAAGGCCTTGTATGTGTAACAGGACCCCAAATTAAAAGATACATTCAACTAGAAAAAAATCTCCCATTTCCCAGCCTTCATGGCAAAAACAAAATCAATACCTTAAACAAAGTGAAAACACAAATGCAAATAGTTCCTATGAATAGTGCTCAATCTCACTTTAATAAGAGAAAAGACAAATTTACGTCTATTCCCTGATATCATTTCCCCCTATAATGTTTAGGGGAAAACTCTGACAGTTGGATAACACTCTCTTTTGGCAAGACTGGAGGAAAGAAACACACTCATTCACTGCTGGTGGCAGTGGAAACTGGTGAAATCCCTAAGGGGTATAATATGCAACATTTAATAAAATTTTAAATTCATATATTCTTTGATCAGCAATTTCACTGCTGGGAATTGATTCAACAGATATGCTTAAAAAGTATAAATAATTTGTGTACATGGTTATTATTTATTACAGTACAGCTTGTTATAGCCAAAGATGAAATACACCCTGCATATCACCAGCAGAATTGTATATTGCCATAAATCAGAATTAACACACTTTCGAGAAAAGAAAGCAAGAAGTTCATCTGTCTTCTATGCTTCCATCTAGGTGAAAGGAGTAGGGACAGAGTGGAGGTTTATGTTCACGTGAATATACTGTAAAAATAAATCTCTGGAAAGTTCAGAAAGAATTATTGAAGAGGGAACAAACAGAAAAATAAATTAGAATTGGAAGGATGAGTGAGGAGAGTGGGTAGGAGACTCTTCCCCGTACATACCTTTGTTCAGTTTATCATTCAGGTATTCAGTGGATCTATTACCTATTTTTTTAAAAATCATTTTCATTATGATTTTCAAAAGTCTATGTCCTTTGATCAAATAATTCCATAGTTATAAATTTCTCCTAAGGAAATGACTCAAAATGTCCACAATGATATTTAAAGACATATTCATTGAAGAGTAGTTTGTAATAGTGAAAGGCAAAGATAGATTAAAAGAAATCAAATGGCAAATGTCTGAAGGGTGACATGTCATTACATTTACACAAAGAATATACGGTGATCATTAGCATTCGGCTTTCAAATAATGCTTAAGGACTTCTAAAGCTGTTCATAATGTATTTATGATTACAAAACATCACGAACAGTATAATTCCATTTTTCAAAAAGTAGAGACATGTATTGTTCTACGTGAACAGGAGGGGGCTCCAAGGTTACAAACCAAAGTGGTAACAGGGACTTTCTTTGTGGGATTTAAAAAGATTTTAATTTTTATCTTTTTGGCTAACAGATATTCTAAATACATACTTCTTTTACAATGTAAGAAGTTTTAGAATAAAGAACAAAACATCAAAATAAAATAAACCTCAGTTTACACCTGTTTGAATACAGACACAGTTCATGGAGAACCTATTTTGTCTAAGTGTTATTTTATGAATAGAATGGCATAAAATAGAAATATTGGTGCCAACTTGAGAATAAGTATAACTTATTGCAGACTTATTACTAACCAGACACTCTGATAAATATTTCCTTTCTATTATTAAATTCTTCCAACATTCTTTGGAGGCTGATAATGTTCTTGACCTCTTTTAAAGAGATGATAAAAGGGAGGCTGATAGAAGTTAAATAGATTTTCCAAGATCATGTTGTTTGCAAAGTAGCAGAGCCAGGACCGAACCTGTGAACCTTTGCAGGTTTATCTGTCCTGTAATGTTGCCCATAGTGATAAAATAAGCTAAATATGTGTCAAATACCCACCTGATGCTGGTAAGGATGTGAGGTGTAATCATTATGAGAATCAATTAGAGGGGGCTGTTGCTGCCCTGGAAAGTCAGTAATCTGAATGCTGAGAGAAAGAGACTGGCAGTCTCAGGACACTGAGGGATCGATTGGCCTCTTTTGTACACCTGCTATCTGCAGGTCTGTCCCGGGGGATGTAAAGGCCAGCGCTGCTTTTCTGTACCTGAGAAGTGGCAAACCTAATAACATCAGCCCTGTGACCTGGGGGAGGTAAGCTGCAAATAACTCTCTTTTACTGTGAACTTTTAACAAAACGGTAGGCCAAGGGGTTTCATAAACTAAAATTAAGAAACTATGGTATTATTGAAGTGATACTGCCTAATTAGATTTGAAGGAGTAATATATAAAAATGAGATTACCGGTGATAAAATAATTCTTGGTATCTAGGTAATCATCTCAAAATGAAATAGGAACCTCCCCAGGAATTTCATCCCAGCCATTTCTAACTGACTTCTGAGGCAACCACATGTTGTCTAGATGACTTCCCATTTGTTCATTTTCTTTTATAATAAATTACCATGGCTACAGAACAAAGATATACAATCTTTAGCAATGTTTAGGTAGAAAATACAGCAACTTATTGATGTATAAATTTACTAAATATTTTATACAAGTATTGATATAAAAGTCCAATATTCAGATAAAATTTCTCAAATGTGATGTGAACTAATTACTGAATAATAGAAGGTAAGATGTAGAATTCCCCAGGAGCAGTGTGGTCCATCAAAGAAAGCTTCCTCTTGGAGAAAGACTACAGATGAGTCGACTTTTGTCTAATGAACATTAAACAAAAATGGAATTCACATGGGAAGAATCCAAAATACCAGGAAATGGGTTTGTTCACAGTTACCCTTGATGTTTGGCAGTAAAGATGTCATGCACTTTGGCTATCAGAAGGGAGACTGAGGTAAATGTTACGCATGATTGAGCAGGAGAATATGGCTGAGACAAAAAAAAAAAATGTTGGCACAAGAATAGCAAAGAGATGTAACGTGGGAGCCAGTACCAATCCAGTAGTTATGCCTGCCTAGAGTGATGGGCGGGAAAGATAATGAGGCTGAATTTGGCTCAGCAAGGATTGCTATGACTGACCAGCTGATTGTTTATCCCAAGGACAAGGGATAAACAAGGAGTGACATATTTTCCTATCCCATGATAATAATTAGGCAGACAAGGAAAACACCACTAAAATCAGTAGGAGAACCATGTAGATCAGTGGTTCTCAACCTTCCTAATGCCACGGCCCTTTAATACGGTTCCTGTGGGTTGTGACCCACAGGTTGAGAACCGCTGATGTAGACAGACTAAACCACATTTTTCAGATTAATAACATATGTGTATTTGTACATATTAAAAGACATGTTCAGATTAATGTATAGATATATACATAGAGGCAAATGGGGAAAAAGTGATGGATTTGTATTTTGCCACAACAGAAGTATTTTTTCAGTCAAAATATGAAAATAATTATTTGGTCTATTGACCAAACTGCCACAATCCAGCATCATATATATACAAGATGCGTCCAAGAGGCAAAATCAAACAAAGGTTAAGAACAGCTTCATGATGATGTAAACCATGAATTCTCCTTTCGTAGCTATGCAGTGGTAGACAAGTTAACCCAAACCTCAATTTCTTCCCTCGTAACATGGATATAATAGAACTTAACCTCTGTTAGGGCTGCTGGGAGGGTAAAATGAGACAGTATATGTGACATGCTTAAAACGGTGTCTGGCACATGATAAACATCAGTAAATGTAGCCCCTGATTTTTGTGTTCTAAGAATAGCTTTCTGTTCCTCACCTAAAATTTTTAAAACTCCCAGGAAACTAGTATTGAAATTTTTCATTTTAAAATATTACGTATAGTAATCTCAGTCATTTGTATTTGCAAAGTGTTCTTTCAATCAATGGAACAAGAAGGTTTTGTTGTTGTAAATTTCACAAAAGGTTGGGATGAGACCCTAAGTCTCCCAGAATCCTCTCTTCTCCTCAGTGTAGACTCCACGGTGCCCCTTGATCCAAAGCGTAACAACAATGATTGCCATCATTGACAAGAATTTATAGTTTAAGTAGGATTAAAACATTGCAACTCTGTAAATGAATCTTGATAGACAAAATAATAAAACAGATATGTAAAAGAAATCAAAACTCCAGAGAGTTCATTTTTACCTATTGATAACTTTCAGAGATTACTAACCCATAAAATAATCCTCCTTAAATTCTAAGAAATGGATTGAAACCTCTCCCCTAAACTCTCTGTTTAAATATGGCAAAGAGCTATTCTAAGCGAGACTAGAAGTAAAGTTTGTCGAGGAATGCTGCTGTTGCCAGAGAAAGAATCCTGATGAGAAGTGCCACAGCAGCTGTGTCTGCACACAGACCTCCTTATTCCCAAATTATGCAAGCTCATCGTAACAGGGGTCTAACTTCACGAGCAGACAGGGTGAAATTCGCACATTCGGCTTGGCTCACTGTTTACTAAGGAAGTACAGCCAGTCATTAGGTTTAATTAGATTGAAATTATATGACAGAATATCATACTTAAATTTCCATATATGTTAACTGGGTTTCTTTGTCTACTAAATAAAATTTGTATCTCTGCACCAGCTGTCTTTAGTTCAAACAAAGATGGGGATTTGGAGATACTGGTGTATGGGAAAGTATGTTAAAGGGGAAGGAGGCAGATAGCGAAAGCAAACCAAGTCTACTTAACTATTTTTGCCTCTAGGCCAGCCCTGAGGTTAGAAGTAAAAAAGAATCAGACAATAGGCACAGGTGACATAATCAACCCAGCTGCCCTTCCTTGTACAGAGAATGAGCCTCCAAGGGGGATCTGAAGAGTGCTGACAGATTCCACTCCTCTCATAAACGTCCCCTCAGAGAGAGATCGTGAGTGGCGTTGAAACCACCTGCAGTATTTGTTCCTGTGGGTTAAGTCTTTGAAGGTTTCCATTCAAATGTCAAGGAGCAGAGGGGAGATTATAACACATTAAGATCTCATCAATTATCATAATCTTTTTCGAATTAGGTCTAAAGAACAGATACAAGGCCAGTTAATAAAATTCAGAGGGACGAGACAAAATAATGAAAGAACATTTACGGATGGCTTTCTTCATGCCAGGCGATGTCCTTAAAATTTTCACATAAATAGGGCCAGGCACCTGGGAAGCACCCTGGGAAGCTGAGGAATTGGAGACCAGCATAAGGAAGAATGAGACCCCTTCTCTACTAAAAATAGGAGGAGGAAAAAAACTTATCTGGGCATTGCACCTGCAGTCCCAGCTACTTGGGAGGTTGAGGCAAGAGTTTGAGGTTGCTATGAGCAATGAGGATGCCATGGCACTCTACCCAGGGCAACAGAATGAGACTTCATTTCAAGAAGTTTTTTTTACATAGATGACTTTTTTTTTTTACATAGAAGATTTTTTAACAGGAACTGTTAGTAAGAACTAGAGACTATGATTATCTTCATATGAATGCGTGGCAGACAAAGATATTTGAGGACTGCTTTATCTCAATAACTGTCTTCTTTTTTTTTTTTGGCCAGGGCTGGGTTTGAACCCGCCACCTCCAGCATATGGGGCTGGTGCCCTCCTCCTTGAGCCACAGGCACTGCCCCCAATAACTGTCTTCATTTGCCGTTTCATTTTATGTAAATCCAAATAATACTATATCTCAATGATACAAAGGATTATAAACTTTCTTCCATTAAAAACATTTTTAGCTGACATAATTTTACATGATGCTATAATATGTAAATATATAGTCACCAGGCTAGGGTAATTTTCAAATCCATCATCTCAAACATTCATCATTTCTTTGTGTGGGGAACATTCACTTTCCTCCTCCTAGCTATTTGAAACTATATAATATATTATTGTTAATTATAGTCATCCTACAGTGCTATGGAACACTAGGACTCATTCCTCCTATCTGATTGTATAAACTTGTATTTTAAAGCCGTGTAATAATATTAGCTTACTAAGACTTTTTTTCTTTTTTTTACATAGTAAACTTTTGATACTTTTGGGCACTGTAACTATGGTATATATTATATCAGTATAGGCATAACATATACTCAGGAATTAACAACAGTGTTAGGATTTCTAAAACAAAAATGCAATATGTGTATATGATATTTTATTTCTACTCATAGTTATTTGGCTAAACATGTTAATTTCTATTTCATTTATTTCTTCAATTTTATGATTGTCAAGTTTTGTGCTAGTTTCAGGAAATATAAAAAGAGGATAGGATGTGGTCATCAAGAGGGTTAGAGTCTTTCTGGTAGAGCAACTAGCACCCTCCACTTACTAATTTTATAGTCAAATAAAAATAAGTAAAATTTGATAACAAAAAAGCAATTAAATTGAAATATTTACATTTGGACTTAGTAATGTCTTCCAAAGAGCTACTTAGAACTTATATACGGCTTTTATTGCAATTTAATTTCATTTTAAACTCATCCATTTTACTTAGTTATTCAAACCACCTCATTTCCATCCTATCTGCATTACCAAGTATATATCAAATGATAAGTATAATTGGAAAGGAATCTAATCTGAGATTTTCTAGAAGAAACGCCACTGTAATCCAGTTAGGAAATAGTTCAACACGTTAATCATGGGCAAGAGGGCTCCAAACCATCTGGCGCCCTCAGTCATTGTCAATGCTAGGGAGACCCACTGGAGGATATTGTACTGAATTCAGGTTTACTCAAAATACTGATTGATCCAAACTCTAAATTCTTCAGATTTCTATTTTTTTTGCTACTTTGACTCTTAAAAAAAATACTTATTTGGTGCCATGTTTGTTATAAACTTGGCTTCTAGCAGGACATTGATGTATACTTTGCTTTATTGTTATATCAGTGACATTTGCAGCAGTTCTCAACCTGTGGGTCGCGACCCACAGGAACTGTATTAAGGGGTGGCGGCATTAGGAAGGCTGAGAACTACTATTTTATAGACTTATGTGGGGAACACTGATACTTAGGATTGGTGAAAATTGACAGTACTTGCTGTATACTCCTGATCCACAACCGATCCTCCCTGGTCCATCCCACTCCAGTTGTCAGGGCTTGGTGCACACAGTCTGTACACGTGAAGGCTCTTCTCTTGGTCTGTCACCTGGCCAATGATACTTGTCTTTCTGGATCAGCATCAATGTCACTCTCTTACATAAATTTCCCCTGCCACAACCTAAATCAGGTATCTCTATTATAACTTCTCATAGTAAGCCTTTCTTTCCATCTCTGCACTTTTCATGGTTTCTGCTTGTCTTGTTTAATTAATACTTTGATGTCTATCATAATTAACCATTACAACAGCTCTACAAAGTACTAGGTACTTTTATTACCAACATTTTACCGATAAGAAAACTGGCTGCTCTCCCCTAAATGCTAAGAACCTGGCTTGATCCGTGGCTCATATTTATATACAATAAATGGTTGTTGAATAAACTGATTGAACCAAATGTCTCCCAGAGTTGAGATTTGACTTTCTGGACATGATAGGGAAAGGGAGTCAATGAGAACTGGATTTCAAACCTGCGTGACTATATGACCTTGGTATATTGAGAAATATATTACCTAGAGCCTAATTCTTTTATTAGTAAAATGAGTATGACATCTACTGCACAGAATTGTTGTCAGGATATAATGAGATAATATAATAAAAAAATCACCTAACTTTAATAATTTGAAGCCAAATTATTCAATCATAGTTTGTATTCACATATCCTAATTCTAGCCCAAATGTTCAAAGAGAACATCTCCTTTCTTCTCCGCATGATAGACTTTCAAATAAAATGGCTTGCCCTTTATTCCCCCAGTTAATTGGCCTGTGTTTCTTAAATTGTTTTATGTCATTGATTTATGACCATCCAACAAATATTTTGGGGTAATTTCTATATAAAAGTTACAATTGCTCAAAAGCCCTGATCCTTGTGGAGCACACAACTAAGTAGGGAGTTAAATTATTCAATTAATTACTCAGAATAAGGACCACTCTAAGGACTTGTTAACATGGGGTGTGAAACCTGTGGCCTTTGGATCACTTGTGGCCTTCTGGATCCTTGAGTGTAGCCTTTTTAAGGAATTCAAATTTTACAGAACAGATCCTTTTAATACAGGAATTTTTTCTGTGAAGTTTGGATTCAAGTTGGTCCAGGGATCTGCTGGCCTTGAAGCTACAGGTTCCCTATCCCTGGAGAAATGGGAAAGGATTTGAATGAAGTTTCCTACTTTTACCTTCTAAGTGGAAATGATCATATTTGAATGAATATGACAGCAGATATTTTCATAATCCTATGATTGAAAATAGATCAAAAGGAAAGTATAAAATTATTTGATAGAAATAAGTAGCAATTATATCAAAAGGAATAAGTTTTGATACATTGATATTGTATCAAAAGAGCTCATGCCAAGTGTGTATATATATATGTATATACAGAGGAAAATCAGTTAGAGAACTTTTATTCCCTCTCTCTATATGTATATATAGGGGAAAATCAGTTAGAGAACTTTTGAATTCATAGCTAATATGTGCATGAATTAGAAGATGTAATATCACAGTATGCTCTGGACAGACTGACTCTGGCCTAAGGAATACATACTGACTTAGCTATTACATTATTATTATTATTATTATTTTATTTTGATTCTAGAAAATGCCTGTTCTATAAAATACACACTTTCTCTGCCATATGATAAGTTCGCTATTAAGAGAACTAGCTGGTTACAGGCTAAACTGAGTGAATTCAATGTAAAAGTCAGTATACACACAGAGACCCATGCATATTGTACATGTTAACAGAGCAGGCTACTGTGAGGACCAGTTGATGTTTAACAGATGCAGTGTGTTACTCCGTTATTCTCAACTAGGGTAAATGCAGGTTCTGAGTCAGTTGCAGCTTCAAAGGTGAAATTTGAAGCAAAATTTGAAATTTCAGAGCTAAAAGGAATTGACATTGGACGATAAACAATGAACTAATGGAAAATACATTTCATGAATGATGAAGTGTAATGTGCCCAATGCACATACCAATTCTTCGTGAGAGATATGATTAAGCAGTTCTTCAAGCACAAGTGACTAAATCACATTAGTGGCTCTGCATTTTCAGGCATCGTGCTCGTGGTTTGAAACTGTCCACAATTTAAATAATCACACTGTAGAAATTTGCAAAAATTAAAACTCAAAACTTCGCTTCTTTTTTCTTTTTCCTTTTTCAAAGATGAATGTTAAACATTTAACATTTTAACATCAAGTTCTTGTTTCTTGAGACTGATGTAGTCAAAATTTCAATTGCATGCACTTTTTTAGGAGATGAGACGAAAGTTAAATATTGGACTTGCCTATGGTGAGAATAAAAATTAGCATACATTTCAAAAAATGTTTACAATGTCCTTAAATAAGTGCTAAGTATTTTGCATTCGTGATCATCTCAGTTCCCCCTCAGAGGCACCCTTTGAAGAAGGCATTATTCATTATTCTACCGGAAAGGAAGCACAGGTTCATAAAGGCTAAATCACCAAAGATTATTTTTTTATTAATTGGCAAAATTTACATATTTATGGTGCACATGATGTTTTAATATGTGTGGAATGACTAAATCAAGTTAATTAACATCCATTACCGCAGATACTTAGATTTTTGTGGTGAAACATTTAAAATACACTTGCAACTAATACACTTTATTGCCTTGCTAGATCAAGAACCCACTTGAGAAATATTTTTCTCCTTCATTCTTTTCTTAATTTCATATTAATATGAGGGTATAAGTAATTAGGTTACATTGTTTGCATTTGTTAGGTAAAGTTCAAGTTGTAGCTGAGCCCTTTACCCAGGAAGTGTGTCAAACACCCTTATGTCGTGTCCATTAGATGGGAGCATACCAATCACCCCCCAATTTAATTTGTTTTCTATCATGTAGGAGTGTAGTTGTTCATTTATTGGTTTCATATTAGTATTAAGTACATTGGATAGTTGCTTTTCCATTCTTATAATACTTTACTTAGGAGGATGTTCTCTAAATCCATCCAGGATTTACAAAAGATGTAAAGTCTAAATCCATCCATATTTACAAAAGATGTAAAGTCTTCATATCCTTATGGATGAATAGTATTTCATGGTATAAATATACCACAGTTTATTTATTCATTTGTGGGTTGATAGGCAATTGGGTTGATCATACATCTTGGGAATTGTGGGTTGAGCTGCAGTAATTATTCTAGTGCACATATCATTATGGTAAAGTGAGTTTTTTCTTCTGGGTAGATGCCTAGTAATGAGCATGCAGAATCAAATGAAGGTCTATTTTTAGGTCTTTGAGGATTCTCCATGCTTCTTTCCAAAGAGGCTGTATTAGTTTGCAATCCCACAAACAGTGTAAAAGTGTTCCCTTCTCTCCACATCCGCGCCACCATCTGTAACGTTGGGACTTTGGTAACTTTTGGTTAGGGTTAGGGTTAGGTGATATCACAAAGGTGGTTTTGATTTGCATTTCTCTGATGATTAGAGACAATGATAATTTTTTCATGTGTTTGTAGGCCATTTGTCTGAAACTCTGGGAAAAGAAATAGGATAAGACTAAGAAATGGAAAAACATAACTATGCTCTTGGCTGAGAAGGATCAACATAGTCAAAACGTCTATCCTACCCCAACTCTTTCTATAGATTTAATGCAACCCCCATTAAATTACCAACGTCATACTTTGAAGAAATTGAAACAATAGTTCTTTTCTTGAATAGAACCAGAAAAATTCCCACATAGCCAAGGTAATCTTAGAAATAAAAACAAATCTGGGGCATAACTTTACCAGACTTCAAGTTATACTACAAGGCTATAGTAATCAAAACAACATGGTATTGGCATAAAAACAGAGACATAGACATATAGAACAAAAAACTTAGAAATGAAACCTGCCTCATATTACCATCTAATGTTCAATAAACCAAACAAAAGCATACAGGGGGGAAAGAATTCCTATTCCATAAATGGTGCTGGGAGAACTGGGTAACAACATGTAAAAAACTGAAACTAGACCACATCTCTCACCACATACAAAAATTGAGTCATGGTGGATAAATGACTTAAATCTAAGACACTAAACAATAAAAACTCTAGAAAAAAGCATGGGGAAAACTCTTGCTGATATCTGCCTAGGGAAAGATTTTATGAAGAAGACTCCATTGGCAATTGTAACAACAACGAAAATAAATAAATGGGACTTAATCAAGCTAAAAAGCTTTTGCACAGCCAAGAACACAACAATTAAAGCAAACAGACAACATTTGGAATGAGAAAAGATATTTGCATGTTACAAAGCCAACAAAAGGCTGCTAACCAAAATCTACACAGAACTCAAACTAATCAACAACAAAAAAAGCAAACAATCCCATTTATCACTAGGCAAGAGACAAGAACAAAATCTCCCTCATTCTTGAGAACAAGAGAAATGAACAGAAGTTGGTAACTAGTTCTCTATCTTTTAACAATAAAAATAATTAAAAACCAGGGTTTTAGGTTGCATTAGTTTAATTATATGGAAAAACATTCTTATTAGTAAAAAGTTTTATGACATTCAGTTTTCTCAATTTTTTTAGGATATGCAGTCTGACCTTACATAGTTCATGTAATCAAGCCTCAAGAGAGATCTGATCACATTTGAGGTCTGTTTAAATCTAGTGATTCTATGATATAGCTGTATATTTTTAGAAAGGGATATATATGATATGATGAATTAATGAAATAAATACATTTATCATGCATAATAAAAGTTTATTTGACTAGGTTTTGTTTTAGTTACAAGCAGAACACTTTTACTCAATTTTTTCCTAATTTTCTTTTATACCCTTGGGACAAAGTTGAGCTAAATTATCTTGAACATAATATGATATGTTTTTGCATTGATAGAAGATTTACATATCATTTTGTAACTCTTCCTTTCACTGTTTTTTTAAAGTCCAGAGTTTACACACACACAACCCCCCCCAACTCTTAAGGATCTCAATCCAAAGTTTGTACTGGCCAAATGATATTGTTAGGTCAAACACTTGTTAAAGTTTTGGCTTATTAAATTTCAACAGAAGTTTTAGGAAGCTTAAAAGACTCAATGTGGGAGATTTTTTTAATTAAATGAATATAAATTTAATCTAGAGAGAAAACAGGTAGATGATTTTTCAGAATTAACTTGATGCCTAATAACAGTCTGCTTAAAAACTTTCAGAAGCTATGTGGATTATTATGAATTATAATTATCTATAAGAAGATAATTCCAGATTTGAAGAGAACTGAATATATGTTTGCATATGTGTCTCTGTGAATCTGTGAATGTGATATGTTTTCCATGTGTGTACAGGTATGTATGGGTTCCTTAAAATGAACTGTGAAGTTTTGGTGTCAGAGAGTATGTTTAGCATTCAAGCAACATGCAATTAGTAATTTGTTGTTAAATGAATGAAACACCTACTATGTGCTTGCTCAGGCCCAGGCAGTGGGGAACACTGACAAAGTCTGTACCCACATGAGACACGGTATGTTAGACTAAACAGATTATTTAATACCCCTGTATTCATTTCATCTTTTGAACAAAATTTTACTCACAAACTAGGAATATATACTTGATACTCAGACCTGGGCTTGAAGATGTACAAGTCAATATACAAGAATCTAAGCATTCCAACTGAGGGTGTTTGAAACATAGTGTACAATTTCCCACAAATAAGATGAACTGACAAAATATGTGTGTAGCACATAGAGATAGATGATGGGTAAATAGAAAGACAGTGATCACATGATCTTAGAAAGCCGGCAAGACCAATTTCCAATATGGTATATTATTAAAAAATTAGCAACAACTTTTTTCATATTAATATTCCAAACCCAAACATTCCAAATGACCCAGAACATGCTCTCTGTATCTCCGCTTAGTTGCCTGCTTATAAAAAATTATCTTACCAATTTCTTTTCTTGCCAATTTTTTCTTCATATTAGAGTCTTCATTCCAAAACACAATCTTAAACATGTCATATGGTTTATGATCCATTTATTAAAACATTTTAAACCCAAATACATCTCCTCTGATGTTTAAGCCAAGCAGTACCAAGAACACAGTTATTGGCTTACATGAAGTGTTAGGTGAGGTTTAGAAAATTAGGCAATTCAGAATAGGTGATGCAATTTTATTGTAAGGAAGTGACTCATTCTTTCATCAATGAGTATGATTTCTGGAATTGTTATTTGGAAGCAAGTGTGGGAGGTAAATACTCTTTAAAAACAGAATTAGCTTATCATGACTTATTCATCCTGCGTGATAAATGTAAGACCCTGACATAGAGATAACTGAAGTGTTATACCCTTTTTCCATTAGAGACAAAGATACATTAAAAATAGTCTGAAATATAAAGGTGATTTATGCAATTGACTCAAAATTCATAGGAGGCAATGCATTATCAAGTATAAAATCATTTGTGTTCCATATAATTAACACATTATGAAGAAAACTAATATGTAATGAACAAGTGCTGTGTCCAGGCACTGTGCTAAGTACTGGGATGGAAGAGGACATAGTAAAATTCCTCACTTAAGTTGCTTATGAGAGAGAGAGACAAAGATGGCAGACTGTCCCCCAGAATCCATTCTCTTCTGCATTTCGGTAAGGAAAGCCCCCACTGATTTTTTATTGGACAAAGAGTTGACTTTGTGGAGATTACTTTCTCTGGACTGTAGAGAAGTAGTAGACAAGGGGATGAGAACAGATGAAGTGTGTAACTTTGAACATGAAGTTACTTGTCCTGTCCTTTCTATTTCTCTCCCTCCCAAAGCATATCAAAAGGTCACGGCCTAGCTTCAACCATGTATACAAGGACAACACCTGGATGGAATGAACCTGGGGGCCTGAATAACCATATGGGGTATAGCTGCTCCATCAGCCTCATCTATTCACCTCCAGGATGTTGTATGAAGAAGAAATTTGTATCTTACTTAAGCCACCATATCTTGAGGACTCTTTGATCTATAATTGAGCCAATCCCTGATAGAAGAAATATGCAAACAATTACTGTATGCTAAATATACTCTGAAAGTCTTGCTTCTCTATTAGTCTCTGAAACGTCTGTAAAAGACAGCTCCATTATTCTAGCTATTCAGGCCATGAACTTGGGAGTCCTTCTTTACTCCTCATTTACCTCACATACCATTCTGAATCCAAACCATTGGCAAATGATTATGGCTGAACTTTCAAAACAGTTTCCAAATTTGACTATTTATGACCACTCCTTCTTTTCACCACCTAAGTCCAGGTCATCATTACCTGCCTTTTGACAATTTCAATACCTTTTTTACTTCTGCTTCCTGACTTACTACCAAAGAGTTTACTTTCCATAGCTGTAAGAAGGAGGTGCCTTATCAACTACAACTTAGAGCAGGCTGCTCTTCCACTTAAACTCTCTTACCAGTTGTCATTTTTTTTTATTAAATCATAGCTGTGTACATTAATGCAATCATGGGGTACAGTGTGGTGTTTTCATATACAATTTAAAATATCTTCATCCAACTGGTTAACATAGCCTTCATGTCATTTTCTTAGTTATTGTGTTAAGACGTTTATATTCTACTTTTAAAAAGATTCACTTGTACCCTTGTAAGATAAATCGGAGAGGTGATCCCACCAATCACCCTCCCTCTACCCATCCACCCCCCTTCCCTACCCTCCCCCCTCCCTATATTCTTAGGCTATAATTAGGTTATAGGTTTCCTATGAAAGCTATAAATTAGTTTCATCTTAATTTCAAAATATTAAAACATCCTTAGCATGGCTTACAATGTTGTCAAACTCAGTTATATCATTGGTTTTGTTACTGAACTGCCCCACCCTCACGCCACAATGCCTCACTCCACTTCAGCCACACCAGCTTCCATAATGTTCTTTGAATATGTCAACCACAACACTATCTCAGGTCTTTACATATTTTTTATTCTCTCTGCCTAAAATGCTCCTGCCCTGATACAAGCACTACCCATTGGCATCTCATTCACATCACTGCTCAATGTTCAACTTAGGGAGCCTTTCTCTGACCACCCATATAAAACATCAACCTCATCTCCATCCCCATGTCAGTGTCTAGCCCCTTCACCCTCTGTCTTCTCTCTATGCTTGGTTTTCATAGCTCATATCAATTACTAGTTTTATATACATATATATGTGTGTGTATATGTGTATGCTATACTATGCTATTAATTTTTATTTTATTGCTTCCAGATTAGGATATAAACACTAGGTTAATAGAAATTTTGTATTCTTTGGTCTCTGCTATTATCCAAAGAGATAAAATAATGTCTGGCACATAATACATGCAAAATAAGCATTTCCTGATTAAATAAATAGGACAAATGAAATGAACAAAGCACAGTCCAACCAATGTGCTTATAGAGAAGAGCACAGAAGGTCAGAAACTTCAGGGAAGAGACTCCAGCCTTGTGGGGATGTGTCAGAGAAGGCTACTTAGAAGAGCCAACCTCTACATCAACTCTAAGAGCAGTAAGGCGTTAGTATGTGTACCAGACAGAGGAAATCACGTACACAGTCATGAAGAAAAAGGGGATTCAAAGAAGCTGAGCCTGGGCCACAAAGTAGTGAGTACAAAATCTGGTAGGGAAGCAGGGCAGATCGGTGGGTGACAGCCACTAATACCTTTAGACACAAGGCTTCATGCTTGACAAATAGAGAAACAACGACTAAAAATGGTCAGAGAATTTCCCCCACGGTTACTCAGCTAGTCACATGGCAAAATTCAGATTCAAGTTCACATCTGCAACTTCCAAAACCGAACTCTCTTTATTTCACTGTAATGTCTCCTAAGGAGTTTGGATTTTTACCACGGTGAGGCATTGGAAAACGTTAAGCAGGAGAATGACATGAACACTTTCATCTTTTTACAAGGTCTTGTTTATGGTGGTTTAAAAAAATGCATGAAAATGAAATAAACCTAGGGACAAGAAAACCTGCAGGAATTCTTGCTTAAATTCAGGCAAAAATTGAAAAGGCCTCAATAAAAATAGTAGCAGATGGGGACACTTGATAGCCTGATAGACTAAAAAGGATTTGTGATCAATAGATTCTGGACTAATTCCTGGATTTTCTGTGTGAGCATCCACAAAGTTGGGGAATAGAGGAGGTAAAGTACAGAGAGGATTATCTCAAACATTTCAATCTGGTCACACAGCCATTTAATGGATGGATCGGGATTAAACCCCCAGGATTTCTGTCCATTAGTTTAGTGGTCATTTCTCTGCAAAACAACTGAGACCAAATGGCTAAAGCTTATAACACAGAGCACTTAGACGAGACATAGAAACCTAGTTTGGCTGTCTAGTTATGTCAGGAAAACTCTATCATTTGTGAGAACAAGAAGTGAGATGTAGTATGGCAGAAAATACTGAACTATGATTTGCATAAAAACAAACTCTAAAATTAATTTCTCATCACAACACAATGCCATATGTGTTCACAGTTGGAGTAAGCCTTTTATCTTCTAATGTTACTTACCTCGTAAGAGCTGTCTTTGAAAGAAGAAAGTCATCTTTCCAAGAACAATAAATTAAAGCGTTCTTTTAAATTTCACTTATCCCAAGAAAATGCTAATAGCATACTGGTGAAATATCAAACACAACCAAAATGCACTAGCAAATGAAAAAGCTCTTTACAAAAATGCATCACAAGGGAAATAGGTAGAGATCATAAACATTTGTTAGCAATAACAATTTTCAGAGACATCCGCTTCATAGCTGACAATTTAAGTACACATATACATTAAAGGTACTACCATAGGACCACCCATAAAACAATGTATTCTCTTGTTCAATTTGAAAACATAAGTGGTATTAGATGAGTTACTATACTGAGTCCTCAAAATACATTTTTAAGTGAGAAATCAACACAGTATAAAATCATTCCCTTTCCCCCAGATGATGATAGGATTAAAAGAATATATGTTTCCTTTATTCTTTTAGCACTGTAATGAAAGTAGAATCACAAAAAGAGGTCAATATTCTGTCATACTAATTCAAGAGAATCACTGGGGAACCCAATTCAATTCCCAAATCTTAAACATCAGTAAGTGTGTAAACAGAACCCATAAAATGCATCAAGGATGGCTTTTGTTTTTTATTAATTTTTCAATTTTTTAAAACTTCAGAGTGTCAAGGGGTATCCATGTTTTGCTTACATACTTTGTTTTTGTACAGATTGAGTCCAAGTTATAAGTGTGCCTTTCACCCAGATAGTGTGCACTGTAACAGATCGGTATGAATTTACCCATCCCCACTCTGCCTCCCTCAGTTTGATTTTCATTGAGATTTACTTCCATAAGGATATCTTTCAAACTGTAAAATGGAATGTAATTCACAGAATGAATTTCAGGAGAAGTTACTGGCCCATCTTGAGCTGCATGGGCTGTTTGCACTAGACATAAATGCCAACTATTACAAAAACTTTTCTGCTTCTAATTTACCAAGGTTCTAGATAGAAGACATTTGTTTTGTTACAAGGTCCTCTTTGTGTGTACTATGGAGGAGGGGCTTCAATTTCTAGTTGGTTGAACCTTACATTGATCCCAGTTTGTTTTCTTAAACAGTCTACCTGTTCATATGAGTCTTCAGGTCTCATGGCTTAAGGCCATGGTTCTCAAACTTTTAGTATCCAGATCTCTTGATGCTATTAATAATTATTAAAAACCTTTTTGGAAGGAGGTATGGAGAATCCTCAACGATCTAAAAGTAGACCTTCCATTTGATCCTGTAATCTCATTACTGGGTCTCTACCCAGAAGAACAAAAATAATTTCAACAGAGAGACATTTGCACCAGAATGTTTATTGCATCTCAATTCATAATTGCCAACTAGTGAAGCAACCTATGTGCCCATCAACCCATGAATGGATCAACAAACTGTGGTATACATATACCACAGAATACTATTCAGCCATTAAAAAGATGGAGACTTAACATCTTTTACTGGGATGGAGCTGAAACACATTCTTCTCACTAAATACCACAAGAATGAAAAAAATAAATATCCAAAGTACTCAATACTAATATGAAACCAAAATATATAAACAATTGCATGCTCATATGAACAATAAAACACAAATATAGTCTACTATAGGGTGGGGAGGAGAAGGGAGGAGGAAGGGTAGAATGGGAGGATGATTGGCAGAAGGAGGGAGGGCATGAGGCAGGATCTCATCTCATGATGTACACATCATGAGGGTGTATAACACGCCCTCTGGGTGAGGGGCTCTTTTACAACTAGAATGTTACCCTGAAAGTGAGAACAATGTAATCTAAAAATTTGTAGCCTCATAATAATTAGAAATAAATTTTTTAAAAATTATTAAAAAACCTTTAAAAGCTTTTGTTTATGAGCCATTTCTATTAATGCTTACTTTATTAGATAAGAAAATTGAGAAATATTTCAAATATTAATTCACTTGAATATAACAATAATACACCTACTACATATGAAATAATACATTTTTATGAAAATTAGCTATACTTTTAAAACAAAAAAACTTAATAGGAATTATGCCATAGTTTTATACTTTAGGGAAATATAACTGATGTCCGGCTTAATAGAAGGCAGGGGTAGTCTCCGCTTCTGCATCCAATCTGCTGCTGTATCACATTCTACATGGCCTCTAAAAACTCCACTGTACACTCATGAGAGAATAAGACAGAAGAAGTGTTAGGAAAATGATTCTGACCTCAAGACCTCCTTAGAAAGGTCCCCAGATCACACTTTGAGAACTACTGTTCAAGTATATTAGTTGGCATAAAATAGGAAGAAATTTCCAGTTTACTGTAAAGATTTCTCATGAAGAATTTTAAACCTTTATGAGTAGATATATCTATGAAATCTGCTAAGTATCCCACTTTATCCCTTTAATCTGCTGTATGTAAAACAACTACTTTAGTTACAAGAAAGCTCCTTTCACCAATCTCCCCTCTCGGCCTGGTTTAGACAATAGAACACTTCTGTCTCCACGCTCTGACCCCTTCCCTGAGCTTTCTGACAGGAGAACCCCCTGCCACCTACTTAGCATCTCCAATGGGATGATTAATGACCTCTCACTGTCAGACAGAACTCTGGACTCACCCTCTTACATGGGAAATCACTTCAGAAAAAGGCACCACCATTCAATTATTTACATACGTAAAAAGCATACGAGTCATTTGTAATTTCTCTTTCCCCCACACTCATATCTAATCCATGTGCTGCCAAATTATACCCCACTTCCTTCATCTCCCACACTCGGCCATCTCAGGCGAAGCCACCATTACATGTTGCATGGATTACTGCCATAGCCTCCCAACTGGTATCTCTATTACCCCCACCACTCTTACCACCCATTTTTCCAACCTGTGATTATTAGTGTTGTCCCCAGCTTAGGAAACTGGACACGGTGCGACCTTGCTGGGGATTAACTCCCCGTAGTAGCCTGGGGGGTAAATAGTCTTTGTAGGAGAGTAAATCTTGGCAGTCTTCGAAGAAGGGCTCCGGGCAGACGCCCTGGGAGCAGGAGGAGCGAAAGAGTCAAGAGTGAGCAAGTCAGTGAAAGAATGAGAACTGACCCGGACTAACCTCTCCTGCGGCTGCTTATAGATGTGATCCTGGGGCTATTTGCAGCACAGGTGTAGAGACTGCCAAGCACTGATGTTCTCCTCTCCCATGCTCTCGGGTTAAGGGGGAGCCAGAGCCCAATCCCTTCCCCATGCCCTTAGCACCAAGGTGTCATAGTACGGAGATGTTACAGGTGTTTCTTAGAGTTACAGAGTATTCTGAGCTGAACTCTCGCTTCGCCTTCCCATGAGCTATATGGCCTGCTACAATTAGGGCAAACTATTTTTCTAATCCTAAAATGTAAATTAGATCATGGCTCATCTCAGACTAAACTCCCCCAACGCTTTCTAAATCTCATGATTCAAAAATAAATGGCTTAAAGACTTATAGAGCCCGGCGTGCAACCTTGCCTCTGTCCACTGCTCCAACCTTACCTCACATTTCCCATCTCTTTTAGCATGCCAAGTTTGTCTCTGTCTTACAGCCTTTCTTCTTGTTTTTTTTTTTTGTTTTTTTTTTTTTTTGCCTCTGGAATCCTCTATCAACACTTTTATTGGGCTGGCTCCTTTCTGTCATTCTGTTTTAACTCAAATGATACCTTCCCAGAGAAACCTTCCCCAACCCACACCATCATCACCAGACTCACCTCCATGATCCTTTTCGTTATCCTATTATATTCATTTATTGAAAGCACTTTACATTACCTGAAAATAGTTTGCTCATTTTCATACTTTTTTGGTCTTCTTCCCTTACCACCAACCCCAGATTATAAGCCAAAGCAAAGAAAAGATTGGGAATATCTTGTTCACTGTTACATCCTCAGTGTCTGCTGAGACATGATCACCTGAGCTGCTATTTCCTGAATGCAGAAATAGATAACCAAATGAATAAATAAGCCTTAACAAAGAAGACTAAAGAAGCTATGTTGCATAAAGGAGTTCATGAAATACTTTCTTTGCTATTCTTCATTGTTGAGGAGAATATTGTTGAAGAATATTCATCGTATATTCTTCAATATATGATGAATCTCAAATATTCATGGACTACACTCCGTAGAAGCCACTCTCTGCTTTATCTCTAACATGCTCTCTACTTCATAGAAACGTACCATATAGAAGGGGAGGAAAACCTAATAGTTTAGTAATGTCAGCTGTGTATATATGTAACCTGATACTCAAGGCACAAAAAATCCAAAATATTTTTTTTCATATTTCATAAGCCTTTGAACTCTAGAATTGATGTAACAAGTAAATAATTCAAAGTCACAGGATTAGAGAGAAAGGAGTTTCAAGACTTTCCATCCAAGGCATCTTAATTATCTTTGAAGAGGATAGCATGCAAAATAAGGCTCACAAATGTAAACTGTTTTTTCTTTGCAGACTAATTTTTAGTTCACCTGAGAACCTTTTAATCAATATTTGTGATAGTTCTTATTTCCTATTTTTCTTATACATTTGAATTTAATCATTGATTTTTATCCTCTATATAGCAGCCCCCTACTATCACCTGATATATCTGTGAACTCAGAGCAAAGATAATTTTGTATAAATTCATATATACATAAATGGGCATAAAGTATAAATATTTGCCTATGCACAATTTCAACAGAGCAAGTCAATAAAAATCTTTGCACTGGTGATACTGAAGCAAATTATTACAATTTTTGTTTTTAAAATGGCCTTAATTTGAGGGTACATCTCATCACTGAGTGAAATCCGTCTCAGGAATGTTACTAAAGGCATTAAAGATTGTAGAACGATATAAATGTAATGTACTAGAAGAGTAATATAAAATGATGTTCTGTAAAAACATGAGCAAACATAAAATGTAACAATGAATTATGTTCTTCTAGCCATAGAAATGGAACAAAATTTCTTTGATGAGTATGTGAATGGCTTTCAGTCAAAGTTATTACAATAGGCTATTAATTAAACTCTACAAGAAACAAAGGCTCATCCCCTTCTTTTCATCAGTGAGGAGCAAAAGATCTTTTAAAGAACCATACTTAATTTTAGAAAGAAAATTTTAAAATATTGACTATAATTTATGATTTTGTGGAAAGCTTTTGTGTTCCTCTGTAAATACCCCCCATTGCGTATTTGTGAAATAGAAAACCATCTTTCATGAAGTTTGACCACATTCCCTTCACCTTTCTCCTACGACTTTGCTATCAGTAAATGAACAGAGTACCTGAATCAGCTTTGATATTGAAAACTATACAGTGTAACCTTTGTTAAGTTACACAAGATGGCAATCATAAAATAGAAAATAAATATTCTGCTTGGTTTTAAAAGCATTTGCTTCTATCTATCCTTATGAATAATTAACTATAGAGTCATTATGTGATACACAGAAAATGTTCCACTCTATAATGTTAGCCAGGTAAGGCAGAAAAACATGATACTATATAAATCGTCAATGTAACTGCACTCAATAAGAATTCACTCATATTTTTAAATAGGCGTAAAATGTGAATTCCACAGAATTGTTTTAATATAATTTTAAGCCTTCTACCATAATTTAAAATGTTTATATACTGTTTATGGGACCTTAGCACAAAATATTTTCATTTTATCAGAAAGGAGTTTACGAAAGGGCATAAATACAAACATTAGATTCAGACCGCAGCCTTCCAAAGCCACACTACATTCAGATAAAGTATGTGCAATTACAGCCTGTGTTTCTCAAACGTAGACCATGGGAGAATTCCAGCAAGAACTTCAGAGACCAAGTCCAGTGATGTTCTCAGCAGTGGGGGTAGGGCAGGCTGTTGCCATGGCAGTCACGCCATGAAGTTTCACTGTGCTGGGAAGTGGCTCCTCTCTTCCCTGCCCCTGCGAGTGTGCCAAAACAATCACTAACCACTCAAGGCTTTCTCATCAGAGAAATGGATATTAAAAGCATTAGTCTATCCAGCACACACCCCCAGAAATCATTGGAAATCTTGTTAAAGTCCCTGAAGAAATACACCTATGTGTTTTTCAAATGAACCTATAATAATTATAGGATCTTATTGAACGTTCAGCATACAAAGTCTTCAACAGTTTTCAGGTAAGGATGGCAAAGTAAATTTTACCTCATTAGCAACAAATCAATGTGTTGCTATACCACTGTCAAGAAGGTATTAACTTACATTTTCTTCCCAATTTTTGGCTATTATTGCTATGTTTGCTTTTATTTTTCACCTAAAAATACATTTTTAAATTTGTCATTCTATCAAAACGAAGAATGGAGAGATGGATATTTTAGCAAAATGATTCAGTGTAAAAATAAAATCAATAACCAGCAAAAGTAATAGTAAGAGGGAAAATATGTGTAGCTTTTTAAAATGACCCATGACCTGGCTTATTAATGTCACGTTGACTATTTGAAAAAAATAGATGACTTTTCAGCTATCTCTAAAAAGCAAATAAGTAATGTTCAATTACTTATGCTTTCGGGAGTCTTCCAAAGTTAAAATTTATATTTCCTAATATAATATAATAATATATTATATAGTATATTATATGATAATATAATGTAATAAATTCAATTCCACCAGTAATAATTTAGAAAGAACGTGAAGAAGTATACATTACTAGAACTATAACATGATAAGGCTATATTTTGCAAAATCACACAAGAATTTAATAACCAAATGAGTATTAACAATATTACTCTTTCAAATATGTCAGTTTTTCAATAATAATGTTGTAGAACAAAACATTTGGTTAATACTTCATGGATTGTACAAATAGCATGACTTCCTCATGGTACATATAAGCACATCCTTTTATATTTCAGGTAAAGAATAACTATTTTACTTAGTTTAATCACCAAACATACATGGCTTTTTTGCTTCCTACTTTAAATAAAACAACTCTCCGTCAGATTATACAAGTGGAGAAATTCTTTGACAGGTAATATGTCCCATACCTAACCTATGCATATGCCTTCATGAAAACAGACATACACACACAGACATAGGCATGAAAAACACTGGTGTCCAGGATTTCTACAAAGACACAGAAAGCACAAACCAAAAAGACCAATATACTCAACTACACTAACATGAACCCATTCTGGTTATTAGAAGATATTACAGAAGAGTAAAAAATAATGAAAGATACAGATGGAGGAAGATACTTACAATGCCTGTAACTGATAAAGATGAAGTTCTAAGATGGATAAAGTTAACCTACCAATAGAAAAAGGGGTAGAGACTACCACTGACTTCCCGTAAAAACCCCAAGGAGCCCACAGCCTCAGTGGTAATCAGAGGTGAAAATTAAAATCCCAGGATACCGTTTCACATCCACCAGATTACAATTGTAAGGTCTGTCAATAAAAATGCTCTGAAATATGAAGAACAATCAGAAAATGTAGGAATAAATCACAAGCAGTTATAATTAGGTAAAATCACTTGGGAAAGGAATTTGGTATCGTTTGACAAATTTAAAGATTTCATACCATATGACTAGGAATTTCACTTCTATATACCAACACTTGAGAAGTTACTGAACTTGTTGATTAGTATACACAGTTAACACTATTTGTATAAGCACCATTCATAAAAGCAAAATACCTGGGCACAACTCAAACACCATTCATAGTAAGAGGGATAAATATAGTGGGTTATATAATAGAACATAATACTGAACAAAAATTAAGTGGCAGAATTATTGGATTTCTATAAAGTACAAAACCATTCAAAACAAAACATGTACATCACGTAGGAAACAAGATTTTCAAGAGGAAACTTTATTTTCTGAGACAGATACTCTAGCTGTTGCCCTGGGTAGAGTACTGTGGCATCACAGCTCACAGCAACCTCCAACTCCTGGGCTCAAGTAATTCTCCTGCCTCCACCTCCCAAGAAGCTGGGACTACAGGTGCCCGGTTATTTTTTGGTTGCAGTCATCATTGTTGTTTGGCGGGTCCAGGCTGGATCCAAACCTGCCAGCTCAGGTGTACGTGGCTGACGTCTTAGCCACTTGAGCCACAGGCTCCGAGCCTCATGAGGAAACTTTTGAGGGCTGGGGTTCTCATAAGCTAACTGGCAGAACATTAGGTTCACAGACCCACAGACTCAGGATCTTGGATTTGGGGGAAGAGATAGGAGATGTGTTATGTATCATTCAGCCACAAGAAATCCGTCTTCCACCCACACAAAATCTCTCCAAGTTCATGGTACATAGTCCCTGTTGAATGCCTCAAGAGATGGGGTTCTTGCCACCACATCAGCCTTTTGGTCCATTTTAATTAGCAGAATATTGAACTTCAAGATGGCCCAAGTATATTAAAGTCCTTTTTGAAGCTTGGAACTCCCAAGTGAACGTGCTACTCCACCTGCTGTCTAAACATCTCAGTTCCCTGTCTCTGCCATTGTCCCATAACTTAAGTATATTTTAATACTCATTTTTAGTACCTCAAGATTCTCCTTATTTGTGATTACCTTTCATAAATAGATGTTTTGTTTTTATACAAGCAATGCATAAGTTTGATCTTTAACATTACCATTATAAGTTTGGTCCTGTAAAGGAATTGCAAGAATAACTTTAAGTATTATAGTATTTTAACTGTTCCAAAGATAGTTTCAGGATTAACATGAACAACTTAAAGGCCAAAAGGTAACATCTGACTGTAGAGAATTTAAACAGCCTATTTCTCATGTTAAATTTACTGAGAATTAATTCATATGAAAATTCACTCAATTTTCCCAAACTTTTGGACAGCATTTCGAATGCCAACTGACATAGATAGGCTCATTGTCGATGTTAAATTTTATATAAAACCCCTCTTTGAATGTCAGTGTCCACACGTCACTCAATTATATAAAGATAAAAATGTTTGTGGGGGAATAAAGCTTGCAATGTGAAGTTGTGTAAGTTTACTGTCAATGGTGGACAACATGATTCACCTCCGCTAAAAGACAAGAAGTGTTGAACATCAGCATAACAGACAGACCACATGGCGTCAACCAACTCACTGTAAGAGGAAGCAGATGACTAGTCTACACATACAAAGGCGAAGTCTCACTTCAGTAACAACAGAAAGGTGAGACTCGCCCTTGAGAGTTGATGTGAATAATCACTTAACAGAGAGGATACAAGACCTCCATGAAAAGAGTCATTTGTGTAATAAATTGACAGGACTGTTCCATCTTAAAAAAAAAATAAAAATATAACTAAATCCTGAGAGTAAAACAAAATCAATGCTATTGACTATAGACAGGAAAATGGAACCTCCAAGGTACATGAAGGAGTTTAATCCTAAACCATAAGGACACAGAGATGGACCAAGAATTAATCCATTATTTTAATAAGAAAACAAAAAGAACTAATAAAAGGGAAAGAATGGACATTAAATGATCTATAGAGAGGTCAGTAAGCAGCTCAATGCCCAAAGGATACAGAGGCTCAGTGTCCAAAGTATTGAAAAGGAAAAATGTTGAATTGTTTTGTTTTCGAACTGGTGCTGTTCAAGTCTCTATTTTTCTGCAAATAATCCCCTTATTTTTTACCCTATTGTTAGTGTTGTGTCTCTTTATAGGTTCCTCAAACTAGAATGTATATAATAAATATCTAACTACAGAAATTCCCATCTATGTTTCAGAATTTAACATGGCACAGTCCTTAGGTATAGGAACTCCGTACTGAGTGCATGATTCTCCCTCAGTTGTTTAATTTCTCCAGGTCTCACTGTCCCCATTTATTTCCAGGCAGATAATAGAATGCCTAACTCATAAGGTCATTACGAGGATTAAAAATGTAACACTTAGAAAGTACTTGGTTTGTAAATACTTAACAAAAGTTATTATCATAACAAACACCTGATAAAGGAAATATTGATGATTTCACTAAAAGTTTAACTTAAAATAAGACATCAATGGTCAAAGATCACTAAACAGACACTTGCCATTTAAAAGAAAATAAAATGTAATCTATCTGCTTCCATTGAGAAAGATCACAGAAAGTGATCAAAACCAATCATTTCTAAGCATATCAACCACTTCCATGGATGTAAATTAGACATTTTCAATACCAGATTATTTTCTTTTTTTTTTTTTTTTGGTTGCAGCCGTCATTGTTGTTTTTTGGTGGGTCCGGGCTGGGGATTCGAACCCGCCACCTTAGGTGTACGTGGCTGGCGCCTTAGCCAGTTGAGCTATAGGCGCCAAGCCTCAATACCAGATTATTAAATTAGATTCCCAAAGAATAAAACCAAGTCTAAAGCACTAAATAAGATTTTATTTTCTTTTGGATAAACTTAGGGTGAAATTTAACTTTATGATTAAAAAAATGAGAAAAGTATAAGTGTATGAACAGATGTTACATCATAACCAAGGCCAATGTCTCTTTGTTTAAGAAAATAAATTGTCATCAAGTATTCTCTATGAGGGGCAGTGCCTGTGGCTCAGTGAGTAGGGCGCTGGCCCCACATACCGAGGGTGGTTAGTTCAAACCTGGCCCTGGCCAAACCTCAACAAAAAATAGCCGGGCATTGTGGCAGGTGCCTGTAGTCCCAGCTACTCGGGAGGCTGAGACAGGAGAATCCTAAGCCCAGGAGTTGGAGGTTGCTGTGAGCTGTGACGTCATAGCACTCTATGGAGGGCAATAAAGTGAGACTCTTTGTCTCTAAAAAAAAAAAAAACATTCTCTAAGAGTCACTTATATTTTTGTTCAAGAAGATAAACTGCATTCAAATAATCTCTAAGAGTTACTTATATCTTAATTTAACATAATAAAAATGTGAACAGAGCCTTAAGGCAACTTAATCTACTTATACTTGTGCCTTAAGAAACTAATTTCAAACAATTATGATCAACACTTGAAACTTTTACTAGGCAGGCATTATAAGTACCTTAAAGCAACACAACTCACTTTGCTTGAAAATATATGATAATAGATGTACACTCGCCCCAGACAATTTTCCCCTGTCATCCTAATTAGAGAAGTCTTACCATACGCCTCTCCTCTTTTGTTACAACCACGAGAAACTTCGGCATTTAGGTATGCAATAATACTTGGAATACTGCCCAGGCTAAAAACACAAATTACTTAAGGCATATGTAAAACAAGCATTTTATGAAGAACACTTCGTTTCACTAAAGAGAGATAAGAAAAATTGAACTGATTTTCCATACAAACTCCCTGGGTGTTTTGCTGAATGTCTTGACAGTAAGCAAGTCTGTGAAAGACACTCTAGCGTCTATTCATCCATTGTTACCATGGCATACGCTTTAGAAATATTAATGTTCACAGATGAAAAAGAATCCATCCATATCAAGAACCTTGTTATCTAAATTTTCAGAAGACTGAGTGTGTTGATAAAAAACTAATTATACAACAAAACATTTTCTCAATTAAAATTTCTAAAAATCGAAATGATGGTTTTGTTTTTGAGCATTTTGACATGACAGTATTAGCACAAAATCAGCCAAAGTTTTGTGGAACTGGTTAGAATTACTATTTGGGAAAAGACAGGCATCAGTTTGTAAGACTTTGGTCCTTTTAATGAGTTTAATTGAAGGTAATCAACATCACTGCAAAAGCTGCTTCTCTGAATATTGATATATGATTTAGTACTTTGTTTTTAAGAGGATAATTAAGATGATGTGCTATTTAGTCAATCTAACAGTAAGAAGAAGATAAATAAAATTACTAAAATTGACTTAAAGCAATGGGGAAAAATTTAGTGTACTTAGCTTTCCTTGAGGAAATAATAGAGTCTATCGTGAGTTATTCTCCCCTATTTTATTTTATTTCTGTGTGTGTGTGTCTGTCTGTCTGTGTCTGTGTGTGTGCATGTGTAGGTACACATATAGCAAATATCTTTGTTTTCTTCCCTTTCTGATCATGTAGCAGGTATTGATTTTATAGCATCATATTTAAGTTTTGTTAATTTTACATCATAGTATTTAAGTTACAGGATATCAGTGAGATGAATGAACATCATGCAGGGATTCTGTATCTTCCGGGGGAAATGGTTAGTGCATTATCTGTTGTATAGGGTAGTTACATCATGGTAGGTGGAAATAGAATCTTCTCATCGTCTTTCCTTAGAGATTAAACCTGGTGTAAGGAGATGGATGTGTGTGCCAAGTTGACAAGGGGTAAACTTGCGATGGTTAATTTTATATGTCAGCTCTTCCAGGTCATGCCCTCACATAGTTGCTCAAACATTACTCGACTATAGATGTTTTTATGAAGATATTTTTCAGATGATATTAACATTTAAATAAATTGACTTTCAGTAAAGTTGCTTATCCTCCACCAATGTGGGCAGGACTCATCTGATCACTTGAGGCCTTAACAGTAAAATGATTGTGCTGTTCCCCCCAGGACAGAAGGGTTCCTGCCAGCAGGCAGCTTTGAGACTTGAACTGCAGCATCTCCCACCTGCTGGCCTTACCCTGGGGATGTTGTACTTGCCAGTTTCTATAATCATGTGAGTCAGTTGCTTAAGGTAAATCTCTCCCTCACTGTAGACAACTCACATTCTATTTGTTCTGTTTTTCTGGAGAAACCTAATACACAGCTCCATAGTGAACAGGCTGAGCTCGGAATCCAGATTGCCAGAGTACACATCCTGACTGTACTCTGAACGAGTCAGAGACCTGGGAAAATTACATAACCTCATTAAGCCTCACTTTTCTCATCTATAAAAGGAGAGGATAAATATTAGTCTTTACACAACAGAGTTGTTTTGAGGATTAATGAATATTATACATAAAATATATTTATAAAAGGCATACTCTATATATTAGGTGTTATTCTAAACATACAACAAATATTAGCTATGATTGTCAAGCTTCTAATATAGTTAGAAAATTTGCAGTTAGTCCTATAAAAAAGGGATGCCATGAGTAAATCTATTTGTTTAGAAAAAATGTATGAGGGTGTTTAGAAACCTACTTCTGTAAGAAATATTCTTACAGGTGAAGGAAAAATGAACTATGGGTTTCCAAAATACCAATACTTGTCATTTAAAAACAGAGGAAGTAAAATTTATACCTTGATTTATACAATAGCTATGCTTTTAAAAAGACGCCTACCAATTTATCTGAAAAAATCAAGGCGTATGAAGCCACTGATACAACCTCAAAAATGCCTTAAAGAAGGTTTCTAATGAGTAGTTCTTATCATGTCACCTCTATGTTGTATTCTATTCTGGGCCTCTGTCTATTTCTTCCAATTTTCTCATCCTTTCCACTCACTACCCACATACATCCTTGCTCTATAATTTCATCTCTTTTCCCTCCAATTCTCTGGTAAGTTTACATTTTCTGTACTTTTGTTTACTGACTTTTATTTGTACTAGAAGAAAGCCTAGGTAAATATTTTTATCCTTGAGACCTAGAGAAGAATTTTATACTATTAACATAAAAGTAGAAAACTACAAAGCAGCGGTTTTCAACCTGTGGGTCGCGACCCCTTTAGGGGTCGAAGGACCCTTTCACAAGGGTCGCCTAAGACCATCCTGCATATCAGATATTTACATCACAGTTCACGATAGTAGCAAAATTACAGTTATGAAGTAGCAACGAATATAATTTTACGGTCAGGGGTCACCACAACTTGAGAAACTGTATTAAAAGGTCAGGGCATTAGGAAGGTTTAGAACCACTGCTATAAAGGAAAAAAAATGATAGAAATTACTACTTAAAAATTCAATGCCTAATATATAAAGCCAAAAAGACTACAAAGAAAAGTTAAAGGGTGAATGATGAATGCAGAAAGAATATTTCTTCAATGTCTTCAAGTATTTAATAAAAATCATGATACTTATTATTTTGTAAGGTTTTAACATTTTGCAGTAAACATTCATACAGATTATGGCATTTCTATAAAGAAGGCAGAAAGCAGGCATTTTTGACGTTGATCCTAATGACATTTTGAGTCAGAAAGTTCTTTGTTTTTGTAGACTATGTTGTTGAGCCTTTACCTACTAGAAGGCAGTAGACTCCTTCACCCCCACCCTCTGTGGCAACCCAAACCGTCTCCATATATTGCCAAATGTGCACTGGGACAGAGAATGATCACCAGTTGACAACCACAGGCAGAAAGGAAGAGTATCTTCTTTTTTACAAATTGGAATTTCCCCCAATACACTTCTCCTTTTAATGATCTATAAACTTGACAATTACGGTACACAATCATGACTGTGGTAAAACTTTGGGTAAAACTCTAAACACCACCCATCACCAGCCAACTCTGAATTCTGTGTTGCTGACATTCTCGAACCTACTTTCTTCTCAGCTGATTCAGTCATTATTTCAGCCTTGCTTTTTCCCTCAAAAAGAAAATGGGCCAATATAAATCCCAAGTTAGAAATAAGCAGTAGGAAAATTAACCTGGGCATAAAATACATTTAAGCAATGCATGCCTCGATTTTTTTTCAAAGCAGTTTCTTAGTTGTGCAAGATTTCTAAACCCAGATACCACGTCCTATTAAGTAGGCACCCAATATGGCACCAAACTTTCTGATCTGCCTCTGTCACACACATATTAAACACTGAAAGTATCTTCTTCTTCCAGAAGTATCAGAGCAGGAAAACTAGTCATATATTAAAATTTAAGATTAGAGCTGAAGACACTTAGATCTGACCAAAAGTACTTCCAGTGATCTCGAGCTTCTGCTACAGTTGTGTGAGCTTGCAGTGATTTGCTAGTATACAGTCCTATTTAGAGCAACCCATACCATTTCTTTTCTTTTTTTATGTTATCATTTTCCCCATGTCTGAAAAAATATTAGATTCTCATATCAATATTCTAAACACAAGCACATCACATAATTAGTCAGCCACTGTACCTAACTAGTGCTTCACTTCTTTTCAAGCTTTCTCAAAGAAAGAAGGAAATATGGATTCCTCTATGTACTACAGTGCCATCTGCGTGCAGGCTGATAAGATGAAAAAGGAATATGTGAATGTCAGGGGATCAGAGTTACAAACCATACCTTCCATGACATACACCAGCGACCCCACGTCTCCTTCTTTGATGATGCAACTGTCTTTGCCATACTCCACCGGGTACATACAATCCACAATCTCCTGGATCTGGGACAGCTCCAAGTTCTTCATGAAGTCATTGTCGAGGATTGCTTCCTTTATAAGATCCTTGGACCTGTGACAAGAAAGGGGATATTTACTGGCAATCTGACAAGCTCTCTCAGAGTGTGTGGGGTTAGCAGAGCCGGGCAGTGCTCTGGCACACTACAAATGCATTTTCTTGTTAGGACTCCATAAATTTTCTAAAAAACCCGACAGCAAAGTATTTCCATAATGGCAGAAAAGGCATGAGAAATTTTCTTTCAAGTAACATATCATTTAATGAATAAGTGAAAATCAAACAAAATCATGTAAGTTCATTTTGTGTTAGGTTCTTTTAAAGATTGTGGAAAAACCAATAGACAAATATCGTATAGCTTATAATTTAGTTTCAGAATAAATAGAAACAAATCAAAAAATTAGAACCAACAATACTCGACTATGTTGCGTTTGTGCATTACAAAATAATTTCAGGTATGTATTGTACGTACAACACATAATTACAGGAAAAAAACATAATTTCTTTATTTTTTTCCTTTGTGCCTCTTCCTGTAGACTTTCTGCTCTACAAAGGCAGAGATCATTTTTAAATTGTTTTACACTACATGCCCAGTGTCCACCATGATGCCGGTCACGATATGAGTGCTTAAGAAATATTTTAGATAAAAATACGTAAGAATTGTAGCTGTTTGAAACAACTGGTAGAAATGTAACAGTTCTTCACGCACAGCTCATGCTTCTTTAGAGACTATTTCTTTCTTTACGCAGCTTAAATCGAGGTAACCAGGCAGATAAAACTCTATCTAATAAGATGTTTGAAATGCAAACATGATTTAGATGTAAGACTAAATACAGGTAGTCGGTAGAAAAGAAATAAAATTCTGTGACTGGGAATCACTGGTTAACAGGAAAGCGCTGCAGAATTTAAACGACTGGTGGTAATTTCAATCACTGGGATAAAAAGTTCCAAATGACTTTCTCAGGATGCAAAATTCGAAGTTGAAAACCCGCTAAGAAATATTTTAACAAGAGGACAACCAGAGTACCCTCATTGAAGTCAGAAACTGGATAAAATAAAAGCAAAGGAGACCTTAGAACCCAAGAGAGGAAAGAATACCTTTGGAATTTTATATTAAAAGCCTTAATTAAATATAAGTTAAACGCAAGCTGGCCACAACTGCTTGGCAAGAGGCTTTCAGAGGAATAAGGAGGCTGCAGCGTTAGCGCTCCTGAGCCCTCCTGAACCCTCCTGAGCCCTCCTGAGCCCTCCTGAACCCCCTTTTCATCTAGACTTCAGTGCAATTGTCCTGGTCTTCACACACTATGCTTTGTAATAATTTGGTTTAAAATAATAAAAAGATACAAATGAAAACAATTGAAAATTGTATTACTCTGAAGAATATTTGTAGAATGAACTGTTATGCTATAATTAAAATTATGTTTATGGCAATTTCTCATGTTTTGAATATTTTTTCATTCTTGAAATAAATGTGGCTGTCACCAATGCGTTGCCACTTGGTGCTAACGCAGAGCATTTGAACACTGCAAGATTACTTTGAATTAAAACATAGAAAACATTTTAAATTCGGGATTTCTGGAAGAAAAGACTCCATGTCACTTGTCTTAGTCATGCCATTTGACACAACTAACAAAAGACATGGGCTCCAGCTGGGGAACTGAGCTGACAGAGCCCACAGGCCATGAGGAGGCAATGTGGGGCAAGTTACTGATCTTTGCTATGCTCAGTTTTCTGATCGGCAAACAGGGTCAGAGTAGCTACCTGTTTCAAGTGAGTTACCGTGAGCAAGGAAGCTGCCACTACATCTGGCCCTTGGAAGTCTCAATCTATATCTTTATTATTGGGATTATGAACAGAAAAAAAAAATGCCTCAGTTAATGGCTCTGCACTTCACTGACTAAATAACGCCATTGGTCATCATTAATAAAGCTCTAGGACAAACTTCAAAAAAAATAAAATTATGTTTATGAAGCACATTAAGGGCATGGGAGAAATTCTTATATAATTTTTAAATGAAAAAGCAGGCTACAGAATTGGTTTGGGGGTAAGAACACACATATAATGAAATGTTAAAAAAATAGGCTTAGAAGTTATATATAGTCCACCTTTTTGCAAAATTTCATAGTGAATGTTTTGTAAATAAAAATCACATTTAGCTACCATTTTCCATTTTCCATTCATATGGCAACTTTTGGTACACCTTTAGATTTGAGTCACAAACTCAGTCTTATCATCTATATAACTTTGAGTAGCTTTCTTCTTCTTCTAAATTTCCATTTTCTCATATGCAAAATGCTATTTATAAAATATCAACTTAACAGATTTATATGTGAAGAATGGTGACTATAATGTTATTTTCAGTAAATAGTGGAAGAGAAAAGTGGCAGTAGTATTAACGGCAGTATCATCTTCACCACTCCTGACCTCAAGAACACCAGTGGCCACTTCATACTGATTCCCAAGATCAATTGTGTTGGGATAAGTACTTGAACTTATCTGATCTTCCAGAAATTAATTTTAGTCAAATTAGTATATTCCCGCTTTCCTAAAATTTCCTTTATTTTATTTGTGTCAGAGAATGAGGCCATCCAATAGGTTCAGTTTCTAACATCATAAAGACAGTATTTTTTTCTTTTTTGAGACAGTCCCACTCTGTCAGCCCAGGCTAGAGTGCCATGGCATTGTAGCTCATAGCAATCTCAAATTCCTGGCTCAAGTGATCCTCTTGCCTGAGCCTCTGGTACAGCAGGGACTACAGATCCCCTCCCCAATACCTGGCTAGATTTTTCTATTTTTTAGTACAGACAGGGTTTCTCTCTTGCTGAGGCTGGTTTCAAATTCCTGAGCTCAAGCAATCCACCCACCTCTGCCTCCAGAGTGCTAGGATGACAGGCGTGAGCCGCCGCACCTGGCCATTAAGACTGGATGTTATCAACCCAGTACCCCAACTTTAAAACACAGATGGTATGTTATCTTTTGCAAAATATGGATAGTGCTGCATTAAATATCTAAGTCTAGAAATGCAACAAGATTAAAAATAAAGCCCTCTTCCAGGAAAATAATTAGCTCTATCCAAAGATGATTGAATAAAATCACTTTCTCCCCTCTCATAAATAGGACTATTAACCTGTTTGATGAGACATCAGGAAAGATGAAACAATGAGCTCTCACACATCCCTTAAAATTATCCAATTTCTCCAGGCATTTATCACAGAGTATGGGGGGAGGATGGGATTTTTGGATGTTCTTCTTCCTCGAATTCCATTATGTAGAGGACTTCTAACTGCAGGTCTCTGAATAAACAAACTGATGGCTTTCCTATCTGCCCTCGTGTCACTTTAAAACAAAATGATAATTTCAGGACCTATGTCTTATTTATCCCTCATATAGGTGTTGTCAGATAACAATACTCATCTCTGAAACATCACAAATAATGTTTCTGCTCTACCAGCAGGAGAGAATTCTTGTACCTCTGTATAGTAGCACTTCAAGATGTTCTTGTCTGTGAGTGATACTCAAAGCCTTGACCCGTCATGTAATATTTCTTTAAATCCTTTCCCATTGAGAGCTGGGAACCTTAGGTCAACTCTCATTAGTATCTACTTGCTCCAACGTTATAGGCTGTAATTACTCAGGGATTCCAGTTAACTCTTATTTGAATCTTTTTCTATCCCTGAAGACATGGTCTAAGCCACTGACTATAACTAAGGCTCAATGCCACATAGAAGACCGGTTGAGCTGTGTTATTGACATGGTCACTGGAGAAAGCTGGCAGGTATATCAGAAGTACGAGAAGGTGGCTATCTGCCCTCACTCTGGGTACACATTTTAACAATAGCTTGCAAAAATTCAGCAGCCTGACCTGGGAGGTGTAAGAACCAAACATAAGGATCTTGATATTTTTTTAAATCCTTCCCATCTGTCTCTGTATACTAATAACCTATTTTTTTTTAAGTTTCCTTTTCTATACCCAACAATTTGTGATTTTTTTTTTAATCCAAATACCCATACAGATAACCTGGTTATTTTGAGCTAGCTCTATTGTTTTGTCATCGTTGAATGGTCAGCCTCTAAAATATTAGTGATTGTATATATAAAGATGTGGGCTTGGGTCCATAGCTCAGTGGTTAGAGCGCCAGCCACATACACTGGGGCTGGCAGGTTGAAACCTGGCCCAGGCCTGCTAAACAACAATGACAACTATAACAAAAAAATAGCCAGGTGCTGTGGTGAGCACCTGAAGTCCTAGCTACTTGGGAGGCTGAGGCAAGAGAATTGCTTAAGCCCAAGAGTTTGAGATTGCTATGAGCTGTGACACCACAGCACTCTACCGAGGGTAACATAGTGAGACTATCTCACAAAGAAAAAAAAAAAAGATGTGTGTTGGTAAACTGACTTTCTGGCAAGGGTGAGGGGACACAGTGGAAGCATTTGCCAATTTCCATGGGGTAAATAAATACTCTCACCATGGTCAATTTCAAGCTTTCATGCAAAGGCAACCTGCTTACAAAATTCCTTAAAACTTAACAAGCAGATTTTACACGAGCCAGTACAAACTGACTCCAGTACATTTCTGGAGATTTTTCTAACACCCTAGGAATTTAGTGTAACCTTATTCATACATTATAAACCAACATAATAATCCTTTCTTTCCTTTAAAATTCCATGAGGTTGTATAATATCCCCACATAACTGAATGCCAGGGTTAGAAACAGTTCTTCCTAACTCTCCACATTAAAAAAAAAAAAAAAAATGAATTGAAGGATGGGGTACAGTGGCTCATGCCTGGAATCCTAGCACTTTGGAAGTCCTCGGATTGCTTGAGTCCAAGAGTTCAAGGCTGCAGTGAGCCATGATGGCACCACTGTACTCCAGCCTAGGTAACAAAATAAGACCCTGTCACTGAAAAAAAATTGAAAAAGAATTGGAAAAGAATTGGAAAGTCCACCTTCCCGTTAACTTTTTGCAGATGATATTCCTGAATTAACTCAAAGAATATTTGACAAAAATGTCTTTCTACACAAGCTTAGGTAAAAATGGACAATTCAAGAGTGAGTGTAGGAAAATATATACCTACTGCTCAAACAAGGGAACTGCTAATAAAGAGACCTTCATTAGTTTTCTTAATCTAATAAAACGATATTCTATATCGTGTTTACCGTGCAGTAGGCTAGCAACATCTAAGTGGCAGTAATGTTTTCTCAAGGAGTGTAGAAGTCTAATTCATAGTGAGTGGTCAGGAAGGCATCTTTGAACTAAGGACATGTCAACAAGATCCATTCATTGTCTTCTGCATTGCAAAGATGATCAGGGGAAGCATTCTCAAATAGAAGAAAAAAAAGAACAAAGCTCCAGAGGTTAGAATAAGCTCTGTTCAAGAATCAAAAAGGAGGCCCGAGTGGCAGAAGCATCCAGAAGCTAGAAGGAATGAGATGCAGGAACAAGATCACAGAGGTGGGCAGGGGACGTGTCTCAGAGGTCTTGGAGGCTGTGATGAAGTTTTATCTTATTCTAAAGGCCATAGGAATCCAGTGAGCAATTATATAAAGAGAGATAATTTACAGACTAATAATGGCCATAATAAATAAAGGACATAAATTTACTTTAAAATGTTACTGAGTTCTTGGAGGTTTTCTGGATACTGAAAGCAAAATTTATTACCAGGTTAATAAAGAATTCTTACAATTGAAACAATTGGGAACCACTGTCTCATCAACCTCACATTTATTGGGACTTTGAATCACTTACTCTCAGGCAACTCTTACACATTAGGAGAGAATGAGGTCTCATCTTCAACAATAAGCACTATCTCCAGAGGCCTGAAGTCTGCCCACTCTCTGCTGATGCCCTCTATCTAGATCAGTTTCCCCTCCAACTCTGTAGCAGGCAATAGCATGTATGCCAAAGACAGCCTTGCCCAGAAATGGGAGCATTAAGCTCACATTCCTTTGAAAAAGATACTCAAGCATTTTAAAAAATACTCAACTATTAAGTTATTGCTAAGAATGGAAATAAGCTAAAGCAATTTTAAAATGTAGTACAAAACTTATACAATCAACTTTCTACCTAAAATAAAAATAACTCACTAACTCTCTTAGTTCTCAGTGGTCAGCTTTGGGTTTAAATATCCAGAGAAGCAGTAAGAACGTGACCAAGATTCCCGTTGGCATACGGCGTAGTCTGCACTTGGGAACTCAGAAGCCCAGACCCCAACCGGCAGTCCACAGCTCCTCCACTCAGAGGCAGTCCTTGAAAGCCCTCTTAAAAGTTTCTAATTCTAGGAATTCTTGCAGCAGGACAACTATCTATAACTATAAAATATTTGATTAGTCATTTATAGGTAAGAAAAAACAGTACTGATGTGCTTGCTGTCACAAATGTGAAGATTCTGCCCAAACCGTGGATCCTATTTCTTCCCCAACAGCTTTCCTTAGTGAACTCCATAGGTATAAGCTGGCTAAGAGCAAAGAAATATCAACAAGCCCATATTTTTTTAAAAGGTAAAATTTAATCCTATAGAATTACAGGCCAAGTTAGATATTTCCTCAAGACTCTAAACCAGTTTTCAACAAATTTCATAATGAATTTTATATCAACGAATTCCGCTACAGCTATCTTAACCTTGTAACTAGACTAGTTAGGAAGAAATCAAAACTATTTGTAGCCTTCATAGATAAAATTAACATTTGATATAAAACATGAATGGAAATATAATTCTTAGGTGACTAATATTTATCTTTTGCCTATTGCACACATTGAACTTTTTTCCAGTTGTGAATTGCCTTCTAATTTTCTTCCTGTAGGTCTAAAATAGATGATTTAGTTCCGTTGAACGAAATTGTAAAATCATAATGAAATAGTTCTAAATCCAATGATTGGGGAAAGGAACGATGGTTAACACCTAAAATACTCATTTTCTCAAATGTCGTTCAGATGGTAGCAATCATTCTGGCTTTCTTTTAGTTATAGTTCACATGTAGTAACTATACATATTTATGGGATGCAGAGTCATATTTCATACAGGTAATTACTCTGATTATTTCACATGGTCATATCCATGACCTCATTTATCATTTCTTTGCATTGGGAACATTCAAAACCCTCTTTTCTATCTTTTTGAAAATATACAATCAATTATACAATAAATTATTAGCAATAGTCACACTATAGTGTAGCTGTAATTTTTTCATCTGTTAATTTACCTCTCCTTATCCTTCTCTCCCTCCTATACTTCCCAGCCTCTAATAGACACAATTCTACTCTCTACTTCTATGAACTCAACTTATTTTAGCTTCCATATAAAAGTGAGAAAATGGAGTATTGTTATTTCGGTGTCTAACTTATTGTCAGTTAATGTAATATCCTCCAGGCTCATCTATGCTACCCTGAATGACAGACAGGATTTCTTTCTTTTTTATAACTGAATAGTATTCCATTGTGCATATGTGTGTGTGTGTGTGTGTGTGTGTAATAATATACCACATTTTCTTTATCCATTCAGGTTCATTCCATATCTTGATTGTTGTGAATAGTTTGGCAACAATCATGGGAGTATAGGTATCTCTTCAATATACTGATTTCCTTTCCCTTGATTAAATATGCACTGGGATTGCTGGACATTAAACCTTTATGTTTCGCTATATTCAAAAATCAACCCAAAATGAATCAAAGACTTACATGCAAGGTCTCAATCTATACTGTAAGAAAGACACGGGTAAATATTTCAGGAGATTAGGCTGCTCTAGGCAAGGATTTTATGGCTAAGACCTCAAAAGCATAGACAATAGATACGAAAATAGACTAATGAAACTATATCAAACTAGAAAGCCTTTCTACAGTAAAAGAAGCCATCAAGAGACAATCTGTAGATGGGAAAAAATATTTTCAAACTTTTCATCAAAAAAGTGACTAATATCCAGAAGACATAAGGAATTCAACAGCAAAGAAAAAGACCCAAATAATTTGATTAAAAATGGCCAAAGTCTCTAAATAGAAAGCTATTTTTAAAAAGACATACAAATGGCCAAGAAGTATATGGAAAATGCTCCAATAGCACTAATCATCATGGAAATGCAAATCAGAACCGCAATGAGATACCATCTCACCCAGTTAGAATGGCCATTATCAAAAGGACAAAAAGTAACAAAAAAAAGTTGACGAGGATGTGGAGAAAAGTGAAGTCTTACATATTGCCAATGAGAATTTAAATTAGGACAGCCAGGGAAAACAGAATGGAGGTTTATCTAAAAACTAAAAATAAAACTAGTTCTCAGTTTAACTAATACTCTCATCTCACTGCCATTGACAAGAAACCACACTAAGTAGCTCTCGAAATCACTGGTTCAATGTTAACAGATGGGGCAGGCTTGTATTAAGTAAAGGAACAGAAAATTATTATTCTTTGTAGGTGTTCATCAACTTCCAAAAAATAAATATTAAAAGTCTCCCATTCAACTATTCATGTCATTCAGCTCTCCAGACGTGCCTTTTATAGCTAATTCACACTAGTCAGCCTAACTAAAAATAGGTCATCTCCAAAAGAGACCAGATCAAACTCTTGTCCTCTAAGCTCCCTCTTTCGTATCACAGAAGTAGAACTGTGAAGTTTCAATGAAGTACCGTAATGTCCTTACAGAATGCAAGAACTGTGTGGCCTGATCTATAAAGGATTAACTCTAGTTTATTATTATTATTAGGGATTCATTGAGGGTACAAGATACCAGGTTACACTGATTGCATGTGTTAGGCAAAATCCCTCCTATAATTGTGTCTTGCCCCCAAAAGGTGTGTCACACACCAAGACCCCACCCCCCCCCTTCCTTCCCTTTCTTTGCCCCCTTCCCCCCACCCCCCACTGTGTACTAAGTCATTAATTGTCCTCATAATCAAGATTGAGTCATAGGATTCTTGCTCCTCCATTCTTATGAAGCTTCACTAATAATAATGTGTTTCACTACCATTCAGGTTAATACAAAGGATGCAAAGTCTCCATCTTTTTAATGGCTGTATAATATTTCATGATATATATATATATACACACACATATATACATATATCACAGTTTGTTAATCCATTCCTGGGTTGGTGGGCATTTAGGCTGTTTCCACATTCTGGCAATTGTAAATTGAGCTGAGATAAACAGTCTACTCCAAGTGTCTTAATGGTAGAAGGATTTTTTCCTTCTGGGTAGATGCCCAGTAATGGGATTGGAGAATCAAATGGGATGTCTAGCTTGAGCTCAGAATGTATGAACTGTATAACCTGATCTATAAAGGATTAACTCTATTTTTGACATTTAGATACCTAACATGCAAATGACTGAGATACAAAAACATTTTACAGATATTTATATGCTTAGCTTCAATCTAATGTTTTAAAGCAATTTTTTTTAACTTTTCAAAACACTAAATTATTGAGTTCTCTTAAAAATCACTTTTTTTCCAACAAGGTCAGCATGATCACACTATGAACATCTATTAAGTTCCTCATGACCCTGGGAAACTCCACCTTCAGGGCTTAGATTAAGTGCCGGGACATTGCCGGTGGTCCTTTTAAACCCAGTAGCTTACACCATCTCTAGGCATTATGCATTCTGATCTCAATTACTGCAACAGCTTGAATAATGGAATCTGTTGTTCAGATCTTCTTTTCTCCCAGGTCTCTGGGATAAATTACGTTATATTTTAAGTTTGTTTGAATTCAATGGCAGGAAAATAACATGATCTCTACTAAACTCCATCCCTGCAAATGTGTACATTTCCTCTTGATGGAAAATGTTGGGTTGGGTAATTCAACCAATTTATTTAATTCTACAAAATTAGGGCCAAATTTAGCCCTGTTACAGTGTCCGACATGTCTCAGGAGGCAGATCATCTACTATGATGAAACTGATTCAGTTTCATCTTCTCCAAAATATTAAATATATTAGCCAATTTGAGTCTGCTTGAAGAGAGATGACATTTATATTGAGAAGTTTTGAAAATAACTAAAATTTTAAAACAATCATGCTCCTACTGTAAAAGCTCTATTGTTTTCATGCTTCTTAACCAAAGAGAAAAAAAGTAACCCAATTCTAACAGCATCAGTCATCCTCATAGTACTATTCTTAATATTTATTAATATTAATAATAATGCTATTATTAATATTCATCAAGTAGTTACTCTGTTTTCTACAATGTACAAAAAGCCTTACTTCATTTGAATCTCACAATGACTCCTGAAATGTGCCACAGTGGCACTCAGAGAGTTATATAAACTGTCCAGCGTTACGCAACTAGAGACAAGTAGAGTCAGGATTTAAAGGTAACTCTGTTGGACTTCTAAGCCCACACTCTACTAAATTGTTTGACTTCTAAGCCCACAATACTAAATTGCTTTGACATTTTGAATAAATTATCCCAATTATAAAATCCAAAAGCAAATGTTCTCTCACTTATCTCTAATTCTGCAAAGGTAATAATGTTACGCCTCTGCTAGACTATCTCTTATCATATGCAAGAAATCCATAGATGGAAGAGTTAAATATAAGACCCCAAACACAAAACTACTAGAAAACACATAGGGGAAATGTTTTATGACATCAATGTGTCCAGAGATTTTTTTTTTATAAAACCTCAAAAGCACAAACAACAGAAGGAAAACAGATAGATTAGATTAGATCAAACTCAAAAGCTTCTGCACAGCAAACAATCAACAGACTAAAGAGACAACCTACAGAATGGGAGAAATATCTGCCAACTATCTGACAAGGCAATAATATCTAAAATATAAATAAGGAACTTAAAGAACTCAATTTCAAAAAAAATCCAAATGACCCCCTTTAAAAATGAACAGAAGACCTGAACAGACACTTCTCAAAAGAAGACATGCAAAAGGCAAAAAATGTTCAACATCACGAATCTTCTGGCAAATACGAATCGGGATCATGGTGAGATGTCATCTCATACCTGTTAGAATGGCTATTACCAGATGGCAAAAGTGTTGGGGAGAATACGAAGAAATGGGAAACCTTATACACTGTCAGTACAGCCATTATAGAGAACAGGATGAAGATTGAGCAAAAAATTAAAAATAGGACTCCCATGTGATCCATCAATCCCACTACTGAGTACACATCCAAAGGAAACAAAATCAGTATGCCAAGAGACATCTGTGCTCCTGTGTGAACCGCAGCAACATTCACAGTAGCCAGGCTATGGAATTAAGTGACAATCATCAAATGAATAGATTTAAAAAGGTGCTACATATAAACAATGGAATATTCTCTTTAGCCCTAAAAGAAGAATAAAATTCTATCACTTGCAACATCACGGATGAACCTGGAAGACACTAGGTTAAGTGAAACAAGCCAGGCTCAGAATGACAAAGGCCATATGGTCTCACTCTACATGGAATCTAAAACTTTGCTGTCATGAAGTAGAGCGCAGAAGGGTGGTGACCAAAGGCTGGGGTAGCAAGCGGATGAGGGAGGACTGGGAGATGCTGCTCAAAGAATACACGGATACCGTTAGATAGGAGGAATAAATGTCAAGAAATCTATTTTAGAGCAAGGCGGCTGTGTTTCATGATATATTATATTCATGAAAAATGTAAAGAGAGTGATGTTATATGTTCCCAACACAAAAATGATAACTCTGCGAGTTCACGTATGTGTTAATTAGATTTAACTATTTTACAGTATATGTACATATACTTCAAAATATCACATTGTACATGATAAAAATGTAAAATATTATCCTTCCATGTAAAATAATCTTTAAAGGAATGTTATGCTTGGATAACATGACTTTTTATCTGCAGAGAGGACTTCCGGCTTTCAAAATAATTCCACATCCAGCATCTCATTCTATCATTGCCACAAACTTGTACAGCAGGTAGAACAGATGTTACTATTATCCCAGTTTGATAGCTAAGAAAACAAAGGCACAAAGAGGCTGGACGCCTGGCCTGACAAGTTCATGTTAGAGATTGAAGCAGAACGTGGGTCTACTGACTACCAGCCTGACACAAGACACTTCTCAAACTGTCCTTTATTAGACGTACATGCATATTTATTCATTCCTTCATATTCTCTCTCTGTCTCCTTGTTTTTCTCCGTCTCTCTCAATCCCTGATTCTCTCTCTCTGCCCTTCAGACACTTTATTATTGAAACGCACCTGGGTGAAGACTCAACAAACCCACTGCAGCAGGTATCAGCAGGAAACCGGCCACTGGAGATAACTCTACAGCTTAAAAAATTCTGTGATGGTTCATTCAGAGAGAGTCTCTGTCTGATCCAGTTCATTCTCCACATTACAGAAGTTTGCACCTGTTCTGTGGCTTTTATAGAAAGGTAAGCTCTAATACAGAAACACTTCTTGAATTCAGCAACGGATTCAACCTATTTTGACTCTAGCATGTTCACATTTGTTCTCTCCTCTGTCTTGAAAACAGACCCTTTCTTTCTCCCTCCTTCCTTTCCTTATATTCCTACACACCCTGCTCAGATGGTGTGAAACGCGCAAACAGGGAAGAGGAATAAAGTGTAAAAGAACTTTACTATCAATGTGAATAAATATCTGCATTTGAGTTCCAAAGATAAAGGTAGCTCCCTCAGTGTTTATAGGATAAACATACAATGTTAAAAAGCTGCAAAATGTCAACATTTTACAATTAGCAACTAATGGTTTAAATATAGGCATAATTCAAGAAGTCTGAATATAGGATACTAAACATTAATGCTTTCCAGGTAAGTATTTTTACAGTAGAAATATAATATTTGTAAACTTAAGGTGTGTTACTAATATGGTTTGTACTCGAGAATCTGAGTTAGCTACCTTAAATGTTCACTGAAGAAGACACAGAGTAGGAAGAAAGGAAGGAGGGAGATAAATAAAAGTGATTTCATAACTCAGACCTACTATTTATCACGCACCATGCTGTCCTTTAAAGGTCTGTCCCTTTCAGTGGCAAACAGTTAATATTTATTATATTTCCAGCACAGCAATTCCAGATTCAAAATCAGCCACTGCATGTAACTACGGGCAATAGTGATTGATGGGTTTAAAAAAGAACCATAATTATCCACAAAGTGATTTAAAGAGTGCCCTCGAGTTGCTGCTGACATCAGGACAGTATTTATGGAAGTAAACCTTACCTACAAATCTGAAAAAAAACAGTCCTAAAAATGTATCCTTTGTGAAAATAAGGTCACAACCATCACTGAGAGAAGGACAAAAAGAAACAGAAACCATAAAAAAGGGTAGGCCGGCCATGAAGGCAAGGAAGTGAGAACACCAAATAAATTCAGACAGGGGGCTCATCGCCCGCAGTATGCTCGGATTGCAAACACGTTTGCAGGTACGTGATCTAAGGCCGTGGGAGAGCTTCCAGCAAGTCAGAGATGGAACTCGAGGTCCTTGCCAGGCTGGGGTTCCAGAAGTCAGGGACAGGCTGGAGAAGAAAAGAGAGATGGTGCCTGAGGTTGTGGGGCACTGCAGAAAACTGGGGTGTAGAGATGAACAGCTTGCAGAATTAATCCACAAGGAGTTGAGGCTGAGAAATCAAAACTAAACCCAAGACGTTGGCTCTTCAACCTGAGGCAGCTGGAGGAATCAGCAGGCTGCAGAGGGCAGATAAGAGGCAGGAGTTCAGGAGCATTCCTGGACGTCACCCCCAGACACACAGGTGGAGACGCGCTATTAAAGGTGCAGGGCCGGCTGCACACACACTGTATGCAGCCCTGTCAGGCTCTACTTTTTGTCACTTCCTGGACTATACAAGGTGAGCAGGGAAAGGATGAAGGAATGTGAGAAGCGGAGGAAATCTCTAGACCCTCTCACTTTCCTCATGGAAAGAGTCTTAGTAACAAGGAGAGCCGTGTAGGAGAAATCCTTTCGAGTACATTACTTTAAGTGCTTTTGTCCATATTTTATCTCACCTTGTCCTCCCAAAAAAATTTACAGAAACAAATCAGTCATGCCAGTTAGAAAAATGGATGGTGCAACAATTAACTTCCATCCAACGCCCTTCCTCACAGGCTGTCCCAGGCTTACTACACAGAGGCCTGCTCAGCGTGACGCTTACATTGCTCATTCATTCATTTTTTTCATTCATTCAACAAGCATTTGTGACACATAGGATATATGCACCTCACATACGACTTTGTGCTAGGCAGCTGTGCACAGGGATAAGTAAAATAAACAGTCCTTGTCTTCTTACAGCTGAAATTCTAGTAGTACCTATCGTAACATAGACATAAACAAATAGATCATAAAAATAGAGAAAGTGTTTAGAAAGGTACAGAAAGGGTGCTGAATGCCCCATATAGGGGAGATCTACTGGGTATCTAAAATAAGGACCTGTCCAAAAATGAAGACTATAGACTAAGAGGAGCCACTCACTGGAGAATCTAAGGGAAACACATTAAAAGCAGAAGAAACTGAGTGTTTTCTGACTCAAGTTAGGAGAAGGGAGCAGGTGAGCTGGAGCCCTTTGATCAAGAGAAAGGCCAGCTGGAGAAAGATTTGGAAACATAAGCAGAGTCTGATTTAGACATGTAGACAGGACCTGGCGGGACGTAGGAAAGAATTGGATTCTTAGTGAAATGGAAGGCTATTAAAAGAGTGAACAGAATAGTGAGTAACATGGTCTGATTTATATTTTAAAAACATCACTAGGATCTCAGTGAATGAACTAGGACAGTCGCAGGGGGAAGGAGAGGGGCAGGGAAGCTCAGAAAGAGTGCTGTTGTACTATTTTCAAGCAAGACGTAATTCATCATGGCCTAGCTCAGGAGGATGGTGACAGTAGCGATGGCCAGTGGTGTGAATAACCCAAAGCAGAGCTCGCAAGTGGAAGACAGAGGACTTACTGGTAGAACGAATGTGGGGAAGAGGGAAAGGGAACAGCTCTAGGTTTTCAGCCGGTGCCACGGAATATACATGGGTGGTGTTACTGAAATGGGTCAGACCTGGAGAAGTTACTGGTTCCTGAGGACAAGGAAACCTAGAGGTGGGAGAGAGGGAGAAGATTCCACAAAGGAGACTGAGAAAGACCAGAGATACAGAGGGATAGCCAGGGCACTGTACGCCAGAAGGGAAGGAAGCGTTTCAAAGATCAAGGGCGGCTAATCTTTCCTTTCAATGCCTGCCAAAGCCGTATTTTCTGACATGGCTAGTTTAAAATCATTGGTCTTTCTAGCTTTGGCCTTACTCCATCATTCATTATAAAACAAATATTATGCTTTGGTCTAGCAACAAGAAGCACTGCTCTCCACTATGATAACTTTCTAAAAGTCACTTAAAAATACAATTACTATGGTTGTATTCCTCAGATCACCTGAAGCGTTCAGGGTGTCACAACAGCTGAAACTTGCTTGGAAACAGAATTACTTTAACAGAAAGCCAATGAAGACTTACTGTCCTTTCCCACATTTAAAAAACTATGCACAAACACCTACATGCCATGTCACACTAGATAAAATACTAAACTTTATGTGAAGAGCAGGTCACATCACCAGTTGAAACAAAATCCTGAATGTCACCTGGATTCTTCCTCATTTATTGGGTCAAAATGGCAATCAGCCTTAACTAAATCAAAATTAGACCGCTATCTTTGTAGTGTGAAGAATTCCTTAATGTCGATGAAATACACTTGCTAGCAACCTGACAGGATAAACCATACAAAAAATGTATTTAGCAGATTTGACTCTCATGCCAAGTTGCTGCAGAAAAAAAAAAAAAAACTATTATGCAGAAAGGCAAGCAACAGAGAGCATGAAAGTGACTCAATATTAATCATACGTTGACTCACTCAACATCACATCAGCCTCATTACCCTCCCCTCCACTTATTTCCTAAGTTTAGAATTGTATCGTAAATGACACCATTCAGAGGAATGACTGCGCCACGAGGATCATTAAGATTTCTGTGCTGAATATAGTATTTGGGTGTTCTAAATGTCAGTCAAGCAAAGCTTTTGCTCATACTTAATAAAATGAATACCTCATCTCACTTTCGACTCTCTGAAGTTACCATCATGTTTATTATCTATTCTGTATGTTCATGGATAATTTTAGCCATTAAAAACCAGCTTCTTGGCTACCTTCAATTCTTTGTAAAACGTGATGGGGAGTAACCACGTAAGTAAAAAGTAAACAGTTTTAATTAATAACCTACTTCTTGGAAATAGTGGCACGTTCAGCTACTTGTTCATTCAGGCTCAGTTCATACCCACTTGGAATTCTGCCTAAATACTATGGAATCAGAGGCTCCATTGATAAATTAAATGCAATTTGACATATCATGTTCTCCCAGGTACACAAATGATCCGCTCCCATATTAAATTATGGGAACCACCAATATGCAATCTCCCTTCTAACTGGAAGTCCCCAAAGTAACTTTCAACTTTTTCTTTTTTTTTGAGACTTAGTCTCACTATGTCACACTCAGTAAAGTGCCATGGCGTCACAGCTCACAGCAACTTCCAACTCTTGGGCTTGAGTTTCTCTTGCAATTCTCTTGCCTCAGCCTCCCAAGTAGCTGGGACTACAGGTGGCTGCCACACCTGGCGGGTTTTTGTTGCAGTTGTCATTGTTGTTTAGCCGCCTGGGCCAGGTTCTAACCCGCCAGCCTCAGTGTATGTGCCTGGCGCCGTAACCACTGTGCTATGGACACCAAGCCAACTTTCAACTTATTATTCATTCCCAGTCATGTGTCTAGAAAAATTCAAATGTGTCTCTTCCCACATGGTCTGATTATCAACCTTTTTCTCACATCCTTCCTTTCACTAAAGCTATACTTCAGCCTTTGATTATCTCTTACTTTAACTGATGTGACCTTTTCTCCCCAGCTGATGCCAAATGGTCTTAAGACATTATTTCAGGTTGTCATTCTGAACTTGTCACTCATTTTGTCATAGCACACATCTACTGTAAGTCAAACCCCTTCCTCACTAACTCCAACCCTCAATCTCCTTTAGGATTTGTGATGTTGACTTCCCCACTCAGGGAATCAACTCCAAATGTTTTGTCCTCTATTTCTTTACGTGCTGTCTCTTTTCTTTCAAGAAAACCGTCTGGCATGCCCTTCTTGATGTTGGTATCGGTAAGGTTTCTATTTGGTCATATCTTTTTCTAAGTTGCTATGTAGAATCCTCTGACCACTTTTAAGATTATCAGATCATTTACATCTTCCAATGATTCTCCACCCACAATGAGCATCAAAGTCCACTGCGGAGATATTTTTAAAGTGCAGACACCCAGGATCCATGCCAAAAATTTGATTGCAACTGGCCTGGACTATGGCCCAGGTCTTCATACATGTATCATCTTATATTTATAGCATAGGAAATAAATTTGAATTACCATTTCATGTGTAAAAATATTTTGGATTTTGTTAAAACTAAACATTGAGGCAAGGCAGTGCCTGTGGCTCAAAGGAGTAGGGCGCCAGCCCCATATGCATACTGGAGGTGGTGGGTTCAAACCCAGCACTGGCCAAAAATTGTTAAAAAAAAAAAAAACTAAACTAAACTTTGAGGCCCAGTTTACCACTCCCCCTCCAACACTTTTTAAGCTTCTATTTTCACTTTAAGGAAAAAATAATAAATAAAATTGAATATATTCAAGTATTCTGAATCCAAGATACCATTTTGAAAGATGTGAACAGTGTTACAGAAAAACACCGCACTTTATCACAAAGTTAAGCTTTTGAAATTATAAATGTTAAACCTTAAAAATAAAAGAACAGCACGCATAGAGAACCACAAGAAACCCTTCAGTGATAACTTCACATGAAGTCAAAGAAAAGAGACAGAGCTTCGTAGGTTATTTATTCTCTGAAACACTCTCTTTCCTTGGCTTACATGATTTAAATTTGCTAATTTTTCATCTTTGTCGCTTCACCTCTTCATCTATCTACTGTCTCTCTCTCCCTCTGTCCCTATCTCCCCCTCCCTCTCTCTCTAACTCTCTCTGCTATTCCCTGTCTTTACCAGCTCCTCGTTCCTTGCCAATCCACTTAATATTTACAGATTTGGGGGTTCTATTATAAACCTTTTTTAATCTTTAGCATATAGTCCATTGACAATCTTGCTGAAATTACTATCTATATGCTGACCATGCCTACATCTGTATCACATACCTGATCTCTTTACAGAACTCCAGGCAGAAATGGTTCTTGCCTAACAGGGTACCTGAAACTCACCATTGTTTCAACTGAAAAGATACTCTTTTCCCCACCGGAAAAAAAAAAAAAAAAAAACTGCTTCTCCTCTAGGACTCTCACCCTCAACTAGAAACATCACCACCTGCCTACCCCGTTGCTCAAAATAGAAATCTTTGATCTTATCACCTTTCTCACATTCCATATTCAATTATCAAGATTCAGTGATCATTTTAAGTACCTCTTAAGTATTTCTGCTTTTTTTTTTTTTTTTTGAGACAGAGCCTCAAGCTGTCACCCTTGGTAGAGTGCTGTGACATCACAGCTCACAGCAACCTCCAACTCCTGGGCTCAAGCGAGTCTCCTGCCTCAGCCTCTCAAGTAGCTGGGACCACAGGTGCCCACCACAACACCTGGCTATTTTTTGGTTGCAGCTGTCATTGTTGTTTGGCGGGCCGGGCTGGATTCAAACCTGCCACCTTAGGTGTATGTGGCTGGCGCCTTAGCCGCTTGAGCCACAGGCGCCAAGCCTTACTTCTTAAATCCATGCCATTTTCATCTATTAACTGGTCTTTGTTTCTTTTTCTTGTTTTTTTTTTGTTTTTTGTTTGTTTTGTTTTTTTTGAGATAGAGTCTTGCTCTTGTTAAGCAGGCTGGTCTTAAATTCCTGAGCTCAAGCAATCCACCCATCTCAGCCTCCCCAAGTCCTAGGATTACAGGCATGTGGTCTTTGCGTCTTCATACCCCAACCAGTTCCCTGAATCCATTTGTAATCCTTTCCAGTACTTTCTATGCATTATAGTAAACATTCAAACACTAAAACCAAACAAAATAAAACAAATTCCATGTATAAAAAGCACAAAATCCAAATAACATACACACCTGAGTATACCTGAGTATGGATATTATTACACTGAGCCAACATGAATTTCTGGGTTTTGACATCATACTATTAGCTGATCATGGACGAAAACTGCATGAAAGGTACAAACACCCTCTAAACTACATTTGCATATTCTTGTAAGTCTTAAACTATTTCAGAACAAAAATTTGGTTTTTTTTTTAAAAATGCAGTTCTGACTGTATTATTTTGCTTTCCTCTCCCCTTCTTAAAACTCTTAAATAACTTCTGAGTGCCTTTAAATAAGGTCACCATCTTTACAATGAGTTCCAATCCCATTCAAGTTCTCGTCTACCACACGCTTTCATTTCCTTCTTGGAGTTGTACTACAACTGTACTAATCTTCTCTCAGTTTCTCCGAAAGGATACACTCCCTCTCTCACTTTAAAAACTTCAAATAAGCTATACTATGCCCTCTGTCTAAAACAATTTCCCTAAATCTTTGCATAGCTTACTATCTGCCTACTTTTTTCAGATCTCTGCTACCACTCTCTTCAACAGGAAAGTTTTGCCAGACAGCCTCCACTGATTCATCCCTTCAAACTACATGAGTTAATTCTTCCTTTGGGTACCCACAACTCCCTGGACTTACCCTTTTGTAAAACTAATCATCTTTGACATTTCTTGTTCCATATCTCCCCTCATAAACCCAACATGAAAAAGGAATGAATGTCTGGTAAGAAAATATGTGTTCAGTAAATTAATGAATGATTTTTTTCAATTGTTGCTAAAATCCACAATTTTCATCCATGTCCTCACTTCTCAGAAGAGTCTCTACACTATATATACATGGGTATATTGGGTGATATGCTAATTTCCCCATAGTTAACAGTATTTTTAGAGTAGTTTATGAGTAGCACAATATTTTAGTGCTTACATTCTGAGGAAAGCGATACGTCATTCCAGATGTTAAATTCGACCACAGTGTAGTTGAGAGAAACAATTATGATGTTATTTAAATATATAACGATGGCAGAAGGATTCAAATATATATTTTGGTTCCAGAAATGGCTCTGCAGGAAGTCTGTAGTGTCATAGTCCATCATGTACATGACGGAAGAGGAACAAAAGGTGACTTTCAGTACTACTTTCTCCACTCCTGTCTTGCCACGTGCGCTCAACTTTCCACGTTTCTGAAGTTTACAGTAACTCAAAGTGCTTAGCATCCTTCAAAAGCATTCTTAGGTCTGGCCCAGGGGTATCACAATGAGTGCTACATTTTTCAAAGAATCAAAAGACATCTGAGCTACAAGAAATCATCAGTTACAAATCATCTGATTGAAACCCTGATTTAAAAAATGGGACCAGTAATAAAAGCGGAGTCAATTGGTGCTATAACCAGGATCGGAATACAGGTTACCTCAGGTCTAATGATAAAACAACCTGCATTTACACATAGATTTTGGGAATTGGAATAAGTGTGTCAATTTGCAAAAATTTCCATCTGGCATAGTAAATCTTTGTCTCCTTTTTATCAAAGTCTTTAAAAACGTAAATAATTATTAAATCTCTAAATGTTGACGCAACAAGAATGCATTTCAAATTTCTGATGATGGCAGATATAAAAATCAATTGAAGCTATGCATGGGGCTCACACCTGTAATCTCAGCACAGGAGGAGGACTGTTTGATGCAGAACCAGCCAATATTGCGAGACCCCCTCTGTATAAAACAAAAAAAAATAGCCAGGCATGATAGTGCACACCTACAGACCCAGTTATTCAGGAAGCTGAGGTAGAAGGAATGTTTGAGCCTAGGATTGAAGGGTACAGTAGCTATGATCAGGTCACTGTACTCCAGCCTGGGCAATAGAGCAAAAATCTGTCTCTGAAAACAACAAACAAATCAATTGAGTAACATTAAAATTCTGAATTCAGGCTTGGCACCTGTGGCTCAAGCGGCTAAGGTGCCAGCCACATACACCTGAGCTGGCGGGTTCAAATCCAGCCCGGGCCTGCCAAACAACAATGACGGCTGCAACCAAAAGTAGCCGGGCATTGTGGCAGGCACCTGTAGTCCCAGCTACTTGTGAGGCAGAAGCAGGAGACTCACTTGAGCCCAGGAGATGGAGGTTGCTGTGAGCTGCGATGCCATAGGACTCTACCCAGGGTGACAGCTTGAGGCTCTGTCTCAAAAAAACTTAAATTAAATTAAAAAATAGAATTCTGAATTCAGGCTTGAGATTTTTAAGTATTTTTAAGACCTTGGATTCTTATGTCTTTTTGTTATGAGTTCTCTTTAAATAAAAGTCATAGAGGGTTTTATGTCAAGGTCCAGGAATAAATTCATTAAGAAGAGGACAGCTACAATCTTATTGATTTTTTTGTTTGTTTGTTTAAGTTAACACTTTAACAAAGTACTATCTCACTGGCACCTGTCCTATTTAGATTTTTAATGATAATTTTTTTCACAAAAGTTATACAAGACATATCTTGTCTACCCATTTATGTGATAGATTTTTTTTTAGTCCGTGAATTGGTGTTCATCATAATTCACATGAGTGAGGTTTAATATCTTCCCTTTGATATTAAAATCATGTTTAAAAGCTTGTAGGGATGAGTAAATAAAGAAGTAGGCCATCTCTTTTTCATATTGGCTGTGCTACGGTTTTAGAAATCAAAGCTCTCTATACTTTTGTCCAGAAAAGCCGGGCAGCCAATGTTTGCCTGACAGCAGCCCAGGACAATAGCTAGAGAAAAAGGCTTGAATGCCTTCTCTGCTGTTCACTCACTTTTTGGCCATGATGCCTTAGCTTATCTGGGTCTCAGTCATCTCATCTGTAAAATGAACATTAAAACAGCACTTGCCTCTAAGGTCATTGTGAATACTACACTACAGTGAATGGGATAATACTTTAAGTGCCTGAAAGTGATTGATAAGTGCAACACGGCTGGGAGTTATCGTCAAGTTGCAGGAGCAGCAGAAGAGGGCAAGAAGAGACACAGTGTCCTACTTTGTAAGAGGGCACAGTTATAGCATAAGCCAGACCTCTGTCAAGGTCCAGCTGCTACAGTTGGCATATGTGGCTGCAGAGCCTCTGAAACTGGTGGCAACAGAATGCTGGTTTTGCCACCTACATGGAGAGACCTTTTCAGATAATAGCAAACGCTTGCACTCTGGCCCCCACCACTCTGGATCTCCCTTAGGAAACGGTTAACCAGCAAAACAGCAAGACAGCAATCACTGAGGAAATTCTAACCATCCACTCATCTACCTCTCAAGGTTTATTGCAAGGTTCATCTGGACAGGTTAAAACGTAGACACCAAGCTTCAACCCACAGACTGTGATTCAGTAGATCTAGGCCATTACCCAACCATATGCATATTTTTAAATTAATATTATTTTTGACAAATCATAGTTGAATATACTTATAGAATACAATGTTATGTTTTCATATGTGTATAAAATGTGGCATGATTAAGTCAAGCTAATTAAAATGTCCATTCCCCCACTTACTATCATTTTTTATCATGAGACATTTAAAATTTGTTATTTTACTATCTGCCTTTCTAATGAGTACTTTAGCTTTTATATATATTTTCACACACACACACATATATAAACTATATGTATTAGTATGCTACACATATATAATATATACATATATAAAAATGGATGGGGAGGGGAGAAAGAGAGAGAGATCTATAAACCACACTTAGGGAAACACTATTCTAGACTGTCCTGCGGTTCTCAACCTGTGAGTCGCGACCCCTTTGGGGACCAAATGACCCTTTCACAGGGGTTGCCTAACATCATCGGGAAACACATCCTGCATATCAGATATTTACATTGCAATTCAAAATTACAGTTATCAAGTAGCAACGAAAATAATTTTATGGTTGGGGGTCACCACAACATGAGGAACTGTATTAAAGGGTCAAGGCATTAGGAAGGTTGAAAACCACTGGTCTAGGCTCTGCCTCCTTATTTAGTCAGCCCAGCAAGGAGTCTGTTTCTCAGACTCTTGCTTACTTTTACTCTCGCTTTCCCAATGAGACTTCTTCAAAAAACCACACGTTAATAATAAATTGAGCTTTTATGCAGGGTAGACATAAGAAACAGGCTCATGGTGACAATATTTGGAGCACATAGATGTTGACTATTGTGTTTTCAATGTCTTCTGTACTCACCTTACAAAATATATAATCTGTCATTATACATTGTCTTAACATTTTTTACTTGAAAGTACATGGGATAGAGTAATACATGATTACAAAGTGTTCTGCTGATTGGTCTGAGAAACAGGAATTTCTCCCCATCAGGGCTAATGGCCTCAGGTAGACAAACGGCCAACTAGCTATCCAGCCTGATCAAAGCTAAAATACAGATGAACAAAAGTGGAAATAAGGAGAAATAGTAGAGGTTCTATCCTTGATTCTAGAAAGATCTATTTCTCATATCCCTCTATGCAAGACAGTTTCCGCTCAATTTAATTTACTTCAAACCCATATGTGAAATTTACTGTAAATTTTGATTTTTGTTTATTTCTTAAAGTAAGGCAGGGGGTAACTGGGAGTTTAAATATGGGAAGTATTTTAAATATGTAAAAAAAAAAGCCATTATGCATATTTTGTCATACAATTATTTCTTAGGGAAATTATTATAGGCAATATTTAGTTCAGCCATTTATCTGGCTTGAAAACCACCAAATCTGCCCATTCTTCTTCATATACAGGAAAGAATTTCAAAGTCTATCAGATGCATAAAGAGCCTGCATAAAGTGAGAAAGTCTGCGCACTTAGCCGAATCTTTCTCGCCATATACAGCAGGCCCTCAATGAAAGGCGTCTGAATGAAAGAAGAACGAAGCAGCACATGCTATGAACTGCCACCAGGAGTCAGACAGTGTGATACTGCAAGGGACCTTGCACAGATGTTATCCCTTCTACTTTAATAGGTTAAACACAATTTACACAAACTATGATGTACATGTCAATTCTGAGTGAAATGGTTAAGTCACTTGTACTGTCATGTGGAGTTTGTTATGTGGACTTTCACATCTGTGAGATAATTAGACCTTCGAAAGGAGAGAAGAAAAACTTCAAGACAGAGCTTTTTGATGTATCTCAGAACAAGAAAACTCTATCGACCTTTTTTTTTTTTTTTTTTTTTTAAACATACCCAACTCACTCAATTTCCTACCTGGACACTGAAACAAAAAAGGCTAGATGGTATGAGCCAAACCCATTAACATTCCACTTGCGGAAATGAAACTGTACAGAATACAAATGAACTTGATTAAACTCCCAATATTTATCACATGCCACTTTAACCAAGGAATAGTCAAAGTGTTCATTCCTTTTGGGTAATAATTAATGTACCTGGTAGATTTTTCTAGCTTTTTAAACACTCCCCTGGTATGTTTTTGTTGAATTTCTTTCCTTCATCATTTTATCCTCCGTTGTACTTCTTCATCTTCAAATATCAAACGATGTCTTTAAGTACAACTAGAAGCATCCGTAATTATTTCATACCTGAATTAACCTTTCAAACAAATGAATGAAACATCTTATTTTTGCAGAGTTCATTTCTACTTGACTATGCTGAGTTAGAATGTGATTATTTTTTGCCTATAAGCAGTCTCTTACCTTTCCTCAAAAAACAAATAATTTCTTTCCCCATAAAGAACAAAGAGACTGAAGAACAAGAGAAGTTGTACAGTTTTGGACTCAAGTAACTGTGAGCAAACTTTAAAGGAATGGCATGGGACATCTCAACTACCCAATTTTCTTTGACAATTCTACACAAAAGGTTAAAGAATGTTATTTCTATAAGCATACAACTCATCCCTCATACGCCATGTGTCAGTTCAAGTAGAGAGAAATGACATTTTGTTCCTGCCCTGGACATCCTACAGGTTAGAAGTCAATACTCTTGAGTAATGTTTCCAAGGATTGCAAAACAGAGGGTCTGTGGATGCCATGTGACTCACAGTTGTTACTCCTGGCCTGCAGTGGCATTGTAAAGAGACAAAATAAAGGGAGGGGAAGGAGGAAAACTTGCAGCAATGTTTAAAAATCAGATAATTTCACATTAAAAAACAATAGAATTGGGGGGGCTGTTTGTTTGCTTGTTTTTGGAAAATCATCACCTTTGGCATCACTAGGCTCAAGTCAAGGAGTGGAGAGAATTGAGACTGAGCTGCTTCCTTGGGCCTGGGCACATGCTCTCCAACTCATCACAGTTCCAACCTGGTGCAGTTGGCTTGTTTCTAGCTCCTCCCTGATCCTTGCAGTCATCTGAGTTAACATAACAACATTTCACCGACATAAGTGGGATGCTAAAGGGTGAGAGAGAGCAGTCTAGGGATCTCACCTTGGCTATACATTATATTCTCTCCCTAAGCTTTTGAAAAATAATTCCTGGGCCCTATTTCAGATCAACAGAAGGAAAATCTCTGGCAATGGGACCCATACAGTTAGTATTTTTAAATTTCCCCTAGGTGGTTTCCATGTGAACCATGGTTGAGAAGCCTTTTCTAGAACCATGGTCTAGAAAGTGGATTCTCAGGGGTTTTGCTCACATTTCCCCTAAACATTTTCTTTAACTATGTGGCCCTCATACGTGTTTTTAAATTAGCATCGAAAATTTTTTATTACAAGTGTAAATATTCGCCAAAGATGTAATTTCTGGCCAGCAGTAAATATTAAAATTTTTAAATGAGACTGTTGTGTCACTCTTTTATTGCCCACTACCAACCCTTTTTAAAGGTGCAGAGAAAAACTCTTCTTAAACCTCAGAAATGTTCTATCATTCCCTTTTGGCTTTAATCAAAAGATATTTCTATTCTGCTTCCACTATAGAATGTAAAGTAGTCTTTATGCTTGAAAGTCTTTTATTGACCTATCACCCTTTCACATACATTCTCCGGCAGGTTGATTTTAGAAAATGTTGTATGTGAAATTTTCACAAAATGGAAAATTGATTTCTTTACATATATGCTCTTGTGTCTTTTGTCTTAGCCTGGGATCTTCCAGAAAACAGAGCATGAGAAAAGGGCGTGTGTGGAGGCAGTTTCTTTAGGGAAGTGGTCCCTAGAAACAGAAAGAATACGCAGGACAGGAGAGTCAACCCAAGCAGTCATTGAGTTAGTAACTACTGTGGGTAAGTGGGGCTTAGTGACAAAAGAGACCTCCCACAGAGCCCTGTAAACTGTGTCTCAGGATTATTTGGGAGGGACCCAGAAGAGGAGAGTATACATTGGCACCCATCTTCCCTTGGTCTTGGGTATCCCATGAGGTGCTAACTCTCATTTCTCTTCAGGCTTATAACATAGGTGAACCTCAGAAGTGGGATGAGCTAGAGAAACAGAAAGGTGCGGTGCAGTTGTGGTATGGTGCTATTGGGTACACCCATGTGCCAGCCGTTGTTGCAACAATGGCTAAAGCAAAAGGTGGGCTGAGAGCATGGGAAGATGGGAACAAGACGTGTCTGAGGTTCTTAGGAAATCGTGGAGTTTCCCCACTGTGTCTCTATTGGAGATCACCAATGTTGGAGAACCAGGGAGGTGATGCTGGATGTAAGCATTAAAAGGAAGATTATTTTTACATTGCCAGTCAAGTGAGGAAAGGTTGCTTTGAGACTAAAGGAATTTCAGACACAGAGAAAAAAATCACAAAAGGTGCAGGACATAAAATAGATGGTGAAGTCAGGGAATTATAAACAGTTTGACAGTGAATGTGCATATCAAGAGCTAATGATGGAGAGGAGATGGAGGAGTGAAGCCCTGTGGGACTGTTCACATGCCAAGGATCTTTCTCTCTGTATTATGAAGACTACGGAGAGACATTAGAGGCACGTAGATAGCAGTTCCCATGGAGAGAGAGATTACTTGTCATAAAATGATTAGGGCCTAGATAATGGTGGAGTCTATAAGGATAGAGAATGGAGAGGATACTGGGGAGATATTTACAAGGGGAACCCAGAGAAGTCTCTAACAGCCATTTGGGGTAGAAGAGAGAAGAAGCTGACTAAGATGACTCACAGTCTTATCATTAAGTCAAGATGACTCGAACAATAGGATTAATGGCTAAGTAGTATAAATACAAGCCCTGATTGACTCGAGTTTTGAGCAAAACAGGTCCCCAATATTCCAGTTGTTTCCTATGAGTCAGCCTATCTAAACAAAAATCAGAATGAAGCCCATTCTTGAAGGCCCATCTTAGAAGTCACCAGTTTTTCCTACTTATGGATAATGAGATAGGGTGTCTGTCGTCTATACCAGCAATAGGAAACTCCAGTGTCTTCAGAAGTTCTATCCTTTAATTCTCTTAGAAACCCTATTCCTATAGAATGTGACAGGATTGGAGCCCCTTAAAGTGAGGGAAATCTGTAGCCCTTTCTTCAGGAGCAGGGAGGTCATCACCAATGGGAATGGGGATTGGAGGGGACAGGGACAACTTTGCTACTAAAAGACATCAAATTAAAAACTCACAAGACACCTTGCTAGAAAAATAAAATATATGTGTGGCTTAAATCTGACTTGTAGATCTCCAGTCTGTGTCAGACACAAGCTTAAATTCCTAAAGACCTCATGAAGCGCTTTCTCTGTGGATGTAGCCCACTTTCTCACCTGACTCTACCTTATTGTGGGGTCATTAAAAGTGGAACAAATTTATCCACAAATTGGACTTCAGGGCTTCTGCTGGCAGATGTTTTGTAATATTCCTGTTTATATTTTCTACTATGTTTTCTTGCTTTGAAAACCTGGTAGTCATGGTAAAGATAATGAAATAATCATACAAAATAAAAGCATTTCAAGAGTCATACAGTGCTTACAAACAGAATATGTCAATATCATCATCATCACGACATCACCTGAAAAATTCACCAACACTCCCCAGATAGCCAAGGGACATGAACTGAGAGTCACATCAAAACTGAGAAGTCAAGATGGCTTCTTGCAGGCCACAACTACCAATAGCTAAAAATGACAGCCATTAAATGTATTTGTTTTTGTTCTATTGACATAAGATTTCATTAAATTAAAGTCTCTGCTGCTAAATCAATGCCTATTAGCACTAAGCTTAAGACATGCATATTGAATTTTACTCTTTTTTTAAGCATTCTGTCTTATCCTTTCTTATTACATAAGCAATAAAATCTAACTTCCAATTACTAAGTATTTAATTTCAATTACTACAAATGTATAATATATTCCATGGCAATTAAAAGTAATATCCTACAAAGAGTTGTTTATTAGACCCTAGAAAACTGATGCATTTGAATTGCAATTCCAGTTTCCCTCCCAGTAAGTATAAACAGACACTAGACATTTTAGCTGGGAATCTGTTCACTCTAGGAGTCATGCTGCTGCCATAAATTTTCCATCTTTTTTTATTTTTTTCCTTTACTTTGCAAATTAAGAGGCAAAAGCTTACAGGGCATTAGCTTACCAAAGCAAAGCCACAGATAAAATAAAGTAGATGGAATAACTTATGAAAGAAGAGAATAAATGGAAATTCAGATAATTTAATGTCCTACACAAAAAATGCTGATAAAAAATAACTAAATTATTTTTAACCTGTTTTAAAATTATTAGGATATAATTTTCATGCAAATAGAGTGCCAGAGTGCAAATTCATATTTGAGAACAGTTAGCTATATGTGCAACTCTGGGTCTAACTAAGATAGGGCATTGATGGCCATACTCATAATTCTAACCAGGGTAAGGTTAAAGTATCATAAGGTTACTTATGAGTAACTTATACTTTATAAGTAACCTTTATAAGTACCAGATTAATTATCATAAAAATCTCTCACCTCTTAAAGCAAAGGAAAAACTTTAAGTGCTGATCTTTTAAAAGTTGTATGGAGAATATATAAGTTAACTCATAAAGGCTGAGGTGAGAGATAAATGAGTTAAAGTGGGTAGAGTATTTAGAACCTTGCAAGTCACATGTAAGCCCCAAGGAGAGCTTCTTTGAGGTGGAGCTACAGGTGAGCACGCTAATAGGCTATTTGTGGAAAGTTTTGCCCATGGTGTCAGAGAGAAACATGACATGCAATTGAATTGGTTTTTATAAAAATAAAAGGTTTCTGAACAAAATGAGTATATTGACCCCCACATCATTTTTCCTCTTGGGATTGAAGATGGTGAGAGTGTCCAAGGACATATTGTGTTTTCTTCTAAGCCCCTTTATTCTTGCTGTTTTTTTTAAACCACATTATGTGGATAGAAGAAATAAAATAATCTAAGAACAAAGTTGCTTAACACTATTAAAAAAAATTATGATTTTACACAATTATCTGACTTTAGTCATTGATATAATTCGTTTTTGGAAGTGTCAATGCCCTTTGGCGAAAGATCACAGCTGTGGTTGAACACGTTGGGTTTGTTACTCATTATGGAGAGGGAGAATGCCTGCCACAGGGAACTATCTACGTGGCATCTCAGAAAGAGGGTTTTAGAAGGAACCTACTATAGAATTTGGGCTTTTGCTGGATTATTCAAAGGAGGTTCTAAGGAAGTGGTGGTTCATTTGAGTGTTGTCAAAATATCAGAACAATTCTCTGATTGGATATCTCAATAAATCTTATCTATACAGAGGGGAGGCCAGAACAAGTCTAAAACAGAACTTGGTGACAGAGGAAGGTACCTGGTTTAGTGGAAGAGGGAAATGTCTCATCTACTTTGTGGTTTTCACTCTGACTCAGTCTGAAGTGAATGGTCTGTGGCATTGTTGATGTCCAACAAGAAAACATGGCTAAGTATAAGTATTGAATCAGTTTGTAGCAACGTTGAGGTCTAGCTTTGAACATCAGATCCATTCCTGGATGTCACCAGCTGCTTTTTCTTTCTTAGAAGAAAACCAAGAAGAATGTGTCTAGTAATGACCATCCATAGCCTATAATTTGCATTTACATGAATTAGATTTTTATATATGAGCTTTCCCTCAGGAAATCATGGTTTCCTTAGGGACCAGAGACCAAATCTTAATCACATCCACATGAAGAAACCCAGATAGGTTAGATTTTTCATTCTTCCCTAATGAGGTTAAATAACTTGACTGACATCATCTACCTTTTATCTGGAAGATTTGGGATTGAAAACGGTGTTTGAAAAACACTTCATGGCACTGTGCTAAAATTGTCCACATGGGGCATCCGGGCAAGATGGAGGCCTCAACAGTGTTGGGGAGAAGGTCATGCTGCATAATTGCAATTTCTTCTAACATACACCTTTCACGTGGGTTTTGCCCTTTGCTACACACGCGGAATTTTAGTCCCACTGCTTTGGACACAAGGGACTCCTGAAGAAAACTAAAGCATGAACTACCAACCACCATCCTCATTTGATAGGGAGCAGCTAGTCTGGATTTGGGTGAGGACAACAGATGTTTCCAAAGTTTCTGCCAAAATATGCAGTGGGGAGATGATGCTAGAGGTACAACAGAAGGTACAACAGATGTATGTACAATACAAGAAGCAGAGGGCTGGCAGTGACGAGGGGCTGCTTTGTGGCTGGTGCCAACAATCACCACCATGGAGAACATTGAGTACAATAAGTGTAGCAGTGTTCTTTAAAACGGCGCCATTAACACCATATTTATCTCACCATTAAATGTGCCAGGCAGAAAATTAATGGAGTATATCATCGTGAAGGCCATTCATGAATTCAACGAACATTTAGTGGGTGCCTATTTTTGTGCTAATGGGTAATAATGACATTTCCAAATAAATATCTCTAACCTCCAGGAGTTTTGACACCAGTCCTGGTGTCACATTACCTGTGTTCTTATGGCTGTCACTTATGAGCTGGGAGGCTTTGGGAAAAACATTGGAAATTTCAAATCCTCAATTTTGTCATTTACAAATGCTAAACAATACCTTCTACGGAGGACTGTTTTAAGGGTGAAGAGACAAGACATAAAAAGTTCTCAGCAGAGAGTACAATTCAATGAATAATATTTGTGACTATTTTTATTGACTTTCTTCATTACCATACTTATTTAGAGATAGTTTGAATAACCCCCAAAATATAGAATATGGAGAACAAAAAATTTCTGGGCACCCAATTATGCCTAAATGTACCACCATCCAAAAATGTATATAATACCTTCTACCATCACAGACACTTTTTAAACATTAAACAAAAATTCTTTATGCTTATGGAAAGCAAAATAAGATGTCCTCTTCCTGATCTTTACAGTGAGGGAATATATTACCTTATATGGCAAAAGGGACTGCAGATATAATTAAGGACATAGACTTTGAGTTGGGGAGATTACCCTGGGTTAACCGCGTGGGCTCAATGTAATCACAAGAGTCTGTAAGAAAGGAAGGAAGAAGAGTAATTACTCTAAATCTGAGTAATCAGATTACTTGGTACTCTGATCTAAGTAATTACTGGGTGAGAAAGACGGGACCTAGACCTAGACCAGGATGGCTGGTTTGGAAGATGGAACCAGAGCCAAGAGCTGAGAATGGGGAAGTTTCTAAAAGGTGGTAAAGACTAAGAAATGGATTATCTTTAGAACTTCCAGAATGAAACAACAGCCCTGCTAACACCTTAATCTTAGCCCAGGAGAATAGTCATTAGACTTCTAATCTATAAAATCATACAATAAAAACACTGTGCTGTGTTAAGCCACTAAATGTGTGCTAATTTGCTACAGCAGCAATGGGAAATTAATACAGTGCCTCTTGGCTTTATTAAATTATATTTGCAAAATAACTAAGGGACATTTAGTACATGTTTAGCATGCATGCTAACAGGAAAGAATGACGGCAATTTACCGAAGATTCTGCCTGGCCTATTATGTATCTAAGTCAGATGTACCAAGTTCATTGTCATGCTCGGATGGGCATTGCATCCAATACAAGCTCCTTTACATGTGCTCTGAAAATTCCTTGAATTTGACAGAGCTGGCAAGTTGCTCAAAAACAGGGACCAAAAAATGCACTAGAAAAGTATTTGAATATGTTTTCTGAAGAAAGACAAAGAAAAAAGTTGTATCCTAGGCCGACAAAATTCAGTGGTACATGCGAAGCCTGACTTTAGGACCTTAAACATCCCTTTGAACTCCTTTCCCCTTTTCATGGTGGACCTGAGTTTTTTGTGATTTTAGCAATACCAGAAAAACCTGATTCAACAACCCCCCAAACCCTGCCTTACCTAGTACTTATACAGTTCATCATTACTTAGCTGAAGATCATTTTCTCTATTAAGACGGAAATCATCTTAGAAGTCAGTCATCTTAGAAGAGGTACGTACTCTGATCTCTTTACTTTTTATTTGGAGACATAGCTAAGCTTTTGAATTCTAGACAGCAAGATCCACTATACTGCTCCACAACTGTCCTTCATAAAATAATAAAATGCTTCAAAAGTTTTCCTTAAAAGATTGGAAAATGTTTTCAATAAATGTTCCAAAGATTATAAGTGCAAAAGGGTAATTTTTATTTTTTTGAGACAAGGTCTTGCTCTGTTACATAGGCTAGAGTGCAGTGGGCCAAACATAGTTGACTGTAACCTCAAATTCCTGGGCTCCAGTGATTTTCCCAAGGCCTCAGCCTCCCAAGTAGCTGGGACTATAGCCATCCACCACCATGCCCAGCTAATTTTTAAATTTTTTTAGAGATGGGCTCTTGCTATGTTGCTCCAGTTGGTCTCAAACTCCTAGGCTCAAGCAATCCTCTTTTCTCAGCCTCCCAAAGTGCTGGGATTATAGGTATGAGCTCCAAGGCCATCCTGCAATTTTTAAAGTAAAGCCTCACTGACACTGATATATTGAGAACCTGCTGATACTTGAACCTGGGGTCATTTGCAAATCTTCATGTCCAAGTTCATGAGGTTTGCTTTTTCTCACTAAAGGAAAGAATAGTTTCCTTCCTATTTACAAATAGATTCTACTGTTTCGATTGACAGGCATAAATTATATCGTTACTAGAGTATTGGCACAAAAAAAATCAGTAAATTATTTTCAAAGTTTACTGAATCTAAAAATATCATTAAAAGATTCCAAAAACCTCTAAACTTAATTCTTACATTTAGTTTTATTTTAATGTCCAGCAACATGATCTTTCCATAAAATGGAAAGATTTGCCTTGTAGTGAGGTTAAAATTGTCATTATATTTTTAGGACATGAATTTTAACACTCTCTAGAGAGATAGTCTTAGAATACGGTCCAAAATTAAAACAGGAAATGAACAGGGTCATTTAATTAGAGTAGAAAGTCATTTTACATATTTTTGTTTTGCCAAAAATTCTGTATCAAAATATGATGTTCTTAGACTAAGACATGATTCATCTTCCTTGATAAGCATATTTAACTGTACACATCTGTACCATGAGTCTAAATTTTGTATTTTTGATAATCCAGATTTTTCTTCAAAATTCAGTTGGGCATTTGAGATAATCAGAAAGATTTCTCTAAATAGTGAGAGTGAAGATTTATAAGATGTGATAATATTTTTAGGCAAAAATATAAAAGAGTGAAAATTACAAAGATTGATGACTCAAGGATTGTGAATATTTTCTTTCCTTACTCACTGAAAATTTAACTTATTTTACCTAAGACATAATGGGATACAACGGACCCATCCTAATGAAAAGGAACTGCACAGACTATGTTAAAAATTATAAGGCTGGAGGGAAGGAGGAGCGGAAGGAGGTCTCTAAGCTCTCACCCAACGGGCACAGCGTAGGGGTATATGGCACACCTCCTGGGTGAAGGGCTCAACTACAACTTGGACTTCCCTAACAAATGCAAACAATGTAACCTAATCATATTACCCTTATATTAATCTGACCTTTAAAAAAATATGGATTTTGCGAATGAACGTTAGGAAGGCTACATTTTGGAACTACTGAGACAGTAAGTTTATTGTGTTTTTGGAACAGAAAAAGAAATGAAGAGTTCTTCTCAGGGTGACTATTTATTGACCCAAGCAACCTATATTCAGTTCTATGATATGGCTTAGAATTTCACATGATTTCCTTTTTATTTTATCTAAAATAAAACAGTCTTATACCAGTTACTAAGAGACCAGTTTCCAAAATAATTTGAAGCTTAACATTCAGAACCAATATCCTGTTGCTTCTCCCTTCAATTAACCTAGCTTTTCCAAGCAAGTAGGCTTTAACTCTACGTCAAGCTAAACCATGAGTAAGTACAACAGATGGAGTTATTGACTGTAGATAAAATAGAATAGTCTTCAGAGACAATGAGAACAATACAGGTTACCGAAGGAAGATACAGGAATCAGAGCTGTGTTCTAGTCAAGAACAGCCTTTTGGCAAGTTTCTTTACTTTCCTGTGCCTTGAAGTAGTCATTTAAAACCTGATGCTAAGAATAACACTTATCTCATGGGGTCAGTGTAAAAATTATGGAGAAAACTCATGTAAAACATTTAGTACAGTGGTTGGCACAGACAAAGGGTGCTCGAAAAACACTTTATGTTAAGGATGATAAAGTTATTATTACCATTTTTAATGCTTTCTTGAGAATTTAAGCTATATTTGAAATTCAGTGAATTTACACATCAATTTTAGAACCATATTTTAACCTCTTTAAATAAGCCAGAGGTTAATTTGCTTTCCGTAATTAAAATAGCATGACATTATATTGATCTGAGGATTTCTTTTCTACAATTTAGCCTTAAACGTTACCTACTTTTGCACAGAAAGTTGGTCTCATATTTTTATTTTTATTTATTTTTTTTTTCCAAATCCCATTATATCTACTTCTCTTTGCTCCATTAACCTCTGAACGGCCTCTGGTCAAAAGTTATAAAACACTGACCTAAAGATTGCTGCTCTGCTCTTAACTGCATCCTGAAATAGGTTTAATGGAACCTAGCCTCTCAAAGAATCTCAGGGTTAGGAAAAGATTTCAAATGCCATTTTATTCAACTTTCCTTCCCTTCACCCCGCATCTACAACATCTGCAATGAGTCATCTTTGAGCTTTTAGTGAAAACCCCCTAGTGATAAAGACATCATCACCACCTCAAGACACGGCTCACTTTCAGAAGCCACAAAAGTTGGAGCAGTTGTAAAGAAGCCACCAAGTACCTCCAAAGAAAGAAGCAGATGTTCTTGACTTATTTTTAAACATAGAACTGTAATTATGTCTAAGAAAATAACTTAAACGCTCAGCCATATCTCATCTTACTCCATTGAGAGCTCTTACGTAAAGTATTTTATTTAAGGAATCGATAAGGTGGGTTATAGGAGCATAGTCCTCTTACAAAGAAAGATATCAATGATCAATCCTGCTGTTGTAAAGGGACGCCTATATTAGAACTTCTTTGTCTCCTTTGTCCGTAAACTGGAAGGAATAATTCCATCTACTTCCTAATTGTTGTGAAAATGATATGAGAATATCCACCCAAGGGGTTTAGCACACAGTACAGGTACACAGTAAGCATTCAACAAATGATAGCAAGCACAAGAAATCATGGCCAGTATGTGCCTCGCAACCGGCTCGGCTCATGGTACACATCTAAAAATGTGATCTTGACTCATTAGGCCGCTTGTTTCATTAGTTAAGATTTCGGTTACACCTGCCAAAAAATATAGTTCAAACAAGTGCTAACAGGAGAAGAACCAGAGAAAGGGTTAGAATGTTATATGGGTAAGAATACAGCACCATTGCAGATGGTCCTGTTAAGGAGAACTTCACTCGGTAGTGAAAAGAGAACCCTGATGGGGCTCAAGTGAGAAGATCTATGTTTAGGGTGGTGCCTGTGGCTAAAAGGGTAGGGCGCCAGCCCCATATGCTGGAGGTGGCGGGTTCAAACCCAGCCCTAACCAAAAAAAAAGAGAAGATCTATGTTTGCCTTATATCAGAGTCAAAGACTTCACTGTGTTTAAGAGTCAACTTGTCTATAATTAGTATGCAGAGTAACTAAAATTATCAAATTTTCATGAAGTATTTCTCTGTTCATTATAATACAGAAATATTACTTCCTCAAACTTGGCTCCACAATAATAGCAAAGCAGAACAAATGGGTACATAGAGGTTAACTAAAAACAGAAACACCGTCTCAAGTATGCTTCTCCACTGTGCCTCAGATCGCCCCACTCCCTTGCTTTCAGGATTCCATCACTCCACCAACCTGTTACCTCATGCCTTTAATAGTCTCCTGTCTAATTCTCCAGACCTCCATCTCTAGGTGCTAGATGGTAGAACAATCTTCCCCGGATAGCAGTGCCACTGCCTTGAAATTGCTCTGAAATTTCCCTTGTGGGTCCATATTGCTCATTTTATCAGAACTCATCTCCTTGGTCTGGCCTCCCACCCTCTCTTCCATCATCCCCCACTGGTCTATTAACTACTTCTTGAATTCAGACACTGCCAGAGAGTACAATGGAATTTCTTCCTACCACAAACCCCCCAGTTCTTGCTTTTACTCTTCTGCCTCTAGCTCAGAACTCAATTCCTGTAAGAATTCTACACATACCTTCCACTGGTCACTTTCTCACCTGCAGCTTTCTGTATTCTGTTTGCATCATGTTAACATTCACCTTCCTGTATGTTGCTTTCAAATGGCTTCAATCTCCATGATGCATGAATATTGTTTATCCCAAATTTACTGGAATGTCCTTTCAGAGTTAGACCATGCCCTTCATTTCATACACAGGCCGTGACTTATGGGACTGCAGAGGACCAGTTCTTTGAAAGGTTTATAATTGCATTCTGCTCCTCCTGAGTGAGGTGAAAATCATCCCAGTGTCCTATCTTGTTCCTCTTTTGCAAGAGAGGCAGAGTGCTCACGTGCCCTGCCAATCTATTGTGGATGGTGTTGAATATTCATACAGCATTTTACCATTCGCAGATTGACCTTACCTTTGTTATTTAATTTCAGCCTCAAATAGATGGCACAAATCACCCTACTATCCAAATTAGTTACCAGTTGGCAGAGAAGAGAGGAGACTCCAGATCTGTTGAGTACCAGCCTAGTGCTTTTCCACCACTATAATCAGAGCTGCCTCCCTACAGTGAAGAGAGGCTATCCCCTTCCTTCCCTCCAGCCTGTAACTGGACTCAGTCTCCTCTACCCCCAAACAACCTTGCCTTGACTTTCTATTGTTACTCTGTTCCCCATCTTTCTTCTCTTTATTTGTACCAGTTCTTAAAAAGGAATTTTGGTAGCCCTTCTTTATTTTTCTTACAAGTTATCCCTACACAATAATGTATTGTCATCGAGCAACTCAACCCCACTCCTCCCAAATTTGACCAGAAAGAACAACGTTACCATCAGCGATCTCTCTCTCTTATCTAGGTTTTATAATTTTTTAAAGTAACATTTAATATAACATCTCTCATGCTTCAGATTCTTATTTCTCTGTACATTGTACATAAAATGTATATCAGTAAATTCTCATTGAATAAGTCAAAACAAATACTCCACTAAGTTAATTTTAGTTTCCATTAACCCAGCAATAATAAATGTATTTTCAAAAGAAAATAACTTTTTATGGGTAAACCCTTAAAATACTGAGCCCCCTAATTAGCTCCAAGGCATCTGTAAATGGACCACTAAGGAATAACCATGAAACAAAGAGATATCATTCTTGTTTCCCCTTCCTCCTTCTCCCAGCTCCTCACACCCTCTCATCCTCTGTCACCCACCCACCCACCCACACACACACACACACACACATACACACACACAATCATCCACAGCAGCCAGTCAGTCAATACAAGTCACAAACTGTTGACTGCATCTCTTTAAGAAACCATAGAGTTGGGAAGCACCCCAGCCCTCAAAAAAAGAAAGAAAGAAAGAAAGAAAGAAAGAAAGAAAGAAAGAAAGAAAGAAAGAAAGAAAGAAAGAAAGAAAGAATCAATGAGGCGATTTCTAGTCTTTATTACAAAGAAAAAAAAATCCATTTTCCTTCCTCGTAAAAAAAATCCCCAGAGTTTCCAGAATCTCCTAAGTTTCGTATCAGCACGTTCTTTTGCATAGCTCACCAGAATCATTTGTACGGGAGTAATACAGTATTTGAGGTAGTTCAACCAGAGCCAAGTAGCAGGGAACAGAGTTGAATAAATGAAGCAAAGCTCAATCCTGAAGGATGGTAAATTCTAGACTGTTCTGAGCTAAGAAAATCAACTAATTAAACTACGAGGCAGGAAAGAGACATAGTTTCAGTTAAAATGATCAAAGCAGTATTTTAACTACATATTATAGACTGCCGTTTTCAGCAGTGCTCCACTAGAAGTCCCCCATCCCTAAACGCGTCTCGTGTTCTGAGTGTGAAGCTCATAGGTGCAACGCCAACTGCTACTACAGAAATAGCTACTTTCAATGGAATTGAGTTATGTTTGGCAAAAATGGCATTTTTTTTTTATTGAGGCTTTCAGTTTTCTTCTTCTTTTTTTAGTGTTTTTGAAATAGAATGTTCAAAATATTCCTACTTGCTGTGGCTGGTTTATGCTTAAAATGGTTCCTTTCTACTTATAACATGCTAATGTAATTTGACTATGCAAATTGCAAATTTTAATTGTTTTGTATTTGAAATAGGATCTCACAAAAACCCAATGCTCTCTACGCATGTATGAATATGGATTTTTTTTAAAAAAACACACATCTAACTAATTGAACGAACAGCTTTTACTTGATAATTTTTCTTTCCTGTGAGGAGCAAAACATGAGGAGGGAATAGTAAGGCTGTGGGAAGGGAAGTCAGGGAGAAGGTAGCTCTGGTTGGTTTCCTTGGTGGGTTCACGGCTATTCACAGCTAACGCCCTGCAAAACACTGCCACCCTTATGCTCAATTGAGAAACTCTGAGGGAACATCAAGGCATACAAATATAGTAGGAACTGCACTAGCATTACTCAAGAGTCATCAAAACAAGCTCTTTTTTCTTGCCACTGACTAGCAGCGAATCTTTAGGCAACCCACTTAACTTCTCTGGACGTCACTCACTGGTGACTGAATCAGTGTCCATGTCTGTTTTACCACAAACCCATTGCACCCGGCCTTGCGTATCCTAGTTTAAATTAGGGAAACCAAAGACTCTGGGTGGCTGGTACTTTATGCAAAAAAAAAAAAAAAAAAATGGCACAGAGGTCTAACATCATTGTCCCATGTCATTAATTAACAAGAGATTTTGGTAGCTGTTGATTCAAAATGAAGCTCTCCTGCTGCCATGCCAAGTGGAAAGCTGTAGAGATTTTCCTTTTTCTTTTTTTATTCCAATGTCTGTTGAATACAACCTGGTATATGTGGAAATGACACATTATATGCTAATAGTGTTTTAAAAAAATCGACCCATGAACCATGTTAAGCTAGTATAACAGTCATATTAATTTGGAAAAATGGAAATTCAGTTAACTGGACTGACACTAAACTCATATTATTGTGAACAGAGTATATTTAAGAGTCAACTAAGCAAGATGGAACATTTGAAATATTACATCTCGTTCCCTGATACCACTCCATCCCTATTTTCCTCATTTACAACAAAAATTAAATATATGAACAAAACAAACCAGTCTGGTACTTTAATCATCAGATCTATTTCCATACAACATCCAGGTCTGGTTCAAGCCTTGTATGTCACAACAGTTTTGTGGATTTTAACTGGTAATATCACTGGCCAATATGTTCATGAATCTAATGAAAAGCAAAAAAAAAAGGGGAATCCAGATTCAGAAATTCATGAGGATAATGTAATCTGGCAAGATCTGTATTATATATATTTATTTTTAGTGGAAGGAGCTATTTTGAGGTTGTGGTTTTTTTCTTCTCTTTTGTTGAACTAGAAAAAGCAGCATATACTATTCCAACAACCTACATTTTTATTTCTGTTTTAAAACTCCAAAGCCTCTTTTTCTGCCGAGAAATTGTATAACTAGTATCTATGATAAAGTTTGGTTATACAGTAGTCAAGGCATTGTTTCCTAGGAAACCAGTAAATGTTTTTAAGGTATCAAATGTAAGAAGTTCAGTGCTTACCACTGTGATACAGTGATGATGTGAGAACTCCTTTTATTGCTGTCAAAACCCCCTTTACCTGGCAATGTGGGAAAGACATGATCCATTGCCATGTTACCATGTGGGAAAGGCCTTTTACTAGTACATATAAGTACATATACTACTGTGTGCTTGTGTATATACTACTATACTCAATCTAATTCCTACATTACATTGCATTCATAAAAAAAAAATACTTTCAGCACAAAATAAAGAAAACCACAACAATTCATTTGGCTTTATAGGTGATACATAGAGGCATGGCAATCAAAAATAACCCCCTTACTGTAGCTCACTTTTAAGATGTAATGTGGCTTTGAAAGACAGAGCTTCAAATCAGGAGGAAAAACAGAACTGGTCTGTGCTCTTGGCTCTGCAGTAAAGTATGAACTGCTTTGAATTGTAGTTCCTTCATGCTCTACCTATATCAGAGACCTTTGTAAATATCTTTTAAAAATGCAAAAATGAATCAAATAAATAATTTAGGGGGTATTCAAATCCCTTAGAAATGCACATTATTGGACTTCAGCCAGTGTTATAAGCATCCTGCATCCTGCTATTTGCCCAACTTTGAAAGCTCCGCCTCTTCTCATCCACCAACCAATCAGGATTAACCCACAAACCCAACAGGCAGTCCCTTGCAGAGTAATTATCTTTCCACCCTCATTTCGACAGTTCCAAGTTAAGATTCATTAGCTTTCCCAGCCTCGACTCCTTGCTTAAAACCTCCCTCGAAATCTAGGCCATCCTACAAATAGCTCCTGATCAATCACCTGTCAGATACATTATTTACAAATACATTCTCCTAGTCCATTACTTGCCTTTTTATTCTCTTCTAAATATAAAAGTCTTCAATTTTATAAAGTCCAATTCATTCATTTGTACTCTTATAAATTCTGCTTTTGTATTATATCTAAGTGATCACTGCCTGCTCTGTCTCAAGGTACAAAGTTCTTATCTTACATATTCTTACATAAAATAGGTGTTTTATATATTTTTTTTTTGCTTTTATTAAGTCATATGCACATAGAACAGGGATACATTTGTGCATATGTGGGGTACAATGTGTGGATTTTTTAATACAATTTGGACTGCTTACATCAAACTAATTAATAGAATTTGTTTCATTAGTTTAGTTGTCTATATTTATGCCAACACCACACTGCTTGGCTTTTGTAGTTTAATGATAAATGTTAAGTAGCAGGAGTCCTCCAATTTTATTCTTTTTCATATCTTTTGGGTATTTTGAGATCCTTTCCAGTTCCATATGAACTTAGGATCAGTTTGTCAATTTCTATAAATATGCCTGCGGGGATTTTAATTGGGATTGTCTTAAAATCACAGATCAATTGGTTGAAAACTAAAAATAACATAATGGATAGACTATGGAAGTATTAAATCTCATTGTGTATTATTAATCATTATCAATATATACTCATATTTTTACTATTGATATTTATTAATATAATAATATAATTTACTATTTAGTCTTTCTCAATAATGATTTGTAGTTTTCAGTGTACAAATCTTTCATGTCTTTTGTCATCTTCGTCCCTAAGTATTTCATATTTTTATTATTTTTATACTATTTTTAAAGGTGTTTTATTTCAATTTTGAGTGTACATATGAAATACATTTTCTATATTGATGTGGATTCTGTTCCTTAACTCAGTTCCAATGGCTTTTCTGTGGAATCATCAGATTTCCTACTTAGATGATAATATCACCTGAGAGGAAATTCATTTATTATATTTCAACTCTTCCATCAGAATATATTTTTTATTTTTTTGCCTACTGCACTAGCTAGAATTTCCAATGTTGAATACAAGTAAAGAGAGAGGCATTCTCCTCTTGCCTCTGATCTCAGGGGAAGATCTTCGATCTTGCTTCATTGAGTATGATGCTAGCTGTGGGGATTTCGTACCTGTTGTTTATTGGGTTAAGAAAGATTCCTGCTATTCCTAATGACAGATTTTTATCAGGAATAGACATTGACTTTTATTTTATGCTTTATTCATGCCCAATGAAATGATCAGATAGGGTAATTGTTCGGAGTTTCGTTGTTGTTGTTGTTAATTTGGTGAATTATACTTATTTGCTTTCAAATGGTAAGCTATCCTTACATTCCTGGGCTAAATAGCAGTTGGTCATGATGAATTATCCTTTTTGTTTTGTTAGATACCATTTAGTAACATTTTGAATTTTACATTTTTACATTTATGTCATTCAGGACATTGGTCCAGATTTTTCTTCTAACATCTCTTTTTCGTTTTATAACAAGTAATGCTGACCTCATAAATGAACTTAAAAAAATATGCCCTTCGCCAGTCACCGTGCCTCACGCCTGTAATCCCAGCACTCTGGGAGGCTGAGGCAGGTGGATCATTTGAGCTGACAAGTTTGAGACCAGCCAGAGCAAGAGCCAGACCCCATCTTGAAAAAAATAGCCAGGCACTGTGACAGGAGCCTATAGTCCCAGATACTCAGGAGGCTACAGCAGAGAATCACTTGAGCCTACGAGTTTGAGGTTGCTGTGAACTATGATGCCACAGCAGCCTACTCAGGGCAACAAAGTGGGACTCTGTCTCAAATTAAAAAAAAAAGAAGAAGAAGAAGAAAGGAAGGAAGGAAGGAAAGAAGGAAGGTCCTTCCTTTTCAGTTTTCTGAAGCATGTATGGAGACCTGTCATAGTTTCTTCTCTGAATGTGTGGTAGAATACACCAGGGAAGCCTTCTGGGCCTACAATTTCCTTTGCAGGAGGTTTTTAACTACAAACTTAATTTATTTAATAGATATACTGCTGTTCAGGTTACCTATTTTATCTGAAGTAAGCTTTGGTAGTATTCATCTTTTAAGCAGTCTCTCCGTATCAGGTAAGTTGTAAGATTTAATGGCATAAAGGTGTTAAAAAATTCCTTATGAACATCCTTTTAACATCTGTAAAATTTATAAAATGCTTCTCCTCCCTCATTCCAAACATTGGTAATTTACATCTTCTCCCTCTATTTTCCTGATTAAGTCTGGCTAGAAGTTCATCGATTTTATTGATTTGGTCAGATTGCTTTCTCATCAATTGGATATCCACCTGGCTTCCTTAATTTTTCTATTGTTTTTATTGTTTTCTATGTGATTGATTTCTAATCTGATCTTTATTAGTTCCTCTCCTCTACTGACACTGGGTTTAATTTGCTCTCATTTAGCTACTTCTTGAAATGAAAAAGTAAGCCTTTTAAACTTATAAATTAAATGATATCACATCCCCCTTTAAAATCTTCCTAACGTTCACTGGAACATTATCGTCAGGACAACAGCCCAGGTCCTTACCTAGCCTCACAGGCCCTGAGGACCACCTGCCTCTCAGCTGTCCCTTTGCCTTCTTAGTCCCCCCACTGTCCTCTGGCCGGCGGCCCTCATACATACCAAACTTGCTCCTGCCTCAGGGCCTTGGTACTTGCTCGCTCTTTCTCCCTGAAACCTTTCTTCTCACAGCTGCCTGCTTTCCTCAGTGCTATCTCCTATCAAAGAAAAAACTTTCCCAGCCTCTCCGGTCTAAAGCAGCCCCAACCCTGCCACACTCAGTCCTGAGTGACGTAGCCTGTTCATTCCCTTCTAAACACTTGTTACTGAAGTTTTGTCTTTATTTGTATGTTGGCTATTTCTCTGGCATCTGTCAGCTGACTGAACTAAACTACTGTTATCTGTTCACTAGTGTCCTCAAGACTGTGGCCATTGGGATCACATTGTAAGTGCTTAATAAACACGTGGTGAATGAATGTCCAGACTCTATAAATTTAATCTCTCTGATATCTCCACCATTAAGGTTAATTACCTTAGTAAATTGGTAATGATATAGTCAAACTATATATTTTTTTCATAATTCCTGGCTTTATCCTCTGGGTCCTCCAAGGCCTTTGTCTGAGGATATAGGCTCATATATTTTATGGCTGGTCTCATAGTGGAACCGGATTTGTCTCGGCTGCTTAAGAAAGGCAGAATCTAGGCAAGGCTGGCACAGGCCTCTCTCGTCTTCCAGGAAAGGTGCTGATTTCTTAAGAAACTGCTTGTTTATGAAGCTAGGTTAAGTTGTTATTCTAAGCTGAAATGTTATAAGGGAGTTTCTTAGAATTTCTCAGTCCAGCACAAAATGCTGTCATGTAAAGCTGTATACATCTGTTTCTCTAGCTAAACCAGCCTGTCTCAAATGATATGCTCTCCCGAGAGCTATAATTCTAATCTAGTAACAATTTTCAACCACACTAACATTTACTGAGAATTTACTGTATGTGCCAGGCACAATAACATGTGTTTTAATCTGGATTTGCTAATTTATTGTAAAAATCCTGTGAAGTGTGCAGCATTATTGTTGCTATTTTATAATGAGGAAACTAAGATGCAGAGAAGTTGACTAGCTAGTCCAAAATTTTATACGTATTTAACTTGATTGGATCTAGGACTCGACCCAGTGATCTCCCTGTAGTGCCCTCACCTAACTATTCGACCCAGTGATCTCCCTGTAGTGCCCTCACCTAACTATTCGACCCAGTGATCTCCCTGTAGTGCCCTCACCTAACT